>NC_068420.1:18845092-19176030 GCF_023724105.1 Carassius gibelio
CTAAAAACTGAAAAACTAAGTGTGTGATCTATTAGTTTATCTACTACAAACAGAAGCAAAGATGCAGAGTTTCCTGTCACCTTCTTGAGCTTGAACAATGATTATTGACTCATTAATTCATTGCCAAGTTTATTTATTTCTATTTACAAAAAATGGTCAAATAAATGTTGATAACCGCTGGAATTAAACATGTGTAATGATCTCACAGGACAAATATAATCTAATTTGACAACAATGTAGCATAATTCTTTTTTAAATTGTTTTGTTGCACAGTTTGCTCATAATTATCATCACTTTAAGTAGAACGTTCTCTTCTAGCGTATAGTGCGTTTAGTATGCGTTTAACAGCTGCTAATATCCGACTGAACGGGGTCGTCTCCTGTCAATCCTGCCATCAGATACGTCTGGAGGGGAATCAAATTGAGCTGAATTGAGGAATAAGACCTACTTTGTCATGATACAGTGGAAGGTGAGGGTTCAAAGTTTACAGGGAGAAAGGGGAGTGAGGAGAGTGGAGACTAAATTAAATTCCTTCATGGTAAGGTGATGTTTCAAGAGAGATGAGATAACATTGCACATACCAAGAGGTTTTATATACGCCAAGCTACTTAATTTAATGATATACATCTGAGAAATTCAAAGAGAATTCCTGGATTCACTTACAAATCAGAAAAGGGGTTTTATTCTTTTGTTCACTTAAAAAATAGTGTTTTTTTCCCTAACTTTTCGCTAGGTGAAACATGGCAGTACTGATGGACTGAAAGGAAAATAAAACTGAACTAAAATAAATAAATATCATAAAAACTTAATAAAATACTGCCTTGATAACTAACTGAAATATGTACTAAAATTACTAAGATACTTTTTTTGACAGAAATAATACAAATAATAAAGCAACAAAATGACTAAAGCTTATGCAAGTGTAAAATAACTTAAAAAAATGAATACTGAAAATATAAATATAAAAAATGTATTTAAATTAATAAACATTAGTATAGTATATAAATAATACTGCAATACTGCGTCAGATCATAAAATCAGTTCAATCTGAAATACTAAAATTACAAAAAAAGGACCCACTTTATATTAAGTGGCTTTAACTACTATGTACTTACATTTTAATTAATAATTTAGTACAATGTACTTATTGTGTACATAAATGTTTTTACATTGTACTTATATTTTAAAAAAACTACATGTAATTACAACTGTATTTAATTTCTGTAATTACATTTATAATTACACTGTTGACCCATACTTTACACCTTAACCCACCCTTAAACTTACCCATACCTCCAACCCTCTCCCTAACCTTACCCCATCCCACCTCAATAGCAGCAAAAAGTGTTTTACAATACAATATGAACACAATAAGTACATTGTACTTATTTTTTTATGTAAGTACATAGTAGTTAAGGCCACCTAATATAAAGTGGGACCAAAAAAACTGAATATAAACAAATTAAACCAAAATAAAATATAAAGGAAAAATCATCAAATAACAATAGCAATTTATTATTATTATTATTAAAGTGAAAAATAAAAAGAAAATAATAAAAAAATTATTCAAAATGTTAATAAATAATACTAAAATAAAATAATAAATTAGTTTCTTATAGTATGACATCTGATAATAGTGTAAACATGAGTACTTTTATTATTTTACTGTTAAAATATAAATATACAACCAAAAAAATTAATAAAATAAATAAATCATAATAAGGCACAGAATATAATATGTTTCAACATGCTTTGTAATAATGAATACCACTTTTTATTCAGTTGTTTATAATGTAAATTTTGTAAGATTCACCGTTAATGACAGTAATCTGATATTGTATTTAAACGCAAATAATAAAGTAAAGTACTTAAGTCCCATCAGCGACACATTATATTTGTATATTTAGTAAAAGTATGCTAATTATCGAGTCTTTTTTAAACATGAGGTTCAGCCCTGAAGTGTTTTGAGATGGTTTGAACTAAATGATTCGTGCAGACAGAGTTCAGTGCAGGTCAGTGAGAGGGAAAGCGTCTCTGCATCTTTGATGACTAAAGCTCTGTGAACTATCTGGAGGTCAGAGGTCGGCTGGTACCTTTCCTCTTTGCTCTCTGCTTTGTGTTTGGCATCTGAGATATCCAAGCTTTTACTGCAGCGGGAGACAAATCCAGTGAGTCTCTGAACACTGAACTAACGGCTCTGCGCTCACTGGGGAGCTAAGGGCTTTCTCATCGGTGCTGGTTACCGAAGTATTTCTCTCATTCCTTTTTATTTCAGAGAGCTTTTTTAGAACGACAACCCCAAATTTGAAGTGTCACATGAAAAATGGAGTTTCAAAAGGTTGAGTTGAGAGAAAAAAGCGAGTGATTGGTGAACGACAGGAATCATTTCTCAAGCCTCACAGTGGCGTCTCTAAACAAACCGCCAGAGGGGACAGGAAATATACAATAAAACATAAAAATATCTCAAAGTTACTCAAATACAGCAAATACAGTAACATTTTTACTTGTATTTAATGTATTTGACAATTTTACAAACTTTACTTTTTAAAAAAGAGAGAGAGTGTCAAGGAGACAAGTCACACTCCAGATAAATTGCAAGAAAAATACGATTTATTTGCTAACAAGCTAATGAAAAAAGAGGATTCAACATACAACATCATCTAGACAACATCTAAGCAAAGATTTTGTTGAATCTGGACAGTTTTTTTTTTTTTTTACACTGTCACACCTTAATTTGAGGAAAAGTTCAAGAGAAGCTGATCACAGGATAACCTCTGCAGAAGAGGATACTCATGTTGGAAAAGGATAACATCAAGCAAAACAACAACAACAACAGCCAACAACAACAGCCACTATAAGAAAACCTGGAGGATAAGAGAGGTAAAAACATTTTGAATAGACAGTGCTATTTATCTCTCTTTGGACTTTTGCTTGATTCCTGTTTGAAAGAACAACACAGAAAAAACATTCTTGGGACATTTTGGACACAACTGGAATTTTAAAGAAATCAGTGAAAGTCATATTTTCCCCATTTTTGGCTTATTTATTCATTTTTACCAGTTGTATATCTCCACTGGGAGATGATAAACAAAAACAATTAAAAACAGTGGCAGTTATTTCAGTTGATTGTTTACATTCCAAATCAATGATGGCCAACGCATCATCCTGGCCACGCCCCTTCATCTACCCTCAGAAGAGCTCTGAGACCTCCAGGCTGATGCTCAGACACAAGCAGATGAAGGAGATGCCCGACACACTGTTTGCGGATCTACAAGAACACAGTGCCATGAACAACCTGCTCTTTTACACCGAACACAGCCCTTTATGGCACACTGCCTTCTGTCAACATCTCACCTTTACCAAGAAAAGAGGCATCTGTAAAGGCAGACAGATCTTAGCATTTGAAGATGCTGAAAAAAATGATGAAACAAGATTTTTGACCCTGAACTTGTATCAAAATGGCACTGTCATGGCCCAGGGATCAGAGTCTGCTCTCAAGATCTTCATTAAAGATTTTGAATTAATAAAAAAGCTGGCACTGTCTGATGAAGGGTACAAGAATATGAACATTGTTCCCTCTCCTGAAAAATCAGTTCTAAAGACGACAGTGACTTCAGCAACTACCATTCCATCTCCAAAGTCGAGAATGAAAGACAACTTTTCACTTCTGGAAGTAGAAGTCGTGGAGATAAAAGAATTAATACTATCCCACCTGAAAGACAACAACATGGAACAAGTGACAATTGACATAAAGAACTTAAAACAAGAAGTTGAATCTCTGCAGAGACACGGAGAAGAAATTACAGAAGAACTTCAGAAAACCAAAGATGAATTAAGGGAAGTAAAATCAACTTTAGGAAGACAACTAACGGAAGTTAGAAAAGAAATCCAGGAGGAGTTATCGGCCTTGAAGTCAATACTCCACACCAAAGATGAACTCATCACAGATCTGACAGAAAGACTTAACTCTGTTTCAGCACCTAGAGAGTCTTCTGCCAAACCCTTGACTCGTCCAGAGATGCTCATGGAAAACCCTCAACCTGAACAGCAGCCAGTGGAAGAAGAGCCTCACTGCTCGACACAGGACCCGGGAGAAACACATGCTCTTATCCTGACAGACTCTAACGGGAAATATGTCAATGAGAGACTTCTGCTACCAAACATGAGAGCCAAGAAAATCTGGTGCCCAAACACAAGAAGTGCTTTTCAGATCCTGTCTGAGAGTAAACATGAAAACTACAAGCACATCGTAATCCACACAGGGACGAATGATTTAAGGGCAATGAAGGGACGTGTGGCTCCTATAATGAGAGAGGTGGCGATCAGAGCCACACAACGCTTCCCAGAGGCTAGAGTAACTCTGTCCACACTGCTGCCACGCACCGATGTGCCTTTCCACATCATCCACGGGAATAATGTGGAACTCTCCAGAAGCTGCGCACTCATTCCTAATGTTCATCTCGCCCATCACAAAGACATACAGCCTCATCATATGTATGACCACATACATCTCAATAAGCAAGGAGTGAAAGTCTTCGCCAGAGTGCTGAAAAGCACAGCCCTTGGAAACACCGCAAGAAACAACAGAAACTCCGATAACAGGCGAAGCCCTCGTCCTCCAGCAGAGCCTGCACGGACCAGCGGACCTCCATCCCAGCACAAGAGCTACACAACACAGAGAAGCCCTCGTCCTCCAGCAGAGCCAACACGGACCACCGGACCTCCATCCCAGCACAAGAGCTACGCAGCGGCCGCTCAACAACCACAGAACCCTGCAGCCGCTGAACCAGATCCGACATCTGCTGAACGTCATCTGCTCCAGGCTGAGGACATAACCTGCATAGCACACACACACACACACACCTATTCATGAAATCATTTAAAATCAGTTGTTGGAATATACAAGGTCTGCACTCTTCTACTTTTGGTAATAAGACTGCAGACCAAGACTTACTCAGCAGTGTAACAGACATGGACATCTGTATCTTTCATGAGACGTGGTGTCGTAGTAATGAGACCTTACATTGTCCAATAGGATACAAGGAAATTATGGTTCCTTCATCAAAAAATTCTAAAATTAAATGTGGCCGAGACTCAGGTGGAATACTTATATGGCACAAAGACGATTTAAAACATTCGATTAAAGTTGCTAAAAGTGGAAAATCATCCATTTGGCTTGAAGTGAAATCCGTCATATATCAGTCTAATCTTTATCTATGTGCAATCTATATTCCACCTCATGACTCTCCCTATTACGAAGAGCAAAGCTTCCCAACATTACAGACTGACATCTTACACTTTCAGTCCAGAGGAAACATCCTCATCTGCGGAGACTTAAACGCCAGAACAGGGCGAGAAATTGATTATGTAAATATTGTAGATAATGACCACATCCCCAATGACACCACGTTTCATCCCTCATCTAATATCACACCGAGAAACAGCTATGATACTTCAGTGAACATTAGTGGAAAACAAATGTTGAAACTCTGTAAAGGTTTAGGATTATACATCATTAACGGCAGAACTCGTGGAGATACATTAGGTAGATTCACTTACTGCTCCAGATTAGGAGCCAGTGTGGTTGATTATTCAGTAACAGATATTGATCCAAACTTTATCAATGCCTTCACAGTCAGACCTCAGCTCTCGATGTCCGATCACTGCCAAACTGTGCTTTATCTGAAAGCCCCATGTCAAATAACCAAAACTGCTCCACCTGAAGCTGAAAAACTGTTTCCTCTGAAACATAAACTCAAGTGGAATCAATCCAACTCAGAACAATTCAAAGAAAATATGAACAATCCGACTATATTAAAAATGCTAGATGACTTTATGTCCACTGATTTCACCTTAGATATTAATGGAATACATTTAGCAACAAAAAACGTAAGTAATATATTCATAACATTGATAACTCTATCTAATATTAAACAGCAAACCAAACATAGGACCAATCGACAGAGAAAGAGAAAGGATGTCTGGTTTGATGATGAATGTGCCGGTCTCAGAAAAGAACTCAGGAGACTTTCCAAAAAAAAGCACAAAGATCCGTCCAGCCAGACATTACGGCTTTCTTACTCAGACTGTCTGCAAAAGTACAAAACACTTCTGTGGAAAAAAAGAGACAAATATTTTCAAACTAAAATTGAAGAAATTGACGATTCAATAGATCAAAACACTTTCTGGAACCTATATAAAAAACTGGAAAAACCCAAATTAGAGATATCACTCCAGAATGGCACAATTTGGAAATCTTACTTTGAAAATCTGTATCAAAAAATTGAACCGGCCGACCTCAACCAACCCCAGAGTAAAATAAAGAAAACACTAGAAGACATGGAAAAAACTATTAAGAATTATCAAAATCCATTAGATAAATCAATAACAATATCTGAAATATTAGAACATATTAAAAATCTTAAATTAAAGAAAGCATGTGGACAAGATCACATTAATAATGAAATGCTTAAACTCAGCAGTCCCAGCATGATTCAAACAATAGGCAAATTATTTAATCTGGTGTTCTGGTCCGGACACTTCCCTGAGATCTGGTCTGAGGGACTCATCACCCCCATATTTAAGAGCGGCGATCGATTCGACCCCAATAACTACCGCGGGATAAATGTGGGTAGTGTGTTGGGAAAACTGTTCTGCAGTATCATTCACACACGCATCGTCTCACACATCTCAGCACACAACATCTTAGATAAAGCACAGATTGGCTTTTTACCAAAACATCGCACATCCGACCACATCTACTCTCTCCACACTCTAATCAGCAAGAACATCAACGACAAACAAAGGAAAATATTTGCATGTTTTGTAGACTTTAAAAAAGCATTTGATTCAATTTGGCATGATGGTCTACTGTACAAAATCCTACAAATTGGCATTGGCGGAAAAACGTTTGACATTATTAAATCTCTGTACACCAACAGCAAAAGTGTGGTGAAGATCAGTAACCGCAGAACCGCGTTCTTCCAGCAGAGCCGTGGAGTGAAGCAGGGCTGCAGTCTGAGCCCAACTCTATTCAACATCTACATCAATGACCTGGCGTCAGCGCTGGAGAGCTCTACTGCGCCCGGCCTCACTCTACAGGGGTCAGAGGTCAGATGTCTGCTGTATGCAGATGACCTGGTCCTGCTGTCCCGCACACCTGAGGGCCTTCAGCAGAGCCTGTCGCTGCTGGAACAATACTGTCACGACTGGGCCCTGACCGTCAATCTGGACAAAACCAGAGTCATGGTGTTCCAGAAGAAAGCCAGATCTCAGGGACACAAACACCAGTTCCTGTATAAAGACCAGGTCCTGCATCACAGCTCTAGCTACAGCTATCTGGGCATCGACATCAGTGCTTCGGGACGCTTCGGTCTGGCTGTGAAAACACTCGCTGAAAAGGCTCGGAGGGCTTTCTATGCTATAAAGTCACGATGTGGACACTTAAAATTACCCATTAAAACCTGGATAAATTATATAATTCAATAATAAAACCAATTCTTTTATATGGATGTGAAATTTGGGGACCAGTACTAAATTTTAAAAATTGGGATAAAACATCAGTAGAAAAATTACAATTGGAAATTGGCAAAAATATTCTTGGGGTTCACAGAAACACGTCCACTGCAGCCTGCAGGGCTGAGCTGGGCCTGTACCCGCTGAACATGGAGATCCAGAAGAGATGTGTTCAGTTCTGGCATCACCTCCATCAGTCTGACCCAGAGTCAGTGCAATATAAAGCTCAGCAGAACCTCATCCTCTGAACTCACTCGCTCTTCAACTCGTCCATCAGAATATACTCCCCATCAACCCCAAACCTTTTATTAACCATATCCACAAACATCTAAATGTCACTCATGATGAAGCACTAAAAGCACATTTTGCCCTCCAGAATAAACTGCAATGTTACTCGGCCCTCAATAGAACCACTAAGTTGGCCAATTATCTATTTATTAAACATTTTAAAGAAAGACAAATCCTCTCCAAATACAGATTAAGTGACCATGATCTAGAGATAGAGAGAGGAAGACATAGACAAACATGGACAGAGAGAGAGCAGAGGATCTGTAGACACTGTGACCTACAGCACATCGAGGATGAGGAACACTTTCTGCTCTTCTGCTCTAAATACACCAGTATAAGAGAAACTTTTCTGCCCAGATTTGAAATTTTAATTCCATGATTCTCTGAACTGAGCGACACTGAGAAAATGTTCTTCTTACTGGGAGAAGATGATAGTACAGCTGCACTAGCGGCTAAATATGTGTTAGCTATTCACAACACCAGAGTCAGCTAATTCTCTAGAGAGACCGACTCTATTTATTCATTTATTAGGATAAATTGTGTTTATTTATCTATTTATTTATATTTACTATGCTACATATGACATGATTTGTAAATATATGTTTTGTTTGTTTGTTTTATTATTTATATATAATATGTTGATGCTTTGGCAACATTGTGTTCCACAGTCATGCTAATAAAGCTCATTTGAATTGAAAAAAATTGAAATTGATATTTGGTTAATCACTTATTTATTCAATTTTACTAACCCTAAAGTTTTGGATGGTATTGTATCACAGTTTCCACAGAAATAGTAAGCAGCACAACTTTTCAACATTGATAATAATCAGAAATGTTTCTTGAGCAGAAAGTCAGTATGTTATAATGATTTCTTAAGGATCGTGTGGCACGAGATTTGATCTTAGAAATAAATTACATTTTATTATATATTCACATAGAAAACAGTTATTTTATATTGTAATAATATTTCACAAATTAACTGATGTTACTGTATTTTTAAGTAAACAAAGCCTCAATGAGTATAAGAGAGTGTGTGTGTGCGTGGATGTGCGTGTGTGTGTGCGTGTGTGTGTGTATTATCGGTGTAACGGTACATGTATTCGTACCAGACCGTTTCGGTACAGGGCTTTCGGTACGGTGCACGTGTGTACCGAATGACCGAATGCAATATTTTGTGCAGGGAACATAAGTACATTTTCGTGTTTCCAAACGAACATATTAAGTGGCGGAAGTCTCCGCGTTCAGCGCAAATCCCGCCCTGCAGCTGATTCTAAGGCAGGCGACACACTGGATGCGTGGCGTGTCCATTTTTAATTCGGCTCCCATGTTTACAGGTTAGAGCTTGCAGACTTCCTGCGTGAGATGCGCATCTCAGGTGCAGCTCGAGCCGCGCGGAAAACACGTGCATGCTAGAAATAGAACCGACGCCTATTTTTCACGCGACACGCAAGCGTGTTGGAAGTGTTTCCAGGCAAAAAAGAATAGGAAAATATGTTTATATGTCATTTTGTACACAAATACATATTAATTCATGACACTTTGATGTTTGAAAGTCTATAGGTTGACATAAATTCAGATATAAATGTAATTTAAAGAATAAATTAATAATTAGCGATTTTCAAATATTGCACCTGTCAAACATACGTAGTCTATTTTGCCGTCAATACTGTTGACGGTGTCCTTTATCAGTAGGCTTTATATTTATGCTCAACATGAAGTATAGATATTATTGTACTGTTGTCATGAAGACAAGAGTCTGGTCTGTCGGCGGTCTCCCTGTCACCTACAGCAGCAGGCACAGCATGGCTCTGGTGAAGCAGGCCTACAAGCTGGGATTGGTAATGCTGCACTGTAATCTTAGTTATTTATTATATTTTTCATTATATTCTATTATATGATATTGGTTTGAGACTGAGAGTATGTTATTTAGTGGAGAACTTTGCAGCAGTATTTTATTTCTTATTCTTTTTTTATTTTATATATATTTTATTAAAACGTATTTAAAAAAAAAAGTGTATAGTAATAAACAACCTGCAGTTTAATGTTTGTATTTCTTTTCCTTACTGTACCGAAAATGAACCAAACCGTTACTTTAAAACCGAGGTACGTACCAAACCGTGATTTTTTGCATACCGTTACACCCCTAGTGTGTATGTGTGTGTGTGTGTGTGTCTGCGTGTGTGTGTGCGTGTGTGTGTGTGCGTGTGTGTGTTCTGCACCTCTGTCCGTGTTGTGTCATGTCGATGGCTCGTCGTGCAGGTACAGGTGAACCTCCATCAGTAACACTCAGCACCTCCATAGACTTCCTCTCCGGCCTCCTCTTCCCGTGTCTGTTCAGCATTGGGGAGTCCACACGCTTCCGCGGAGGATCTGCACACACACACACACAAACATATAATAGTAGTTATAAGAGTTATAATAGTATACATATGTTTTACAAAATAAATAAAGTCATGTAGGGGTGAAATGACATTGGGTCATTGTCCCATCAACTTCACACCATTATTCATGTAATTGTAATTAAAGTGTAAATGCATTCATGTCACTTCAGAGCTGCAGTAGATGGTCTGTATAACAATTCAGATGCAACTTCTGACCAAAAAATAAATAAAATAAAAGTATTTTATGGCCGTTGTAGCCCAAAAGTTTGTGTGTAATACATTCTACTTTCAATCAAATAAAAGCTACGTTTTGTTATAGATATTTAATGCTTTTACTCATTTAACACAATAGTGTAAATGATATTTTAGGGGTCATTTTCTCGGCCAAATCTGATGTGTGATTAATTTGCAATGAATTAGATGAACTAATTGCCACATCATGTAATAAGTAGATTACATTTTTAATCACTTGACAGCCCCAAAATAGACATTATTTATGTTAATATACGTTTTTTAAATGTATATTACTCATAATAATTTATAATAAAAGAAATTGTATGACTATTATAATAAAATAATATATTGAGTGATTGTTACCTATATCGTTTCGAGGAGGGAGGTTCTGGTCTTCGTGGCTGGGGTATCGCTCCTTACGATCCAACAGAAGGAAATAGATCATCTTCTCCTGATTCTCACTGATGAGACGGGGACAAGAAACACACATTTATCAACAAAAACAAATGTCCAAGTTGATTTGTTGCCTTCTATCTAACAGAAGATGTGATGATCCCTCACTCGTCCGACAGCAGGTCCTTCATCAGCTTGTTCTTGTCCCGGAAGCAGCCCAGCGAGTGCATGCTCTCCAGGACGTCCGGGTCGATGTCGTCGGCCGACGGGACGCTGCGGATCGCCACCTTCCTGGGCTCCGGCTGCTCGGGCTCCGGCTCGTTCTTCCCTCCTCTGAGGAGAGCAGAAACAAAACTGGGTCCATCACTCGGCCAAAGAAAAGACTAAATCAAGCTTTGCTGATCATTTCCAATGCTAGAGACAACATGGATTGACTAGACGTCATTTCTTCAGTATAAATATTCTGGATAGATATTGCAGAATGGCACAAAACGTGTTACTTTACTTTGCTTACTTTCTTACGTCCCACTGCAACAAGCAAGTAAGCATGGGAATCCTAAATTATAGTGGTAAATTAATATTATAATATCATTCTGTAGTGCAACATACTTCTGTGCGAACGCTATTAGATGTATAATTTGATTAAACAATATGAATTCATGTTTATAGGAATACTTAACACATAATACATATAATAAATACAGTGGGTGTTAATTTGCATTTAATTTTTATATTTTCCAAAACATAAACAAAAAAAAATAATAATAATTATCCCTTTCAGAAAAAAAAAAAATATATATATATTTGAAATATACAGATAATATAAATAAACGAACAAATACATAAATAAATATCTGTCCATATTTAGTAAAAATAAAAAATAAGGTGAAAGTAAATAAATTATCATTTTAATTAATTATTCAAAAAAATCCAAATATTGAGAAATTCGCTTTTGAGTTGTCCAAATGAGGTCCTTAGCAATGCATATTACTAATCAAAATGTAAGTTTTAATATATTTAATGTAGGAAATGTACAAAATATCTTCATGAAACATGATCTTTACTTAATATCTTAATGATTTTTGGCACAAAAGAAAAAACTGATCTGTAATTTTGACCCATATGTATTTTTGGCTATAGTGACTCCAGACTCCAGGTCACACATATTTGAGTTAATATGATATGTCCTCTGTGATATCAGTGAAAGGGAAAGTCATTTCAAAGGAGTTTTAATGAAAGATTACACCTTTTGTCATTCGAATAACGTGTGCTAATTAATTGTGCAGAGTATAATCTACGTCCGGACGTGAATAGACTGCTTTCTGCGTCAGATCACGATTAATAAGTGTTTCACTCTCAGCCTCGCCCGTTCTGACCCTAAACCCATGACAAGCGTCTTCATAACCTTCCCTCTCAGAGCCGCTGCTAATATTCGCTGTCGCCATCTGTTAGAAAAGACGGTGGAGCGGCGGAAAACACAAGTATTCTGCTTCAGAGCGTGTCTTTGAGCCCAGAGAGGGACGAGCTTGGCCTGCTGTCTCTGTGTCTCTGGAGGACAAGTGTTTAACACCACGTCTCTGTTCCTGTCTATCCGTCCCGGACGCCCAGCCTGCTGTGTCTGTGTCTGCCCCCAGAATCATGCGAGTTCAGTACTTACATGTACCACGTGTGCTTCTGGATCAGCTCTAACTGTAAGAGAAACACACAGAGAGAGACGGTTAGAGTCACTGCAGAAAAAAGGAATCTGAAAATAATATTAAGATAAAAACTAAATTGGAAAAGCAAAGCCTCGTTAAATTTGGAATGTATAGTGCTATGACTAAATAAATAAATCTGTTTTTAATTTTATTGTATTGTTCATTTAATTTAATTTAATTTAATTTAATTTAATTTAATTTAATTTAATTATTTATTTTTAATTAGGGCCATAATATTCCATAAGTGTTTTTAATTTAATATTGTGATTTAACATGATCAAATAATTAGGGCTGACAATTTGAAAATGGTAATCTAGTGTTACTAATTATAAGAAAAAAAAAAATCTTACTCATGACCCTTGTTTTTTAGTAATCAATTCAATATAAAATATTATAGGTCTTTCTTATATTTTGCATTAAAGTTCTTATTAATTTTGTAATTAATTTTTTTTTGTTTTCATTTAAAGTTTTTGCCAATATTTTCTGTGATTTTTTGCCTTTTTTGAATTTCTTTTTTATTCCAAGGACAATGCATATTAACATGACAAGTCAAAATATGCCAGAGTTAGCCAAGAGGCTAGTTTTCATCTGAAGTCCTAGGCCAGATGTACAACAGGCAACCTGAAAATACAATGCAGATACAACAATTTAATCAAACATAACAGAATATAACAAATATAACAGACCCTACAGTTTCCGAAAGTAACAGGAAAAAAAAAGAAAAAGAAACACAGAAAAAATAAAAAATAAAAAATAAAAAATAAATTAATGTTGACAAATTTGCATACTAAAAAGCCAAGTTTTAAAAGAAGAGCGAAATTCATTATAACTATTTATTTCTCTAACTGACGTTGGGATGTCATTCCATTCTTTCGAAGCTTTAATCGAGAAGGCAGACTGACTAAAAGCAGTTTTCCTGAAATTAATATCACAGTCCCTTCTAAAAGTTCCTCTAGTGAGACGACTGTTTTCTGATCTTAAACTCAGAAACTCACTAAGAGGAGGTGGGGCCAGGTCATTGAGAATTTTATAAGCTAAACAGCCATTTGAAAACTTAACCAAGTTTTCCCAACTCAACAGATTATATTTTAATAAAATCTTACAGTGATGAAAATGACGTGGTTTCTTATCAAAAATTTTTAACGTTTGTTTATATAAAGTCTGTATTGGGAGCAAGGCGGAATGGTTGGCCTGAGACCAAGTAGTCAAACAATAATTCATATGCGAAAATATCATAGAGTGCATAAACATTTTGGCAGCTTGGGTAGACATTGAATTCCTAATATATCGGAAATTAGATAAATTAAATTTTATTCTCTTAACAGTATTTGAGATCTGAGAATTAAACTTAAGTTTGGATTCAATGATAATACCAAGATATTTAAATTCTGAGACAATTTGAATTTTTCCACCATTAATAGAAATATCCGGATCAACTGCAGAGTTGGTGGTTTTACTAAAAAACATACCAACTGTTTTGGAAAGATTTAACTGCAGGCTACAGTGATTTAACCATTCACTAATTTTAACCATAGCCTTCGTAAGTTTGGCTGCCACTGCTGCTTTTGATGTTCCATGTATATATAAAACAGTGTAATATATCTAGTTTATTCATTTATTTTAAAACTGTATTTTATATATATATATATATATATATATATATATATATATATATATATATATATATATATATATATATATATTCCTGTTTTAGTTTGTCATTTATGCATCAAGTTAAACTACATGTAAGTGAGAAACGTTTCCTGAAATAAAGTAAAATAAATAATAAAATAATAATAAGTTGAAAAAAAACAAAAAACTTTTTGTATATATAATTTTATTCAGTTTGATTATAGTTTATTATGTTTAATTTCTAATATCTGAAGTTCAAGTAATGGATATTCGAAATCTATTTAATTTTTTATTATATTTTTGAATTGCTATTCATTTAAAACGTTATCGTCGTGCAGTTAACAATGAGAAAAAAAAGTTACAAAAAAAAATGTACGATTATATATTTCATAATAAGGAATAAAGTTGATTTATTTTTTGGTTTGTTTTTGTTTTTAATATTAACACATTAGGACTGTCAAGTTAAACATGAGTTTAATGTGATTCATGACTGGCTGGATCTGGAGTTTTGGAGTTTCACTAAATCAGATCTCTAAAAGACTTTCCTCTCCATCAGCTCTTGGCTGAAATAAGACCAGCAGCCTTTAAAGACTTCAGAGCAGTGGTCAGCTGTAAAAGAGCCAGCGAGAGCAACCCTTCTGATAAATGACAGATGGGACGGGCTACAGTCTCGTGACCTTCATGGACAGGTGTAAGTGAAGACACATGCAGCAGCTCCAGAAGATGAGTCCAGCTGAGAGGTAATGGACTAATGAGCAGCTGTGTAGAGATCCAATTATTATTTGCATATCTGTGCTGGAGGGGGACATAACTGCGGTCATCTGTTTCTATGATATGTCTTTCACATGCTAACACCTTACACAGAGGTCATGTATATTCCTTGAAATAAAAAATAATAATACCAAATCTAATCAACAGATATAGTTACCTACGAAAATGAACAGATGCTATTTAAAAACTCACAAAACACAAATTACTTTGTGTAAAAACATGCATGTGTCCATTTTGCTTTGAACAGAATGTTTTATATGCAAAAATGTGTTGTTGTTTTTTTAACCAATGATTTGCAGCATGTTTTATGAAAGAGGCCCAAAGTTTCAAAGACACTAGGTGTTTATTTACAACTTTGGCCAACTTTGGTCTTTATTTGTAAAAACAAACAAACAAACAAAACAAAAATAAAACTCAAATGGTTAAAATTGTTTTCAATAATTGAAAAAAAAATATATATCAATAAGAATTTGCGATAATAAATAAAATAAATAAATAAAAATAAATAAAACATAATTTGTATCCACAATATAATGAGAATTGTATTTATATATATATATATTTGCACAATTGACACCTAAATAAATTAAATAAATAATTACTGTCTTATAATAAATAAGTATAAGTACTAAAATTGCTGAATTAATGCTTAAATTTGTTTAAAGAAGTCACAAATATATTTGGACAGAAAACTAAATGATTTAATGCCAGAACTAGACTGGATATTTGATTTGGTTGATTTTTAAAAACAAAAATAGTCCAGAACTGCGTTCTGAATAAGAAATAAATAATATATAGACTATTTATTATGGGTCAATAATAAGAAAATGAATAAACCCAGAACTTATGCTTTAATAATATTCCCAAATCTTTCTCACAATTTCCACAGAGCTAGATCTTCATCAGTTGCATATTTAAATCCTCGGCATTTGTAAAAAGAAAAAAAAAAACTATATTCAATATGCCACAGAAAACAAAATGGTTACTTTTTCAAAACAAGAAAATGTGATCGACAAATGTGATATATAGATGTAACTTGTATTGTTGAGGACTTTTTTTTTTAGTTCAATCCATATTCAATCAAACTGTTATTAATACTATCTTACCACAAAGTCTTATTCCAATATGTCATAAGAAACAGCTGTCTGATAATTTCAGGAATGTTTGTTGTGAATTTAGCATTGAGAAAATGAATCATTGCTTATTGTGAAGATGTTTTTTTGTCAATGTCTCTGTTCACAATTCAGCCGCTGTTAAAGTCCATCAGTGATTTAAAGACGTGTGTTTCCTGCAGGCTCGTCCTTCAAAGCCACTCACGACTCATTAAAATGCCACACTCGTAAAAGCTAACGAGAACACGCTAACGAGACGATGTTCAGCGAGAGTACAGCGAGACGACTGTCACGCAGGAGATCTCAGCTCGCTTTCTTTCAACTAACAGCTTCTCTTCTGAAATTGCAAAGAAATGAGACTGAAGTGTCCATTTGTATTCTAGGGGAATAAATGGAGATATCAATACAGAGCTTTCCTGTGGAGCCAGAGTTCCACTTCCTGTTTGTTTCTCCGTGGAAACACGGTCTTCCTGCGGAGCGAGTGAAAGCCTGTACAGAACCGCCATGAAGGAAGAGAAACAGATTTCATACGATCTACCAAAACTACGTCAGCTCCTCGAGGTTACTGTGACATTTCAGGCCAAAATAAAAAATCCTACCTGTCTGTGACTGCTAACCACTAGCATACTATTTAGCATCTCATCGCATTAATCATACATGAAAAACATCTGCAACCAATGGAACGCGATCCACAGCATGTTGTCCGATTTTGTGTTGTCTAAAGCCCAAAATATACTCTGCTTTTATGCATAAGTGAGGGTCTGTGTACTTTACACCCATTTTTGTAACCCACGCACTTTGTACACGCAGGTCGCACATGTGCACTGAATTTGTTTCGCACTAATAAGTTGTTCCTCAAGGTGGCAGCACTTTTTTGGTCCGTTGCAAGACTTTATGCAAACAGGAAAGATAGTTACTTGTACTGTTACAGTTGGTGATTACTTAGTTTACTAGGATTCAAATGAAATTAAATCAAGCATTTATATGCATAAAACTGATGTTATATAGCTAACTCGGTTCTTACCGTTAACCGACTGCCGGCGTTGACCTCGATCATTCCTCGCAGAAGGTTCTGGCAGTCCGGTGGGATAAAATGGGGCATGTGAAAGACCCCCAGCTTCACTTTTTCTAACAAGTTTCTTAAATTGTCATCGTCAAACGGCAGAGCCCCCTAAACGAAAGACAGACAACAAAAAGAAAATGCATTAGTCCGAGGAGAAATTCTGAGTTATTAGGATCTCTGGAGAAGAAGAACAAACTACAAGAGAAGTGCTCATAACATTGACCCATAAATGCTAAGTTTTCCTTTATTAACTCTCACTGCTTCTTCTTATGTAAGGGGTCTGTCGGTATTGCTGACGTGCTACAGCTGAGTGATGAGGTTTCATTTTCATTTCTGATGAAAAACAAAACGGAGGAATAACAAAAAAGAAAAGAGACAGGATGAGAGCATAAATGCACTCCAATGACTTTGGATCTGAGAGGATTTTGTGCATTCAGCATCGACTCAAAGCACAGTCTGACAGAACTCAATTTTATTTTTGGTTTTGGTGCTGTCTGCCTTTCCACAGCAGGTCAATATATATTTCATAAAGGGACGACTGAATGAACTTCAGCAGAACAGAAAAGAAAAGAAAAGAAAAGAAAAGAAAAGAAAAGAAAAGACGAAATGAGACCAAGGACACATTGACAGATGAAGACACCGAGAGATGAGACAAAAAGAAATGCACTGAAAAGAGGACAAAACAATCAAAATAAAAACAGAAGAGACCAAATGAGATGAGATGAAAGAAGTCAAGACAAAAGAAATGTAATGAGACAAAATAAGAGACAAAAAGGAGACGAGACAAAGAGAAACTGAGAAAATTAGATGCAATGAGATGAGAGAGGAAGATAGAAGAGATGAAATAATAAACTGTAGAACGAGACCCAAGGAAAGATAAAATGAGATGTAGTGAGATGAGGCAAAATAAGAGACAACAATGAGATTAGTTAAGGTGACTAGATGAGACAAAACGACACAGAATGAGATGAGACTAGAGACAAGACAATACGACACAAGACCAAATGAGAAAAGACATAATAGGTCAAATAAAAGTAGAGGACAGACAAAAATGAGACGAGGTGACATTACAATAAATGAGACTAGATTAGATGAGACATTATGAAAAAAGTGCAGAGACAAAATGAGACAAGACGAAACGAGATGCAGTATGTGAGACAAAAGGAATGAAGAGAATAGACAAACCCAGATAAGGAGAGGAGACATCACATGAGACAAAAGTTAAATGAGAGAGGAAAACAGATGAGACAAAACAATATGATACAAGACTAAACAAAAGAAGACAAAATGAAAAAAGAGACAAAATGAGACAGGATGAACAAAAGGTGAAAAGAGCTGAGATAAAATGCAGATGAGATGATAAAGAA
Organism: Carassius gibelio; assembly: GCF_023724105.1. Lineage (NCBI taxonomy): Eukaryota > Metazoa > Chordata > Actinopteri > Cypriniformes > Cyprinidae > Carassius > Carassius gibelio. The sequence goes on from NC_068420.1 coordinate 18,863,546, forward strand.
ATGAGAAATACTTTTTAAAAGTGCAAAGACAAAATGAGACAAGATGAGGTAAAATAAGAAAAGACAAAAAGCTGAGACAAAATCAAAGAGAATAGATAAAAATGAGACAAAGTGAAGTGACGTGAGATGAGACAAGATTAGATCAGATGAGAGAAGAAAACAGAAGAAAAGAGATAAAACATCACGGGACAAGATCAAAATGAAATGGAATAAGACGATACACAATGAAAGAAGACGATACACAATGAAACAAGACGATACACAATAAAAGAAGACGATACACAATGAAAGAAGACGATACACAATGAAAGAAGACGATACACAATAAAAGAAGACGATACACAATGAAAGAAGACGATACACAATGAAACAAGACGATACACAATAAAAGAAGACGATACACAATGAAAGAAGACGATACACAATGAAAGAAGACGATACACAATAAAAGAAGACGATACACAATGAAAGAAGACGATACACAATAAAAGAAGACGATACACAATAAAAGAAGACGATACACAATGAAAGAAGACGATACACAATGAAAGAAGACGATACACAATGAAAGAAGATGATACACAATGAAAGAAGACGATACACAATGAAAGAAGACGATACACAATAAAAGAAGACGATACACAATGAAAGAAGACGATACACAATGAAAGAAGACGATACACAATAAAAGAAGACGATACACAATGAAAGAAGACGATACACAATGAAAGAAGACGATACACAATAAAAGAAGACGATACACAATGAAAGACGATACACGATGAAAGAAGACGATACACAATAAAAGAAGACGATACACAATGAAAGAAGACGATACACAATGAAAGAAGACGATACACAATAAAAGAAGACGATACACAATGAAAGAAGACGATACACAATGAAAGAAGACGATACACAATAAAAGAAGACGATACACAATGAAAGAAGATGATACACAATAAAAGAAGACGATACACAATGAAAGACGATACACGATGAAAGAAGACGATACACAATAAAAGAAGACGATACACAATGAAAGAAGATGATACACAATAAAAGAAGACGATACACAATGAAAGACGATAAACGATGAAAGAAGACGATACACAATGAAAGAAGACGATACACAATGAAAGAAGATGATACACAATAAAAGAAGACGATACACAATGAAAGACGATACACGATGAAAGAAGACGATACACAATGAAAGAAGACGATACACAATGAAAGACTATACACAATGAAAGAAGACGATACACAATGAAAGAAGACGATACACAATGAAAGAAGACGATACACAATAAAAGAAGACGATACACAATGAAAGAAGAAGATACACAATAAAAGAAGACGATACACAATAAAAGAAGACGATACACAATGAAAGAAGACTATACACAATGAAAGAAGACGATACACAATGAAAGAAGACGAGAAAAAATGTAAGAAGACGATACACAATGCAAGCTGACATGTGATGGTATGAGATGAAAGAGGAAAGCAGAAGAGACCAAACGAAATGAGACAAAATACAATAAGATGAGACCAAAAATGAGACGAGACGGAAAATAAGATACAATGAGATGAGGAAAGAAAACAGAAGAGACAAAACAGTGAACAAGACCAAACAAAACAAGACAAATTGAGCCAAAATGAGACGAGATAAGGAGATGTGAGATGAGAGAAAATGAGATTAGAGAGGACAACAGAAGAGACGAGACAATATGAGACAAGACACTACAGGTCAAAGAAAAGTAGAGACAAGGTGCCATGAGATAAAATGAGATGAGAACATAAGAGACAAAACCATATCCAGAACCAAGATGAGGTGATGCAAGAAAAGAAAAGTTGAGCTGAAGTCCCTGAGTCGTTGTCTGAATGCAGTGTGCAGCTCTGAAGTCACAGACGTTCTCTGAGCGATATCTGAAGAAATTACTCAGTCATCATCATCTCTAGAAAGTCAAAAACAATCCAGCTCGGCTTTAAAATGCAGACCAGTGGCTCTGTGTGGAGAGATAAGCCTCTCAGACTCAAGGGTCTCAATTTTACTCTCAAAATTGAACACGAGCATTTCAGATGAGCTGGAGCTCTCGGGGATATTGCTGCGCTTCAGACGCGCAGGTAAAACATTTCCAATAAAATCGGCTAATAACGCAGTGCAGAGGTGCGCCCTATACTTGCTCCGAACTGCATTGTCTTTGGGACTTAGAAACACCAATTCCCATCCTTCATTCAAATATGTGTGTTCATTTCCACAAAATACCATTTCTGAAGAAAAAGGATCGCTGATAACCCTCTGAAAACATGAGTTTAACTTTAATATCCACCGCTCTGTCAAAACAATCAACATCATACGATGTGTTTGATGGTAGTTTCTACACAATTTAAGCAAACTGAAGAGACGATGTTTGCCATAATTAAGATATAACGCAAAAATGAAATTCAGTCAAACCTCTATGACTTTCTTTACTTTACCAAAAGGAGATATTTGGTTGTCATGTTCATGCTGCTCTTTTCCATACACTTAAAACTAAAAGCAAAAAAAAATAAAATTATATATATAATTTTTTCATAATAAATGTAGTCATATGAGTTTAGAACAACAAGAAGGTGATTAACTGTTGACAGAAATGTTATATTTGGGTGAACTGTTCCTGTGAGGTAAAGTCCGGAGTGACTCACCACTAACAGAGCAAACAGAATGACCCCACAGCTCCAAACGTCTGCTTTCCTCCCGTCATACTTCTCTCCCTGACAGAGACAAGACAAAGTCAAACCGCTGATTCCAGATCAGATCAGGTCACACATTCAGAGGTCTCTCTTTTACTCCCACAAGCAGAACGGCCGACAGTCAGCCAACACTCACCCGGATGACTTCAGGACACGCGTAATGAGGAGATCTGTGGAAACACAACATCAGCTTGAGTTAACCACACCGCTAGTCATCTCTCGATATGTTTTTCATATTTTAATTATTTTACATTCCCCCGTTTTCTTCCTTCATTAAACAACCTTTGCTGCCAAGTACATTAATATGTTTAAACCAACAAATTTTACAGTAAAAGTGCAATTTTACAATAAAAATTAAATATTACAATTGTTTTTCATATAAAATGCCTCAGCATATAGTAATTTATTTTATTATAAACAAATAATATAATGTTTTATATTTAATAAAATATTTATATTTGATTACCTGTAATCAATATTTAGCATGTGGGAATATTATTTATTTATTTATTTATTTATAGCAACACATTACCAATTTGAATTTTACATTTTATATTTTTAAAAAGTATCTCTGGGACTGGGATATTTTAAACTGATTCAATGAAACCAACAATTTTAAAAAATAATGATTTGCAGTATAAAAATGCGGGGACTGTGTATAAAATGGTCGTAATTCAAAAGCGTTTTATCATTTTTGTTCAACCTTTTGAATTAAAGCTTAGAATTTGCACTTCAATTTCATCTCGTTTGTTTTATTTTGATTCTATTCTGGTAACATACAGAGCCACCCAAAATTACGAAATTTTGTTCGTGTACAAATATATATGGACCTAACTGTAGAAAGATTTTAGTTTCTGTCCAATCAACATATAAATATAGAAGTCAAGCTGTAATTCCCAAAAGTGCTCTTAATTCGAGCAGACGTTCCCCATCTGCACTGCTCCGTGACGTGTGATACTGTTTGCTCAGAATGATTAATATCAAGATCTGACACACTAAAGACGACGATAACATCTTCCCAGAGTAATTAGGGTCACACAATGTTGACGATACTTCCTGTTTCACCAGCTGACATCCTGTCTCCATTAATCTCTCTCCACAAATCCTCTTCTACAAACGTGTTGTGCATCTCCACAGAACACTCTTCCCATCGACGCAAGTGTGAGCGTGTTTTCTCGGAGATAAACGGGCACGTTCAGAGCTAATCACATTATTTGGAGAGTTGCTCAGTGAGCTGTCAGCATCTCCCATGATCCCCCGAATACCTTCACGAACGTGCGCCTATGCAAATATGAATATCCCGTTAGCGAGAGCTTTGGCTTATCATCTAATGTATTCGACTTGAAGAACTGCAACTGCATACAGAAGCACTAGAAACGTCAAGAGAAAAGCTGCTTGATGTGGAGACGTAAGAAGAAGACCCTCATGTAAGGAATCTAGTTTCTAAATCGGAATAAATAAATGAATAAAACGGTTAATTGAGAGTTTATATCAGACATACCCCTCCCGTCCAATCACCGAAGATTTTTTTTTTTTTTTGATTCAGACTTTTTTTCTTGTGATCGTGGGCGTATATCGCAAACATCTCAAAAGAGTTTGTATCTTGTAATTCTGCTTTCGGAGTGGATTTAAAAATAAAAACGGCAATTTATTTTGCAATGTTTTTCTCTCACAATTTTTACTTTTATTTTCTCTCAATTTTTCTCTCTTTTCTTATAAAAAATTCTTACAGTATCTCACAATTCAGAATTTTTTTTCCCGCAAGTTATTCCTGCAAAATATTACATCTCAATTCTGAGTTTGCATCTCAAAATAAAAGTTATAAACTTGTACTTGTAAGTTTACATTGTATAATTCTGAATTTTTCTCTGAATTCAGAGGTTACAGTTCATTTCATAATTCTGTTCTTTTGTTTGCATCACAGAATAAAAACAAAAAAGGTCATTGCTACTTTTTTCTCTTGATTACAAGCTTTTTCGAAATTGTGTTTATTTCTCACAATTAATTTTTTTTTTTTTATAAACTTTTAATAAACTAAATATGGACTTACAATCATGAGGAAGAAATTCTGAATTATAAAATTGCATTCAACATTTTTGTCATTGTTTATTGTTGAAATCAGAATAATAAAACTGAGGGACGCAATCTCAGAATTCAGAGAAAAAAACGTCCAAGTCGTAAGTTAATGTCGAAATTTCAAGTTTGCATGTCAGAATTTTGATAATATATATATAAATTATAAATGGATAAATAGTTGCAATTACTTTATTTATTTATTTATTTTAACCTGTGGTAGAAATAGCCTTTCATATTTATGAACAACTATGAAAGAGTAGAATGGTATAATAATTCTGACTTTATCTCAGATTGGGCTGCAACAACACATAGTGTCCAAATTCAGGGTCTACATCCTTCGGAGGACGCATTTGAAGGATGTTACGTCACAGCGCCGCGACGAAGGCTGTCCAAATTCGTAGGATCCTTCAAATGCGGCCCACAAATGCGTCCTCCTTTTCCCCGAATTCGAAGGATGGGTGTGATGGATCCTTTCGCGTCCTACCTATCCCATAATTCTTTTCGGCAGGACGAAGCGAGCGGTAGCGGAGTGGGGGAGGAGTATTATTTTTGATGTTTTTTAAAAACTGGCTTTTCAAAAAGATATATTTTCAGTGGTTTTCTAGTTAGGCATTTTGTTTTAGCGTTAAGCATTTTTTTTTACATGTGTACGAGTATATGTAAAAAAAAAAAAAACGTTTACTTTTGTAAACTAGCTTCTTCCTTACTGCCTGTGTGCATACACACAGCTTATTTGTTAGTGATTGAAGCTGTGTTTAACGCTTCTAAGGACGAAAGAGCAGACAGAAGTGTTTATAAAGCTCCGGGGAGAGAACGATGAGCTCTTCACCGGCGTCTTGCTTGGCGCTGTCACGGTTGCTAGGCGACAGGATATGAGCAACGGTTAAGGGAGGGAACTGAAAGAAGGGTAGGCTGTCCAAATTCACAAACACCGACTTCCGGTTTTTGCGGTCGTCGGAGGACCCATCCTCCTTCAACCGGGTAGGAAGGATCCTAAGGAGGATGCAGACCCTGAATTTGGACACAGCAATTGTATCTTCCAGACTAGTCTACAAATATGCATCACCAAAGTGTTTTTTTCATTTAGAAGTCGGTTCTCAGTGAATTGGTGAATTTTTTTATTCTAACACGCAGGAGCCATTTTATAATAAAACATTGTGGGATCTGTTCAGTAAACGTCAAACTCAAGGGTCATTGCCCTCAACACGTTAGCCTCGACGGGATGTTTGCGTATTAGGATCCTGGAGGCGTAACGATCACCCTGCGTTAAATCGCAGGGATCAAAACGAATCAGATGTTTTAAGGCCGTGAATGTCTTCATTGTTTATGTTGATGAGGAAGGCAAATTAGAGATAAAAATATAGCCATTAAGGGATGAGTTTATGGAGGACCCCCGCTGCGCGTGGCGCCTGATCATTTATCTACTCCAAGATGTTTGCTAGAGCTCATTTCCTCGCTCGTTTCTGCTAAACTCGTCAACCAATGACAGGCAGATATGAGATGCCTCATAACTGATGTGGGTGTGCGCACCAGCAGACATATGGGTTCAAACGGCTCTGTTCGGTACGATGCACAATGATCATTAAGCCCAAAATAGTGTGTGGTAATAGGAACATGACAACAAACACCATAAACTCCAGCGGAAGACATCCATGAAGCTCTGAATCAATAAAGCTTGTGTTACTGAGAGTGGGGATCAGACTCTGAGTCAGAGTGTTTCAGGTCGTGTCGTAACACAGAGTCACTCTCAGTGTGTCTACATGACAATTTGCATAAAAGTGCTTATTTAATAACTTTATATTGATGAATATACAAATGAATGAATGAACAAATGTTCTCCTTTTAAAGTATCAGTGACTAAATGAATATCAAATCATAAATATAGAATATTTTTGAATGAATGAACAAAATTAATACATTTATTTCAGAATTTTGGAATTCAATATTTTTAAATGAATTTTAAAAATTCTAAATTAATTAGTTGTTAAACAATTACCTTTTTTAAAATACGAATGAATAAATGAATGAATGTTTTTAAAAGAATTAATTAAAAAAATGAATAAAACATTTTTCAAATGAATGATACACAAAGGAATTAATAGATAAATTGATCAAAATGCTGTATGAGTTTTTAATTACATGAATGAACAAACGAACGAACAAATGAATGAATGAACAGACTTTAAATGAACTAATGAATTGATCAAATAAAATGAATGATTTGAGTTTTTAAATGTATTAATGAATAAAAAAATGATTGAATTAATAAACAAATTAAAATAAAATTAATTAATAAATATTTTAATGACGTCGGAATAAATAAATAAAAATGTTTCAAAAGAATAAAGGAATTATTAAAATAACAAACAAATAAAATTAATGAACAAATATTTTTCATGAATTCTTTAAAATAACAAAAAATGTTTCAAATGAGTAAATTAATTATTAAATTAACAAACAAACAAAAATGAATGTACAGATATTTTTACAAATAATTAATGAATGATTGAAATTAATGAAAGGAATGTTTTAACGATGAATAAATTAATGATTAAATAAAACAAGTAAATAAAATAATTTTAAAAGAGTGGATTGAATAAATAGATGATTTTTAATTAATTGAATTAAAAAAAATAAATAAAGTGAATTATTGACGTGCAAAATAATAAAATGAATGTTTTTAAACGAACAATTAAATAAAACTAACATTACACCTAAATCACACCAAAATATAATAAAAACAAAAAATTTTTTTTTACTTTTGTTTTGTTTTTTTCAATAAAGAATGTTTGAATAAACAAATATTCTAAAGGCGCATAAATAAACAAACAAATAAATTCAAACATCTGTCTCTCCCTAAGGGTGCTTCATGTATGTATTTATATGTGTGTGTAAGTATGACGTGACCTGTGAGAAGCTGAATGTGCAGTGAGCCGGACCCTGAGCTGTGGGGTCACTGGAAAACATCAAGGACACTGGGATCAGAATCAGGAGCTGATGGGAGATTCACAGATTCATCCCGATAGGAGATGTTGAGTCACGCCGCTGCTGAAGCTCGTACAGGACGGACTCATTATATAACGTGAGCTCACTCTGCCCTGATGACTTCCCTGCATTCAGCTTTAATCTATGGCCACGGTTGGCTGTAATCCTAAAGGTCAACCTAAATTAATCTACTGACCAAAGACACGAGGCTCTGTGGCACATGTGATGGTAGAACTAATGATAGTAAGAAAGAAATGAAGGGCAATAAATGAGTGGTGCTCGTATCTCTCCAGCCCAGGCCTCGATGAAACGAGAAGCAAAGACTAATCACACTGATGATGTCAGAGGGGGCGGGTCATACAGCTCAGCTCAAAGTTCATTGGCTGCTTCCACGTGATTGACTTCGCATTAAACTGCATTAAACCTAGATTTGAAACTAAAAGCAATGCAAAGATTGCAAAGAATTTGATTTAGAATAATTCACGTATTTTTCCTACTTCATATCGGATTTAAATAAATTCTGAACGTGAACTAACTTAAACTACAGGTTTTAAAATGCACCTTAATGGCTCTACGATTTTTTTTTCAATAAATTGTTATTTTATTCATAAAAACACACCTTATGAAGAATAAAAGTTAAACTTTTATAGTATTGAAAAATATGTATTTTTCATATAATTTATTTTCTTTTTGATTTTCCATCAGTTTTATTAAGCATGAGATATAGAGATTTTACTATAATTTTTATTAATATTTTGAAGAAGTTTCGTTTTTTTTTTTTTAATTTACTACTTTTGTTATGTGTTTTTGACTATTATTATTATTAATTCATTTTCTATAATTTTTTTCTATACAATAATTTGTATTCACTATATATATAAAATTAAATTAAAAATTTACATTTATGCATTTAGCAGGCACTTTTATCCAATTCTTTTATCCAGAATTTCTTATTTTCAATAACAACCTGGCATATATATATATATATATATATATATATATATATATATATATATATATATATATATATATATATATATATATATGCCAGGTTGTTATTGAAAATAAGAAATTCTTAATCACTTGCCTGGTTAAATAATGGATAAATAATGGATAAATTATATAATAGGTTTATAATGATATTAGTTTTAGTCAGCTATACTGTAATATTTCTTCAAATAAATGCAGCCTTGAAACAGTATTTAGACAAGACTTCTTTTGACAATACAAAAAATGGTTCTGGCCACAATTTTTGGGATGGTATAGTATGTTTTTGAGAAGACAGTTTTCATGTATTTGAATTCTGAATGAATAAGTGATTAATGTCTGAAGCTGTGCATCTAGTCTGAGAAAACACTCACACGTCTCACTCACACACAAGCTCTGGAGAAAGATCATCATCAGAGGATCAACAGAAATCATGTTCTGCATGAAGAAAACACAGCCTACACCTAGAACCAGTAGTTCTATGCATCCTCACAAATTATGCAAAAAAAGGAAACATTGAAAGCACTGAAGAAAAAAAAAATATCACTGGTCCTAAAATAAGCTGCTTTTTCACTGCACAAGATATCATTTATTAGTTGTTTTTGTGATGAAATATGTAGCAGACGTTTCTGGACAGTTTTCATGAAATCTGCCTAATTCGTAACACAATTTAGATGAAGCAAAATAAGCAGCTGATATGTGATGCAGACTGTGACAGTTTTATGAGTTAAAGATGTACATTTATAATGATGAGATCAGAATTTTTTTTCTCATTTTGAATCACTCTTCAAGACCAAGCTCCTCGCCAGTGGGTCCCAACAGAGATGCTTTTACTCATTTCACATAAAAAAAATCATCCTAACAGACTGATCATAAACAAGCCAATCATAAGAGACATGATTCATTTATTGAGGTCTTAAAGGTACAGTGACCTGTTTAATATGGGTCAGAGAGAGGATGAAATGCTTCTGAAGAACTAAATTAAATTAAATTTCTTCATTTATAATTTGTACCGCAAATTAAAGTAGTTACAGAATAAAACAAAATCATGATCACAGAAATATTGATCCTGTATCCTCTAATCTTTCCTGTTTAATTAATTTGATTTGACTTTTAAGTTTCACAATGTGCTGCTTTAAACTGAATCAATATAAATCTGTTTATTGTGAAAACAATTAAATTTTTTTGCATTTTAAATGTATGAATGTTAAATTTGGCTAGTTGTGTAACATGGGATATTTAATTAGTTAAATGAGACTGAAACAAATGTGTTTGATTAATTATAAATATATATACAGTATTACCCTATTTATGCTGTATAAACCTAGTAGCTAAAAAACACATTTACTTTATTAGCAATATTACAGAAATCTTCCCAGTATCATCTTTGTATGCGTAACAAATATGCATGACATTAACTTTGTTAAGCTGTGTAATCCAAATGGATGGACCTTTTATATGCGACTCATTTACATCAATCTTAAGTTTAGACTTCAAGATTTTGAGTCTGAGCTGAAGGCATTGAGTGTCCTGATCATTAATGTTATAATGAGCCTCGGTTTCACTCACCCACAGCTGGTTTCCAGCAGACTGTCTCCCACCTGCAGGGATGCCATGCCGAAATCTGCTATCCTGATGTTATTCTTCTCATCCAGCAACAGGTTCTCCGGCTTCAGATCCCTGTGACTGTACAAGAGCAGATGAAGAGCAGAGAAGAAAATGAGATGTGAAAACTGAGCCTTGAGTATCTTACAGTATATTTGACCTTGTATTAGCTAGACTAGTTGTGTCTCTGAACTTGTAATGAGATGATTTTCCATTATCCCTGTTTCTTCGGTTTCTCTCTTTCAGCAGTAGTAGTCTATAAGAGCCTGTGGGAGTCCGTCATGACGGATGTGTCAGAGTGTGATGTAAGTGCTCACATGACCACGGGCGGACATCAATTAGCAGCTCCCAACCAGTGAAATTAATTCAAAACCTTCTCTTAATTAATTTGCTGCCGCTATTTTCACTGTGTGAATTAAGATGACTTTACAAAAGTACTGTAAAAAAAAAAGTAAACCAACACATAAAGCAAGGCAAACCAGTAAAAAAAAAACACACACAAATATATATATAAAAAAAACAGAGCTAAAGAAAAAACTAAAGCAAAAAAAAAAAGGACACAAAGTAAAATAACACAAACAACAAAACAAAGAAAGGCAAACCAATAAAATATGTATATATTTAATAAAACACAACAAAAATCAAGACAAATATAAAAACAAAACATAAAATGAAGCAAGGCAACACAAACACAAAAACAAAGCATTGCAAAACAACACAAAACAAAGCAAAATAGCAAAACCAAAAAAAACAAGGTAAAACAACAAACAAACAAAAAACATAAAACAAAGCAAAATAACTAAACCAAAAGCAAAACAAAACATAAAAACAAAAATCTGATCAAAGCAAAAAACAAACAAAAAACAAGCAAAAACAAACAAACATAAAGCAAAACAACTAACACAAAGCAAAGCAAAATAACAAAAAATGACATTATGCTAAACAAAGCATATTTTGAATGTTTAAATGTAACAAAATAATTATATACAGAAATTGTGAAAAACATAGCTAAAAAAAATGACACATATTTAGAAACTTTTGGAAAAAAATCTAGTTGACTAATTTTCATAGGTAAATAAGCCTAACAAAGTTTTCTGAACAATCCTAGATTTAAGAATGTGAATGTTGACATGTAGATGTTCACTTCATCACATCAAAGACTTTAGAGTTGTCTACTAAAGAGACAGTTTCCCTCCAAGTGGACATAAAACGAACACACAAACACATTTATGAACCCTAATCTCACATGGGCTAATAAAAGTGAGTATGAAGAGATTTACGCCTCAACGACTTTCATGGGACAAATTGCAAAGGTGGGGTTTATTTGCTGTGACAGCGGGAACATCCATAATGGCTCTTTAAAGTCACTTTCTGACACATTAATGTCATAATCTCTCCTGAACAGAAACTGTTTGTTGATATGATCAGCGGCTGACCCTATATTTTCCTAATCGAAGAGCGGTGAGGGTAATTTCTCCGCCTCTGGTCTGCAGGTTTATGGAGAAATGGGGCAAGTTGAGCTGCATGCTAGTTTGGTTTTTGATAGTATCTGGTTTGTATTTGCCACTGAGGCGCCAAATGTTTCCCTCAGTCCACCATGAGCTCTTAAATTGCATATTTATTGGCCCAGTGATAGTTTAAATTCATAACGCACATGTTGTTTGCTGATAGAGATCTGCATTTAAATGATGCTTAATATATTTTTTATGGATACAATCAAAACCACAGTGTTTCTTCCTATAAAAACCTAATAAAGAGTATCTGTTTAGCATCTGCACATCGAAGGGTTGCTGTACTTATTATTACAAACATACGACGTGGCCTGCTGGGTCGTGCCGGTCCTGATGTGTTGTGTTTTGGTGCTTATCTGCAAATGACAGATGTTTAAAATCCACAAACCAAGCCGTCCTCCTAACTTCATGTCTTCTTCTAGACTGTCATATTTAATAGAACAGCAAAGAGCTCACTGAACACGTATTTATAAAGAAATAAATTGGCTCAATTAGGACTCAAACGAGCTTTACATTATTGTAATGTAAAGAGCAGCAGGCGGCACATGCAATAGTATATTATCTATCTTAATCACATGCTGTTCACAGCGGTCTAATTATGAGAGTGTTTAATTACAGAACAAGTACTGTGTGTCTACATGTTTAGTGGTGCTCTGCTTCGGCTTTTCTGCACGATGGCTATTTAATGTTGGCTAATTTACTTTCTTAATGCACATTCCTGGAATTACGTGCACAATTTCACTTTCTCCACTCAGAGACATATTACAGAATTCGAAGACACCGTGTAAAGGGTGACATGGAGCTCCACCCAAAATGTATGACATCATGCATTTGTATCAGGTGCGAAATAGTGGAATATTAGTTTTAACCAACAGGTGCCAGTGGTGCAATTCTCAAAAATAAACTGCATTCCCTTTAGGTAAAATCAAACCATGTACCACTTTTTTTTTTAAAGATATAGTTCCCCAAAAATGTTACATTTGTGGACAATTTATGCAGTCTCAGGTCATCCAGTATAGGATTTGGAGAAATGTAAAATTGCATAATTTTCTCACCAATGTATGGATCTTCTGCAGTGAATGGGTGCCGTCAGAATGAGAGTCCAAACAGCTGATAAAAACATCACAATAATCCACAAGTAATCCACACCACTCCAGTCCATCAATTAACATCTTGTGAAGCGAAAAAGTGAAATTGTGCGAACAAAGCTTTCTCCGTTGAAAAAAAAAGTCTTCCCTGAATCAGGAGAAAAATGCGCACAGAAGCTATGGTTAAATGTTGAAAGTTAAACATATTAAAGGTGCATTTGTTTCTTACAAACACACAGCTTTCCACTTTTCAGGTCAGTATCTGATGGACTGCAGTGGTGTGGGTAACTTGAGTATTATTGTGATGTTTTTATCAGCTTTTGGGACTCTCATTCTGACGGCACCCATTCACTGCAGAGCATCCACTGGTAAGCAAGTGATGTAATGCTACATTTCTCTAAATATTATGAAGAAACAAACTAATGCATTTTGACAGTAAGACAAAAGTAATCTTATTTTTCCACCAAAACCAAACATGATGATTATCATCCATTACCACGGACAGTTTTCGAAACACTCCCTGAATTGACAACTGGGATTTCACAAGGGGGAACGTTCTCCAGTGGCAGATAAAAACCGTATAACACAGATGTGCACTCAGAAGTCAAATAACACAAGCAAAGAAAGTGCATTTGTGCTCATTTCAGATTTATTAAACAATCTCCTTGTGACTCGTATTTCCGCTGAGGGATTAATGGGGTGCTACTGTCCAGATCTTCATAACTGGACATTACTTCTGAGTGTCAAGTGAGGCAATATTGGAAGAATCAGTAAAAATGGATTGGGTGAGTTTTTCCTTTCAGACAGACTGCTTGTTATATATGTATACTCTGCCTGACAGCTGTTGTCACACATGGACTCTATTAGTAGGTATATTTGGGGGAATATTCACGGCTAGCAGCTCCAGAAGGACGATTTCGTAGGTGGACAGAAAGACACTGAATGAGCAGTCAGCCCTCAGCTATTAAAATGTCTAAACCGCTCATGCTTCGAATAGCCATGTCAATCTGTCCATCACAATAAAAAAACAGCACCCATTTAAAAAAAAAATAATAATAATAAGGTTTATATTTCAGGAGAGAATATGCGTGGATGCTCAATGGTAGACACAATGGTTTCAAATGGAGTTTGACATTAGCATGTTGCTATGCTAAAAACATGATAAGGTGTGGAGGAGGACCAAATGTCTTATTTTGCCTGGGATTTCTAAATTGCCTATGTCTGGGTTTTGAATTTTAATTTTTTATATTGTTTTCATACTTGCTAAAGACAACGATTAAATAGTAGTTTGACCAATTTTTAGTTTATCTGAAGTCATTTTTGCTCATTAGTATGATTGAACTAGATCATCAAAGGTCAGCAGCACAGACATTAGTTAATAAAATGGGATTAGATACATTTGTGTTAAAATATGTAATTATTGCAGGATTGTGCCATATTCTGAGTTTGTATTTCAGCATTTTAATTAATTTTGATACGTACTAAATCTGTTTATTTTTGCAAGTGGGACGCATGAATGCACATTTACATTTAATCTAGAACTACATCATGTTCACACAGCGCAACTCGAAACTGCAGTAAATGTATGTTTTCGGAGTTTTGCAGAAATGTCACAACGGGCACATTTTTCCAACGTTGCGCAATTAATCTTTATATCACCATAATGTATCAATTAATCCAAAAAAGGTGAAAAATTGAGGTGAAAATAATTGTAATTATGCATACAATGGTTAATTAGTGTAATTAATGCACATACTTAAGCATAAATATGCTGCCTACCATTTGGACCAGCTGTCACACACACCTGTGAGGCCTTAAAATGCTGTCTAAGTAGGTTTCAGAAAATAATAATATATAAACTGTGCTTGAAGGCAAAGCGAACAATAAAGAATGGACAGACAACCAAAAGACAGACATATTGCAAGACAAACCGTGAGAAGAATAATGAAATGGGAAAGGACGGGAGTGTAAAAGAGAACATTGGGTGGGTATTTCTCCCATCATCCCCTGCTGACTGTCCCAGCACGAGATCCGAGGGGCCGGGCGGCTCCCAGTCACATATGAAGAAAGCAAACAGCCGGGGAAGTGTGACAGCATGACAGGGACATTTCTCATGACTGCTGCAGCATACTGCCCTACTGCTGCTCTGCGTGAGGCCTGCGGCTCTGAGAAATGAAGCAGGGACCAGAGACGCAAGACAGGGGTGTCTGTGGGGCTCAGCAGACAAACTAAAGGTGCACAGAAGAGAACGTTATTGCTGATCTGAGATTAGTGTATGGCTGCCGTTCATCATGTCACAGTCACATGGTGCGCATGATGGTGTGTATTTATAACAGAAAGACTGTGTTGAGATTGCACGTTTTATTTTTGTTTATTTTTCTTGTTATATTACATTTTATTCCTTTTTATTTTTCCAAATGCACTATTTCAGTGTATTTGTCTCATCAAATATATATATATGCATCACAGTGCCGTGAAAAAGTTATTGCCCCCTTAGGTTTATTTTGTATTTTGCATATTTGTGGCACTTAAAAGATTCAGATCATTAAACAAATTTTAATATTAGTCAAAGATAATGCAAGTAAAAAAAATCAATTTTTATATGATGATTTAATTTATTAAGGGAAAAAAGCTGTCCAAACCTATGTGGCCCTACTTGAAAAATCAATTGCCCCCCTCCTGTTCAATCATGTAAGAACTGACGCTGAGCCACGCTGAGTTAAATTCCACCAGCCACACCCAGGCCTGATTACTGACAGACCTATTAAATCAAGAAATCACTTAAATAGAAGCTGTGAAAGTGAACAAAGTGACAAAGTGAAGCATGCGTAAAGAGCAACACATCATGCCGTGATCTAAAGAAATTCAAGAACAGGTGAGAAACAAAATAGTTGACATGTATGAGTTTGGATGGGGTTTTAAAGTCATTTCTAAAGCTTTGAAACTCCAGTAAACCACGGTCAGAGCCATTATCCACAAATGGAGAAAACCTGGAACAGAGGTGAACCTTCCCAGGAGTGGCCTGTCTACTGAAATACTCCAAGAGTGCAACGACGACTCATCCAGGAGGTCATAAAAGAACCCAGAACATCATCTGAAGAACTGCAGACCTCACTCGCCTCAGTTAAGATCAGTGTTCATGATTCACCAATAAGAAAGAGACTGGGCAGAAACAGCTTCCAGGAGAGAGATCCAAGGCAAGAAACTGCAAAAAGAACACAAAGGCTTGTCTCACATTTGCCCAAAAATATCTTGATTATCCTTATCCTTACTTGATTATTAAGAGTTTTGGGCAAATATTCTGCGGCTTGATAAGACAAAAGTTTCGGAAAATGTGTGTTCCGTTACATCTGGCGTAAAACCACAGCCACAGCTTTTCATTAAATTTCATCATACCAGCAGTCAAAGAGGATGGTGATAGTGTGATGGTCTGGTCTTTCAACACCTGGACGAATATCAGAAAATCCTGAAGGCAATGTCTGGTTGTTTCTCTGTGATCTCAAGCTCAAGTGCACTTAGGTTATGCAACAGGACAATGATCCCAAACACACTAGAAAGTCCACCTCTAAACGGCTCAAGAAACACAAAATGAAGGTTTTGGAGTGACCAAGTCAAATTCCAGACTTAAATCTGATTGAGATGCTATAGCACCTTAAACAATACATTCATGCTCAAAAACCCTCCAATATGGCTGAATTAAAACAATTCTGCAAAGAAGAGTAAGCCAAAATTCCTCCACAGCGATGTGAAACACTCATTGGCAGTTATCACAAACACTTGATGGCAGCTGTTGCTGTAAAGGGCGGCACAACCCATTATTAGATTTAGGGGGCAATGACTTTCTCACGTAGCACCAGGAGGGTTTGGACTGCTTTTTCCCTTTTAAATTAAATCAATATTTTAAAACTGCATTTTGTATTTACTTGAGTTATATTTGTGTAATGTTAAAATTAGTTTGATGATCGGAATCATTCAAGTGTGACAAACGTGCAAAAAATAATCAAATAAAAAAAAGGAAGGGGCAAAACCTTTTTCACAGCACTGTATTTTATTCCAAAATGGATTCAATTCATTATTATCCCCAAAATTCTACATCCTCAAATCTCAAACTCTGATCTTCCTCATTCTGCAATTATCTGCCATTCTTCTCTTCACCTCTCAACCTCGGTCAGGTTGGATGGGGGCAGGCAGACACACATTTTCAGGTTTCTCCAGAAATATTTGATTGCGTTCAATCCCAGGCTCAGGCTGGGCCACTCAAGGAGATTCACAGAGCGGTCTAAACCACTCTTGCTGTGTGCTTAGGGTTACTGTCCTGTTGTAAGGTCAACCTTCTGCCCAGTCTGAGATTCTAAATTCTGTGGAATAGGTTTTCATTATAAGCTACCTCTATATTTTGGTGCATTGAGTTTTTCTTCTACTCGGAGTCTCTCAGTCTTTGAATTGAGGTTCATCAGACCAGAGGATCTTATTTCTCATAATCTGGGGACCTTTATGTGCTTTTTTGCAAATTCCAAATGTTTCCATGTGTCTTCACTGAAGAGAGGATTGAGTTTGGCCACACCACCATAAAGCCCAGATCGGTGGAGTGTTGTAGTGATGGTTTGTCCCATCTTCATATATGATCATGGAGCTCAACTAGAGTGATCATCAGCTTCTTGGTCACCACATCAACCAAAGCCCATCCAATGCTCACTAACCATTTTTAAATGCAGCTGTGACCCTTCCTCAGATTTGTGCCTCAATACAATCCTGTCTCAGAGTGGGACCTGCTAACTGTGGGACCTTGTATAGACAGGTGTGTGCCTTTCCAAATCATGTCCAATCAACTGAATTTTCCACAGGTGGACTCCAAAAAAGTTGTAGAAACATCTCAAGGATGATCAGTGGAAACATGATACACGTGGGCGTCAAAGGGTCAGCTTGTTCTGTTTATTGTGAAGAAGATTTTGGACGATTGCATATGACCCTTCTATGCAAAACCAATAAAATCAATAAATACATTTTACACCGTATTAACACCTGATACCGTCAAAGTACCAGAGTAGTTTTTCTAAAGCAATTCTTTCATCTTGCCGCTAATATGGATGCACACAAATGCAAATGTGTATGTGTGTGGCGTAAAACCCCCACAGTGATACACTGATTACCCATAATACCTCTCTTTCATCTCTAAATAGATCATCTTGATATCAGTCTTATGCGTTAAACGAGAGGATCGGCTCGTTTATCCAGGTGTCAGTGTTTCAGAGCTGCAGCTCAAAGCTAAAATTCTGCCTTCAAGTCACAGTTGTCTGAACGATCATATTTATGAGATGAGAGCACATGAACGGCACCATAACCCTCGGAAAATGTATTTTTGGCACTGCCAGAAGTTTGCCACAGGGGCTTCCTGAACACGGGATGTCTTAATTAGCAGTGAGGAAACTGGAGATTTCTGGGGTTTTCTGAGGGAAAGATCATGCCAGAACCTAATTATAAGCTTGATTATATCAACCGTCAACAAAACGATTTAGTTCATATATATGTTATGGACTGTTGATGAAGAACTTGCAGAAAATCATTCTCTAATGAACATCAGTCGCTCTTCGTTTTGCATTTTGTCTCATTAGCATTAAAAAGGCTTTGGCTGTAGGTGGAAAAAAGTTCCATTTGGATTCAACTAAAATCATTTTAACGCACATCATGTCGTAATTTATCGTAAGCAGGAACTTCGCATTTATGGGGTTTAAAGACCATTTCACACTATTTGCCCTAAGTTTGCTTCAGTGCAACAAGGCATTTGTAAAACAAAAGGCTTGCTTAAAGCTGATGACGTGATTATTTGCTGATGATGTTTGTAAAAGAACATGATCATTATACATCGTCGGTTAAGTCCTCACCTTTTTTCAATTTTCATAACCCTGTTTTATGCTTCAGTGAACCAAACAGGACACATAATCAAAAACAAACGAAAACACCGGCTTACAGAAATAATAGCTTCAGATATTTTGTCAAATTACGCCGCGGTTTTAGTGTGATGGCAAAATGTAATCAATTGGATGCAGAGTTTTTTTTAAAGTGCAAAATCCACTGATGTGGGAAAAGCTATCAAGAAGCTCATGAACGGTGTTCAGTTTTCCTTTTTTGAGTTAAAAAATGTTTAGTCTTCAACTGATGCGGTCATGCTGTTTAGGCATATATTTAATAGGCTGGAAACACAGAAAACGTGTCACTCAAGCATCACTTAGACATGCTAATAGGAAATATCACATCCAAAAAGCAGTTCAGACAAGGACTCTTATCATAAATCAAGAAGAGAAACTGTAAGAGGCGAAGGGCCTTGCTTTGGCTTTCCTCTGAAGTCTTTTGAGAGAAAAAAAAGTGCTTGAGTTTGATATCTTGATATGGTTATAATCGAAAGCCCCAGGGTATGAATATGAATTTAACGAGCACAAGAGGGAAGAGCTCTCGCCAGCTCGCCAGCTTGCCGGTCGACTCTAATCTATTAAGTGACAAAAGGTGGGAAAGACTGGACTGGCTGCACATTGCTGAGGTTTTGTGTTCGGATCAGCTTTTATTTTGTGTTTTCTATCTGCTTCAGAACATTTCAACTCGTATTCAGTACATGTTTTCAGCTTGTTTGTGTAATACATTTTGGATTAATGTCGGAGACCAAATGTACCCAACAACAGCAACAAATATATAAAATAAATATAGATATAGATTGGGGCTTTAATTGCCCCATCTAAGAACACTTAGAACCATCATTATTCTTATTAAAACACATGAACATGTTCAGGATTGACTGGTCACACTCACCATATTGAGTGACTGTGGCAGAAGTCCAGAGCTGAGATGATCTGTCTGAAGAACTTTCGAGCTTCTTTGGGTGTTAATCGGCCCTTCTTAACCAGATAGTCAAACAGCTCTCCACCCGACACGTGCTCTAAAACCAAATACCTGCAAACAGAAACAAGAAATAACATTATAGACCCTATAGACATGAGTCTTAGTGAAACAGGGAGTTTGTGCAGGCATATAGATGAGCCAGACTTTGTTTTATATAACAGTCAGCATCCTTTTGTGTATGATGAACCATGGTTGAATTTGGAATGGCAGACTTTGCATACTACTTCTTGGATATAAAAAAACACTAAAATATTAAGGTAGTATGCTACAATGTTATTCTAAATTCAGACTTACTTGCAAATGACCTATCGGTAAGCCCCGCCCCCCTTAGTGTTAAAAAAACAATTCCAGGTGTAAAACTACATTACCCATAATTCTGCTGAGGAAATCCACTAATCGGTGAATTGCAACAAGCAAATTGAGCCAAAAGATATCTTTTAGCTCCCTTAAAGGACTGCAAATTATGTAAAGTGGCTCCATCCAAAATCACACACTTCACTACTATTAGGCAAAAACAGTGCACATTTGATATCCCATGAGGCCAAGAGAGAGGATTTGCAGTAAATCAAGCAACTGACGAATGTAGATTACATTCACAGTCAATAGTGTATATTCTTCATCAATTGTAATTTATTGATAACATTCGCAATGCTTCATGGGATTGTAGTTCTTTCCCTCGTGGACAAAAATTTGATTGGACTAGACCATGAGTCGTCAATATTTTATGTACATTTTTAAACATTTTGGTTTGTTAACACTTAAGAGAACACTAGCATGTAAAGTGAATACCATCAAAGCTGACAAATATGGATTTCATAAAAGTCTATACAGAAACCTCATTAACAAAACTAATGATTTCCTCAAGACGCTTTTCAAAGCATCCGCTGAAATCTCAAAGAGAATAGAAAATTGAATCCTCCTAGTATTGGAGATATTCATTTATCCAAACAAACAGCTTTAATAGTGATTATCTCTGGCTAAAAGTTGTAATACACTGAGAAATACCGGACTGACAGCTTCCGTTCTACAGCGGGCGAGCGGCGAGATCTGAGTGGGCACAATGGAAGCTGAGTGTGGAGATAAAAGGGATGCAAGCAAGTAAACACCATAAAACTTTTAGCGAGTTTCAGTTTTGTTAAGTCTCCTTGACGATAACGTGCTGTTATGGTTCGAAATTAAGGCTGTTTCTGTCATGGAAAGTTTGAAGGACTAGACGTCTGAAAGAACCACACGTTTTCAAGTTTCTTTAAAGAAACTGTCTTCAGAAACATACACGCACACACTACGAGTCAAAAGAAACGAGACGGTGTCATAAACAATAATAAAACAACATTTGAGCATATAGTCAGTGAGTGGTTTGTATCTGTGTTTAAATGCTGACAGCT
The DNA here is from genome assembly GCF_023724105.1 of Carassius gibelio. Lineage (NCBI taxonomy): Eukaryota > Metazoa > Chordata > Actinopteri > Cypriniformes > Cyprinidae > Carassius > Carassius gibelio. The sequence goes on from NC_068420.1 coordinate 18,884,813, forward strand.
TGGTATCATACTTGGTTAGATTTACCTCCGCTCAATCCTTTTTCTTTACAACTAAACTGAATCTCAAGCCATTAAATGTATGACTCAGTTTCGTCACTTTCAATGCATTTTCTAAAGCTCAAATGATACAAATGCAAGTGTGAGGTTGCTTTTACACAACAGCTCAATACCCAAGTCAATGCAGGTATACTTACATTTTAGACATATATTGCACTTTATTTAGTCTTTATTGCTCCATAAGTAAAATTAGTTCCAACTTAAGTAACGACAATCAACTGCAGCAGCTCCAAGCAACGCATACAAGGTGTTTTCAATCGTTGTTTAAACAAATTGATTGAGTAAATGATTCAGTGAACCATTTGGTGCCACCTACTCAAGTTACCTTATAGAGTCACTGAAAAGAAGGGTTAAGAACACAAAACTGTGTTATATAGCATAGAATGACTTTCCTATTAATATACCATGATTTATGCATAGTAAAAACAATAAACAGTCAAAAGTGCAGTATTACCATGATAAGTGGTGTGAATTACAAAACCCACAGAGTGCTTCAAAACTGACCAGAATACATAGAATTGACAAGGTAAACAGAAACAAACAACACGGTTGGTAGTATAAGATTACTTTTACATAATAGAACAGATTAAAAAAGAGAATTATATTTTAGACATATATTGGCATTTGTTTTGTATTTTTTGCCCCATTGGCAAAATAGGTCTAAATTAAGTCACAACAATCATCCAAAGTGTTGATTCGATTGATCACTTGTCACCACCCTTGTAGAAATCACTGATAGAAGGAATAACACCATGACACTGTGCTATATAGCATAGAATCAGTCACATTCATATACCATGGTAAGAATGGTAAACTTAAAAAAGTACATATTACCATGATACCAAGTGATGTAAAAAAATGAGAGAGAGAGAGAGAGAGGGGCACTTCAAAACTGAAGAAAATATAAACAAATGAGTGATGAGGTAATCATTTTTATGAAGATTTGTTGATGCCAAATGCTAAGTGAATTATCGTGGTGTTTATATGAAGAATGACTCATGGCCCTATTAGCAGCTCTCAAACTGCTGTGACTAACAGGCTGCTTCACACTTTCATCATTAAGAGTATTTTAGCACCAGCAGAATCACTTTCTTACAAAATCTTTAAAGATCAAACACATTTACACTTGCATTTCTGCCAAAACGTTTAGGCTACAGACACCAAACTTTGTTTGTTTTTGCTCTTCACTCACATTTTGGATTTGCATCATAATCATATTTAATAATATATTTATAGATTTCACCAATAATATATTTAGTAATAATGTCTTTAAAGATACTGAATACTTAACATTTAGATTTAATCATATAGCGGACACTTTTATCCAAAGTGCCTAACAAATGAGGACAATGGAAGCAATCACAATCAACAAAACAAGCCTCAGTTAGGTAAATGCAGTACATGAAGTTAATTTATTATTATTATTATTATATAATAGATAAAAAGAAAACAGACAGAATAGGAAAAGAATAAAGCAAGCTAGTGTTAGAGGCCTCCATTTTGCTTTTATTAATTGTATTAATTAATTGAAAACAAGCATTTATTAAATGAATGAGTGCAAGTCTAATTTTTTTTTTTTTAATTTAATAAAAAATAGTATTAGAATAGAGAGTGCTAGAGTTAGATGGGTCAAATAAAGCCAATTCTTGAAGATGGTTAAGGACTCAGATGCTTGGACTAAGTTGGGCAGGTCATTCCACCAGGAGGGAACCTTTAATTTAAAAGTTTGTGAATGTGATTTTGTGCCTCTTTGGGATGGCAAAATAAAGTGACGTTCACTTGCAGAACGCAAGCTGCTTAGAGGGCATGTAAGTCTGAAATAATGAATTTATGTAAAGTGGTGCAGAGTCAGTGGTGGTTTTGTCGGCAAAAGTTAATGCCTTGAATTTTATGCGAGCAGCTATTGGTAGCCAGTGCAAATTGGTAAACAGAGGTGTGACATGCATTCTTTTCGGCTCATTAAAAATTAATCTTGCTGCAATTAATCTGGATTAATTGTAAAGGTTTGACAGAACTGGCTGGAAGACCTGCTAAAAGAGCATTTTAGTAGTCCAGCCTGGACAAAACAAGAGCCTGAACAAGGAGTTGTGCAGCATGTTCCAAAAGAAAAGGCCTGATCATCTTGATGTTAAATAAAGCAAATCTGCAGGACAGGGAAGTTTTAGCAATGTAGTCTAAAAGAGTCAGCTGATCATCAATCATAACTCCAAGGTGTCTGGCTGTTTTTGAAAGAGCTATGGTTGACATGCCTAACTTGATGGTGAAATTGTAATGAAACAATGGGTTTGATGGAACCACAAGCCGTTCTGTCTTGACAAGATTGAGCTGAAGGTGGTGGTCTTTCATCAAGCAAGAAATGTCTGTTAGACAAGCTGAGATTCGAGCAGCAACTGTCGGATCATCAGGATGGAATGAGAGGTAGAGTTGAGTGTCATCAGCATAGCAGTGGTATAAAGAGCCATGTTTTTGAATCACAGAACCTAGTGATGCCATGTTTACAGGGAAGAGAAGTGTTCCAAGAACTGAGCCTTGAGGCACCCCAGTAGTTAGATGTTGTGACTTGGACACCTCACCTCTCCAAGATACCTTGAACGACCTATCTGAGTCTCAAACCACTGAAATGCAGTTCCTGAAATGCCCTTTGCCATTTGGGTTGCCAGGAGGATCTGGTGGTTAACCGTGTCAAAAGCAGCAGACCTATCCAGCAATATAGGCATTGAAGATTTGGTATATGCTTTTGCCAGTCTTAAGGCTTTAACATCTGAGAGCATGGCAGTCTCTGTTGAATGTCCACTTCTGAAAACAGTTTGCTATAGAGGAGGTTGTTGTGTGTGAGAAAGGCAGAGACTTGATTGAACACCACTCGTTCAAGTGTTTTTGCTATGAAAGGTAGAATGGAAACCAGCCTGTAGTTCTCTAAAAGAGTTATTGAGTGGAGTTATCCGAGCCTGTTTAAATTCTAAGGTAAAAACACCAATGTGAAGGGATCTGTTAACAATGTGAGTCAGTGCAGGTTTAACAGCAGGAGAAATGGCTTTAAGGAGATGAGATGGAATAGGATCAAGCGGACAAGTAGTAGGATGATTAGAAAGGATGAGTTAGGAGACTTCTGCCTCAGAGAGTGAAGAGAAGGATGTAAACAAGTGTATGTTTGCTGGTAAGATGAGCTTGACAGATTGTTTTGGAAAATTGTGCACTGATGGTTTTAATTTAATTAATGAAGAACACAGCAAAATTGTCAGCTGTTAGAGTTGCTTTAAAGAACAAGCAAGAGTTAGACGAATTATTAATTTTGTTATGATAGTACGTCCTTTAGGAGTGGAGACATTAGAAGAATACAACAAATTAATGCAAATATAAGCATAGCAATATTTCATCAAGATACTTATACTTACAAATATTTCTTATTTTCGTAGACATCGTGCAACTTTAATACATGTGGATGTTCTATTAGCTTCAAGATGGCGATCTCTCGCTCCACCTGTGTAGAAATAAGTGATAAAAAAGATATTGAATTCACAGCATCAATAATTTGACTAAAGTAAGCAAAATATCAATACAATAAAACATGTAACATTTCATTCATTCATTTATCTATTTAAAAAAAATGGATACTGAAAAAACCTATAATGGGTTTATAACTACACACTTTCATACAAACAATCAGTAGTTGGAAATAAGATCAAGCTGCATATTTCTGATTCACTAAAATAACCGGCTTATTGATGTTATTTATTTTGTGAATCAACCTGTACTGGCCACATTGTATGTTTTTGATTCACTAAAAATAATTGACTTATAAGATTCATTTATTCATTAATCAGACTGTACCGTGGGTGCATTTCCCAAAAGCATCATTAGCTAACTATATAGTCACAAGCTCCATTGAACTTGGTCATGACAGAAAACCATAGTTACTTTTGGGAAACCCCGGGCACATTTTATGTTATTGAATCACTACAAAGAATCGACTCAGAGACATTTACTCAGGAATCAAACTGTACTGATCAAGTTTTAGGTCTTTTATTCAATAAAAATAATAGACTCATTAGAATCATTCATTCGGAATTGGACTACAGTAGCTGCACTGTATGTATCTGATTCATTAAAGAACTGACTCATTGGTGTCACTCTTTGGGCAGTGTACGTTTTCGATTCACTAAAAAGAATCAACTCAAAGTTATTCATATTGGAATGGGACTGTAGTGGTCGAGTTGTATGTTTTTAATCACTAAAAACAATTGGATCTTTACAGTCATCAATTTGTGAATCAGACTGTACCGATTATGTTTTATGTTTCTGGTTCACTAAAACAATTGCCTCAGAGTCATGAATAAAAAAATTTGATTCACTAAAAGAACCAACTCATTAGAGTCATTTGTTTGAGAATTGAACTACACAGATTGCTGTGTTTTAGGAGAATCATTTAACCCCAGCTAGACGCTTTGGCCAAGCCAAATTTACAACATTTCTGTGATTTGGACAGGTGACCTTCAATATGTCAATGCAACTGCAATGTTTCATCTGATACTGCAGTGGTAAAATGAAAAATTATGACAGATCAGCAACAAAACCCTCAAGTTCAGATGCCAATGTCAAGTAGAGCAAACCTTTGCAGAATTCTTCAGGGACAGACCATAGTGCTACTTTGATTCATAAGCATCCTTGTCGGTCTTTCGAATAGTGTTTATAAATTGATTCCCACATGCACAAGATAAACATGTTTTCTTATTGAATCAAGCTTAGGATGACTTATAAGGTGAGTCTACATGAAAGATCTCCCTGACCTGACAGGGAACCAAAGGAAATCTTAAAAACGCAAGCTCTTCGCAAAGAACTGATCTCATAAGTCACAGACAGAACCTACGATTGTGCCAGTTGTAAGCAAGACAATCGTGTTTGATTTGCATCAATGTCTTCTGGAATATTCCTAACATGCACACCTGCCACTGCAGATCAGAGCGGAGGATGGGGACATAGACGATATTTCCCGAACCCACCTGACCCTAATGTTCCACAGCAGCACTTTGACCATGCCTTTCAAAACCTCCTGAATTACTTGCGCTCATCCAAACTCACTAAACTCCAGTACAGACCGCTCATGTGACTCGAGTCAGCAGTCCCCAATGCTTGGAACTCTGTGGAGTCAGCCTTCAAGCTTCAGTTGTAACTCCTCAGCTTGACTTTGAGCCTGTTTGCTGTTGACCTTTGAAATCGCAGCCAATGATATACAGAAAAGCTGCATCATGTATCATGCATGACACTAAGTCATTCAGAGAAAAACCTTCCTAATTCTATAAGGTCGCACCACCTGCCTTGAACTTAATGAAAATTCCCACCACATCTCAGTGGTTTTTTTTTGTGTGTGTTTGAATAAATGGACCAACTTCTTAATCTTACTATGGGTAATTTAACTGGTATTTTGCGACACTGAATTTTATGAATATTCTGCTCAAAATTATATTTACCTTGATATTTTACACAACTCTTTGGGTTGGTAAAATGTTTTTGAAGTGTCTTAAGTTATACATAGTATAGTAAAAACTTGCTTTCGATTTGAAGATATTGTAAAATGCCCTTTATACCTGTGATAAAGAAACAATTCTGATGATTAATTTTTTAAAAGTTGAGCTGCTTCCTATTTTTCTGGGAAACCATGATACATTTTTAAGGAGTTTTTGATTAATTGTATGTTCAAAACAATAGTATTTGTTAAAATAGAAATCCTTTGTAACATTATGTCTTTACTATCACAATCTTTGCTAAATAAAAATCAAATAATAATGTTATAATATAAAATAAAAAACTGACTCAATGGAAAAATGTTCTCCTTATCTTATTTGGAAAAGTTACCTCCTTATTTTATTAACATATATATCATGTTTCTACGCTGACACTGTTCTTTACTTGGTAACAAAGTACACCAACTTTTGAAAGAAAAAAAATTCAGGTGGAAACGATGATGAAAAAACTATACTATCATTAAATAAACAATTAGTTCAATTATCTGTGGTTAAAAAAGATATTAAATTATTGTGCCAATACATTTTACATTAATTTATGATTATTTCACTCTAATTAGCATAATTCTTATTTTTTCATGCATTTTCATATTGAAATGGGACAAGTATTAAAAGTCATAAAATCATACATACAGTAAGTGCCATTTGAAAATGAAAAATATGCCGCGACTTAAACGTGAACTTGATAAAACACAAGAAAAAGCTCAAATCTGTTAGTCTTAATAAAATCAACCCCTGGGACATAAAGTACAAATGGAAGTTAAAGAAACCCAATTCTGTAGCCCACAGGTTTGTCCCCATGAGGAGATCGATCACCACTGTTCCCTTCAGCAAAGCACTTTAACTCCGGTTTCTCCAGAGGGGACTGTCACTGTAATCATTTGTGCCACTGCTCTATGCTGAAGTCGTGGAAACACATTCAGTCCTGATATATATGTGGCAAAAGCATAAAGATCCTAAACCATGCTAATCCAATCTGTCCTTACATTCTATAACTAACCTCAGTATTCTGGTAATTATCTGGATTGATTTGGCTTCATCAACTGACATCATCTGCTCAACATTGAGTCCTTCACTTGCTGTTTTAATCAAGCATACGGATGTGATATGACTATTCAGGGAATAAACAATCTGGCCAATGGCTGAAGAGAGAGCTGGAACAGCCATGGAAATCCCGGACAAAGCCATCTTGACAAACGTGGCACCAAACCAAACCTCACTGAATGGCTGATCCAAAGCCAGTCCGAAGAGCCAAGCAGGGAATTTGGCTTAGTGGAATGTCATTCAACACAAGGATGTGCCACAGGATCTCTGCTGAGCATAAACTGGGCTCACGAGCTTGAGATGAGAAATCAGTTTTGCTGAAGACTACTCAATGAAAACAAATGAAGTTCGGCTGAATATGTCTGTAATAGCAAGGAAAAGCTATCCATAAGCATTACAGCAGCACTCATCTCAATGGCAGTAGCTCAACAGGCACATGCCAACTTGAAATTGTGTGCGCTAGCAATTCTGATCAATTCCAAAAACATTTTTTCACATATCAAATTACAGAAGCATATATATATACATATATATATATATATATATATAATTTGATTCTGCACGTTGGTTGCTCCATATGACTTTAGTCATGCCTCTTGTGCAATTTCAAATAATAAGAAGCAACAAAGCGGTTTTGTTCATTTAATTTTATTCTAAAACAGTAATAAATGTAATGTCAGATCAGGTGTTATTTTCATGAATAACATAATTGTAATCTTTTTTCTTCATTATTATATCAGAGCAATTTATATATAAAAAAAAAAAAAAACGTTCATCATAGAAAAGATCTATTCAAGACACTGTATGTAGAATTTTCCACACAAAAAAAAAAGAAAAAGTCATATATTTCACCCAGATGCCCTAAATCTGTCATCTCATGGTATTAAGGTCTAAATTATGAACTGACTAGTGCTAATTACACTGTAAATGCATTGAAAGTGGTACCATCTAGATTGCAAATATATTGCATAATATATTTTAAGCACTGATTGTCTATGACAAGCCCTTGAAATAGCTCTTCTAAATCTGTGAAACTTGGAAGCTCTGCGGCAGCCGTAGCGAGAATTTATTCCTTGTGATTAAAATGTTGCTGCAAATGAGCCTGACTCTCTCCTCCATCCATTAACATCATGTCCACCCTACGCTCGCCAACTTCTCATTGCTCCATCTTACCATATTGACCCATTCCCTCAAAATGTCAGTTTGCCGGCACCTGTGCACCTACATCTATGAATAGCCGAGCGTTAATTAACTCTACACATCTGTGTGCATGCAGCCATCCAATTTCCTTATAACTTCATTAGTGAGTTATTACATTACGGGTCTTGCCTCAACCCGCCTCGACTTTGAGTCAATGTAGGCCGGCAGAGATTCGGGTTCAGGTCGCAGGTTCTTGATTTGTGGGAGTGAGTTGAGATGAAGGCAATCAACCGAGCCAAATCATTAAAACGAAGACAGATCATTAGATTCGAGCTAGAAAACCTCTGCATGTCGGTGAGTTTGTGAGCTCTTGCGGGTCACTGGGTTTCGAAGTCCGATAATTAGCGATAATGTAACTGCCGTGCTGTAATAAAGACCAACGTGAACCTCATTTTCTGAAACGACCCTGAAAAGTTTCTTTCAACAGTCCGTCGCACAAAGTCAAGGTTGAGTAAGTGCGCGAGACTGACGCTAATCCAAATTGGTTATTTGACTCTGAAATAATTCGTCTTGTAGATTCTCTCACACTCATTACTGAGTTGGTAACTCAAAATGTCCAGGAATCATTCGCGCAAATTCACTGATCGTTATTGGTCTGTGGAGAGCAGTCATGGAGGTCATCCCCACTCGAGCTAAGGGAGCTAATGACTGAATACTACTCTAGTTTTTTTCATGCTAACTTTCTTTTTCATCTTTTTTGTGGAAACAAGTTGAGTTAGAGAATATTGTAGCTTTGCAATGATACATTTTAAAGCTAAAACACACAGCAGTTCTTTAAGGGGTTCAATATAATTCATTATGCACAATCATAGTGTAATTTCAAGGTACAGATGGTGTGTCAAAAGGGGTAATAAACCATCCCATAGAAAGGGGGTCGGGAAATGGGATGGTTTAGATAAATTAACCATGGCGGAGTGCTAAACCAACAGCTGTTTCAATCCAAGTGTGCTTTACAGCCAGTTGGTTGAAATTTCCACACAGAAGGCTTGATTAGCGAAACAGCTAGAGTGGTTTGTAAACCGCTATCTTGGCCATAGTCTAACACAGGCAAAAATAGCATGATTACAGCGAACATTCAGCGTAATTCTGTAACTGAATGTGTTTTATTGTAATTAGAATTGGTATATTATCAACAATTCCTGACATTTAATAAATGAGCTGATACTGAACAGCTAACATTAGCATTAGCGAAGTAAATAAACATTGACAGTAACTTTAACAGTAGCAAAAATCAATTAGTACCTACCCCAATGTCACAATGCCAGAGTGGTGAGTGTTTTCCAGGTAGTTTCTCAGGGAGTTCTAAGTGTATTTTAATGATTTTCTATGATTTAGCACCACTGTTTACAATGGAAGATTTCTTTTTTTTTGTGGCATTTTTGCTTTACTATGACAGGACAGATCAGAACTGAAGTGGGAGATTGAAAGGTCAGGAAAGGTCCTCGAGTTGCACTGTATGTCCGCGTGCTGCCCACAAGGCTATCAGCGCAGACACAAATGGAAATATTCTAATGCCAGTTTTTGGATTTTAATATTGCAAGAAGAAATGACAAAGTGCATAGTGCCACAAAAAGGACATACAATGATTAATTAAATGCTGAATAATACGATGGTTTGATATCACAACTGAGATGTTTGGTGCTCCATGGTGGATTGGATGCTAACTTTGTTGTTTTGCTTTAGACCTGAATCCTTCTCATTTGTTCGCACTAAACAATTAAACCAGTACTTATGCAATAATAATCAGCTTCAATGAATATTAATTTTTCTTGCTTAAAGGCATTCACGTGGATACCATTTCTAAAGCTGCAGCTTTGGTCCTACTTTAGTTAATTGGGGTAATGTCACGGCTGTATACTTGTCATTTTTGCCGTGTCTGGGTGTGTTTTGCTCCTCTTACAGGTGTGCTGTGGAGCTGAGGCAATCAGGTGGATTGGGTGCACCGGTGCACAGGTGTGCCTGTCATTAAAAGCTTCCTGTTTGGCGTCCTCAGCGAGCGTTCCATTCTGTCACCTTGATCCCTGGCCAGGACCGAGATGTTGATCGGCGTTGCGGCGTATTGTGTGAACTTTAGAGATAGTCTTTACTATGAAGAATGTGAGAATAAAAAATATTGTAACCGCCATAAACGTGTTATCCTCCTTCATTGTTGCTCCCTAACAATTGGGGGCTCGTCCGACTTAAATTTGTGTTTGGATTTGTGCGAACGATTTTAGAAAAAAAATGTGTTTTTGAAGGAGGGTAAAAGGTAGGATTATATTTGAATTTAATATATTTGTATATTATACGCCGATTTTTGAACTAAAAAGTTGGAACGCTCCATTAATTAGTTAGGCTCTATAACATGAGATGTTGGGTGTAGGCTATTTAAAGAACAAACCTTCCGGGTAGGTTTAGTGCGTGTCTTTGTGCACGTAGTTTTTTATTTTATTTTAGTTTGTTATTTTTGGTTGGCTCGGGGCTTAGAGCAGTTGTCTCGGGGGCACAGCCGAGGTTTGGAGGGTGACTTGGTAATTGGTCGTCTTTCCAAACTTGTGGGATTTCGTGCATAAGTACCCGGTCTTGGGCCAACTGAAGACTAGGGTTTATTTAGTTTAAATGGATGGTTTAGTTTCTTTAAATAAACCTTGATTGTCATTAACAAAAAAATATATATATCGTTGTGGGTGTAATATTTGTTGAGCGTGTTTTGTAAGCATGATTATGGCGACCGATGTTATTGGAACATTTTCTCAGACTCCGTCAGAAGAATTGTTAAAAGAAATAACCAAAGAGCAATTGTTGGAGTTAGCTGCGCATTATGAAATCGAGTTGACGTATAATCAAAGAAGGTCGAAAGACGGAATTAAGCTAGTCCTTGAAACTGCTGGTTGATCTTAAAATCTTGAGAGGATCTAAATTGCCTGATTCAGCTGCGTTGCCTGCTGTAAGTACACATATTTCAACTACCCTTCCATTGTCTGCTTTAAGTTCTCTTTCATTTGAGCAACAGAAAGAGTTGTTGCTGATACAACGTGATACTGAGTGTGAGAAACGTCGCTTGGAATGTGAGAAGGCCCAAATGGAGTTGCAGTTGGAGAAAAGCCGGCAAGTATTAGAGCAACAGCGTTTAGAGATTGAAAGGCGTCGATTAGATTTACATGAAGAAGGTAAGCCGGTGGATGCAGGTGTTAATGTTGATTCAGCGAAATTGAGTGTGGTTCGTAATTTACGATTGGTACCTCCGTATAATGAGGCTGAGGTGGAGATTTTTTTTCTCCTGTTTGAGCGAGTCGCAGTAGCGTATGACTGGAGTGATGTTGAACGTGCTATGCTGCTTCAGTGCGTTTTAACCGGGAAAGCGCAACAAGCCTATTCTACGCTATCTGATGCTGACAGCCAGAATTATGAAGCCATTAAAGCGGCGGTGTAAAAAATTAATGAGCGTGTTCCAGAGAGCTATCGGCAAAGGTTCCGTACGTTACAACGAAAGGTGAATGAAACAAATGTTGAGTTCGTGAGAGATTTGACTGTGCAGTTTGATCGTTGGTGTGTAGCGGCAGATAATACAACAATGGATAAGTTGAGAGAGTTATTTTTATTTGAGCAATACAGAAATACACTTCCCGAGATGATAGCCACTTATGTTGCGGAGCGTCAGGTTAAAACTGCTTTAGAAGCTGCACTGCTGGTGGATGACTCAGAGCTTATTCATAAGCCCCATGCTGATAAATTCAGTGATCGTCAGGTTCATACACGGGGGAATTCTTCCATTGTCCCTATGGGTTTAGCCAGGCGTTTTGTAAACTACGACACCTGTCCTTATGGCACCTCAGTTGGAGAAAACTTTTAAGATTCAGGTAGATGCCAGTAAAGAGGGAGCAGGGGCAGTGTTAATTCAAGATGATGATGCAGGTATTGAGCAGCCGGTTTGTTTTTTTCTCGTGAAAGTTCAATAGTCATCAAATGAACTACTCCACAATTGAAAAGGAGGCACTTGCGTTAATTTTAGCACTCCAACATTTCGAAGTGTATGTTGGTGGGAACAGTTCAGCGGTAATAGTTTATAGTGACCATAACCCGATTACATTTTTACATTCTCTTAAAAATCCAAATCAACGGCTAATGCGTTGGTGCTTGTTTCTTCAGCCCTTTCATTTGGATGTTAGGCATTTGAAGGGCTCAGAAAATATAGTGGCCGATGCACTGTCTAGGGCACCAGTGTAAAACCCATTGTAAGCTGTGCCTTGAAGAGTTAACAGGTTTGTTTTTTTATTTATTCTATCTACGTGGGGGAATGTTGTTGATATTGTGAGTATAGGCCTACTAAAGTGTGTTGGTGCGGTTACGAATGCTTACTGTTGGCGGAAACTTAATAGTTTCCTTTTCTTAAGGGGGGGAGTGTCACGGCTGTATACTTGTCATTTTTGCCGTGTCTGGGTGTGTTTTGCTCCTCTTACAGGTGTGCTGTGGAGCTGAGGCAATCAGGTGGATTGGGTGCACCGGTGCACAGGTGTGCCTGTCATTAAAAGCTTCCTGTTTGGCGTCCTCAGCGAGCGTTCCATTCTGTCACCTTGATCCCCGGCCAGGACCGAGATGTTGATCGGCGTTGCGGCGTATTGTGTGAACTTGAGAGATAGTCTTTACTATGAAGAATGTGAGAATAAAAAATATTGTAACCGCCGTAAACGTGTTATCCTCCTTCATTGTTGCTCCCTAATAAGGGCGTAACAGGTAATAAATTAAGTTAATTCAAAATGCTTTATTTGCATTTCAAAAATATGTGGGTTCTCAAGACATAAAGAGTTTCTTGTAAAAATTGTAAAGCAGTAAATACTAATTATGGTAATTTACTTCCCCTAGTGGTCGGGAGCAACTTGAAATGCAGCGTTTTACAGACGCTCCCTTTCCAATTAATGAGGTTGTGTTGTGTCATGCTTAGGTGTTTTCTTAGCTTGGTCAGGCTGGAGTGTTGGCTGGTTTTATAGAGGCCTTGGGCACTTTCTAGACCAGCTGAAGACCAGTTAGGGCGAGAAGACTAGCTGAAACCAACTAAGGCCACCAAATCAGCTCATGCTGTTTTAGCAGAAATGGATGTGTAAAACTACAAATTTTCTTGATCATGATGATATCAGATGGCTGTTGTCAGACAAAAATCTCACTGGATAATTACAATTATTGGCTAAATTAATGTTTGGAAATATAAACTCATATTTACTAGTGACACACTATAACAAAAGATAGAAATAACTGTCTTAACACCATTTCTAGCTGCTGAAAATACTAGTGTTTTAATCATTTTGGCCACCACTGAATATGTAAATATTTCTTAAATATATACAATACATGTATGTGTGTGTATTTATATAAACATACACAGTACACGTGACAAAATGAGTATTTTATTTTTTATTTTTGGGAATATGGAACTGTAATGCGGTCAAGAGAGCTTCCTGAAACTATGTTTGCTGTGCGTTACCCTATAAATAATTGCACACCTCACAACGTTCGTCAGCCAGTCAGATTCAAGCATTCAATACCCTGTTGTATAATGCATTAGTACTACATGAGTTTCATTTCTGTAAAAGTTGTTGTGAGGTTAACCTGTGTTAGCTTTGCTAATAGCGTTATGTTGCAACTCACATTGCATATTTTGATGACTTAAAAATTTTGACAGAAAAATAAAGATCATTTTGATTTATTGCAATGAGCAAACTCTGAAGTTTGATCAAGACCTTGCAGAACAGAACATGAGAAACTATTTCATCCACCAAAGTAGTGAAGATAGACATGCCGTCATGTCAAATACTGTAAAATGTTGCTAGCTTTACATGGGAGGAATATCTAGTCTCGCTGCAACTAAAAGCAAAAAGTGAAGTGATACATGATGAAACAATCAGCAACCACGTGCCATGATGCTGTGCTGCATTTCTTCCTTTTTTTTCTTTTCCTCACTCATTCCCTTCATGTTCAGAGCTCTATCACTCACTTTCAAGACCAAGAGCCCTTTACGTACCATGAGATCAGAAAGCGAGTGACAGACCGACAGCCATGAATCAAAGCTGCATTTGGCCATTTTATCTGAGCTCATTCGACTGAATCTGATTCTTCAGATTTTGGAAAGTTGTGTGGTCCTGGAAAAGCACAAAGGGGGAAACATTTGGGCAGAGTTAAGCCAAAGTGCATCTATTCCCCAGTTGTGGTGCTGATGGTGCGAGCCATGTTGGTGGCCTGGGCCTTAACCACATCTCTGTTCCTCATTAACACAACATGTGCTGAGTGTGAATGTTCTTTGCAGTGAGCAGAAGCCATAGTGGTGTGAACAAAGCTGTTAGGATTGCACAGCAGTGACAAAGACAGACATAACTGAAGGAGAATAGCGGATGGGCTGGTATTTTGTATATTGTATATTATTTTCACACACATAGACACATATATATACATAAGTAGTCCAGGCAAAGTTGCCAAGCATTTGTGTGAAGGTTAGGGTTAGGGTGAAGGTTTATTTAAGGCAATTAACAGAAAACAGATTCTCTACTACTAAAGCTGTCAATCAAATGGGTCTCTGGTGAACCGCAGTAGCAAAAAGAAAGTTTGAGAGTTTGAGTGCATTCGTCCTTCTGCAAAGTGTACTTCTTTTTTTCCTGAAGATCAGATACTGAAAGATAATGTCCTGAATCCATAAAACCTTCCCGATGGGACAAACACAAGGCAAGATAAAGTGCTACCTGCCCAAACAGTTAGTCTCAAGGTCATGCAAATGCACATGAGGCCCCTGCATCTGATTTGCTTCTGTGTGCTGTGTGTCGCCCTTTATTTGTACAGCCAGCAGCTGGAAGACTGTTGTGCTTCTCCTGTTTAACCCACTGGTCAGGGATCAGCATGGCTGTGTGACATTTGTTTGCATGTTTCAGGAGTATTGATGCATTCCTATTCACTTCCTTGTCAGGATAATCTATAGATTCCAGTCCAAGACAGCAGAATGCTGCCTACTCTACTTTTTCCTCTTTATTGAAATCGCACTACGCCAGAGAAAACCAGTGCAGCAGGAAATGACAGGAAGTTCAGTTCAGAAATCAGCTGCGATGAGCATTAACTGTGAAAGTATAAAGTACACACTCTGAACAATTTAAGAGACAAGGAGCTCTTGTCTCCAGGTTCTTTTTCAAATAGGAAAGGCTTCAAGAAGGTCCTTAAATATGTAATAAATCAAAACAGCAGTTCTTTACCGAGAGCAGCTGTCGAAACAATTCTGTTCCACTTACTGTCTGCAGTTCGGAATCACGACCAGGATCTTTTATAGCTGGGACTGCTCCATCTTCCAGTATCAAATGATGTCCAAATCCATCTTCCAACTGGGCCTTGTTTAACAAACACACTTACAAATCTCTGTTGCTGCCTCCCCCCTTCCCCCCCAAAAAATGCATCCACTGTATACACACACTTTGGACACATCCTTCCCAAGCAAGTCCCGTGTAGCGCTGCCGAGTTAAGTGCATTGATGGGCAAGCTCTTGCTCTCCTCTGGTCAATGTGTGCATGCTCTTCTGGGAGAAATGCCCATATAAGGAGTTTCACCCTTCATTATGTAATGAAGAGCCACAATCAAAAATAAAAAAAACTTTCCAAAACTTGTAAGAAACCCGGAAATGTGTATTTGGCACAAAAATACTCTGCAATACGTACAATTTTTTTATTTTATTTTTTACTTTGGCCATGCTTAGCTTGAGAATCCAACACTTTAACAGTGTAAATAACTCTGGATGCATGAAACATCATTAGACCTCCCCTTTCAGGTGTTATTTGTTGGGTTAACAGGGCTATGGGTAATCAATAACAGCTTGCTGTATTTGATTTCTGCCTTGCTTTTACCAAGGGTAAATTGCACTCACATTGACTTTATTTGAGATAGAAAGCAGTACCCTAATACACAGGCGGGATCCAAGTTAATCTCAGCGGTGCTCATCTCCTTTACTGTGAATCCCAAGATCCTAACAAGGGTGCATTTTCAATGCCTCGGAAACAACGATCGATCTGAAAAAAGCATGCTTGGATCAGCTCGATGTAACAGAAAGAGGAGAGATGTGACGACTATCTCTCATTCACAGAGATATTTTTATCCTCCTTGCACTACGACCAGCCCAGTTCTTGCAGGATACCTAGTCTTGCCCCTCCGAGAACACAGTCTTGCTTCCTTCGAGCTCGAATCTAAAACAGCGTCTTTCAGAAAAAGCCCCTCTCCCAATCACCGAGCTGACATGCAATGACAACTCCATCATGCTGTCAATCTAAGCACTGATGGCAGCTGAGTTATGACCGAACCGAGGCACTGGTCGGTGTTAAAGGACATATCCTTTTATGACCTTGTCCATAATGGAGTCTAATGGTTTATGATGTGTAGTGCTGGAGAGAAAGGTCATCTGAGGTTTCATTCCAAATGGCCACCTATTCCGGCAGCACACGGAGAAGAATGGGAATGATTTATCATTCTGAGACTTTTTATCATGGTTAAACAGAGGCACCGCAGGTCAATCCTCTACGTGGGTAACGCTGAATGGGGTGGACCACAACAGATCTACTGCCCTTGGCTAAATTTGGCTTAAGTTCAGCACAGTCATATTTGGATGCGTTCAAACACGATTGAGATAACTTTATTGAATATAAGGTGAAGAAATGAATGATAGTAGGCGTTTAAAAGTCTTTGAATATACCTGCACAGGTAAAGGTAACATCTCATTTCAAATCAAATTACCTGATATAAAAAAATAATAATTGCAATACTTCTGCCCTCTAGGTTTAAAGCTCCTTTGCAGTATCAGGAATGGACAGCGATCCAAAAAGAGATGAAAGAACACTACTTGTATAAGAATAAATGGTGCTCTGAATGAAGTGGATGAAGTTCACATTCCTTTCTATAGATCTTAATAGCCTCAGATGGCCAGCAGGTCAGTGACGAGGTTAAGCCTTCTAGAGACTAAACCACTCAATATAAGTTGGCCAGACCTATAGCCAAGTGACAACTCATAGGTTATGTCTTTTTTAACAAAGTAACTCCAATTGAGAAGTATCCTATTATTTGTTGAAAAGAGTCAATTCAGTCTAAGTTTGAGTTCTTCTTTCAGTTCCAGACCAAATACTTGGTCAATAAAGCTTCAGTGATCTGTATTGGTGTTGCTACATGCTTCCTTCTGGCTCAATTGGCTGACAATTGTTTTGCTGTCTGGAAAGAGCTTGGCACAAGTGCCTATTGACACATTTAAAATGGAGGACAGCTTTGGCCATGAGCCCTTATGGACTATCAGCATTCCTGAAGCACTGGAACTTGAGCATGATTGAGCAATTAGGCCTTTCAATCTGCAGGGAGCAGTCACCACTCATTAGTCACTCATCACCAGCAGAATCCACATTTCACACCCACCACCAACCTGAGGGTGGTCAGTCGGAATGATGTTAAGCAAAACACTTCAACATGCTTATTAGCACAAGCTGTCAAACGCCAAGATGGTGGCCTTCTGCCATAAAGACGGACCATTTGCCGTGAATGAGGCCATGCTAAAGATGGAACGGCAGGAAATTTGATCCAGCGTGGACAAAGATAGCTTTGGTTGTGGGTGGCAGGGTTTGAATTCTTTGTTCTTGTCTTCTGTTCTACACCAAAGACCACTATTATTTAGATTACGTGTACTTCTGCAAAACCGTAAAATTAAAAAGGCAACGAAAAAACTCTAAGCAAGAGATGTCAAATGGTACACCGTGATAACAGCCCATTTGGGTTATGTACATTCATCCTTCATAGCCTTGTTTTCATTAGTGTCAAATTGCATATGGCATCTTCTATCATCTGAGCAAGAGCCGATCTCATTATTCAGAATATGTCAAACTGTAAACTGTAAAGACCAAGGCTGAATCAAGGTTTGGTGAAACACACCTAAATAATTGTACCCTGTTCACACTGATAGTGACTTGAAGCATCAAAGAGATGGAAAATCATTCATTTTAAATAAGAGTTTAGCTAGTTAAGAGTTAAGCAGCAGTGACTATTGCCTAACCTTGGTTCTTGGCCAGGTTGACTGTACTATATAATTGTCTCTGGCCACATATGCAGAAATATATTAAAAGATGATATGTGGAAAACCAGGTCAAAAATTGCTGGAGTATTAGCAGGACATACAGAGACCTGGCAACCTCTGAATGTGGTTTAAGAGATAAAAACATTGATTATTCTGTAAAATTACTTAAACCTCCAGCTACATCATTCCAGTAATAAGTGCTCTTCAAGTGGTGTGGACTTTCCAATCTCTTGACAAGAAAGAACACAGTGACACAAAGGTTTCATTTTGAAAAAAGGGGGTTGAGGCAACAGACAACTGCACACAGAGATACACAGAGAAAGTGGAAAGTTTATGGCATTGCCATTTTACTGTGTTGGAGTGACCAGCTGCAAAGTAATCTGAACTTCAAAAATAGCCACAGTAATTCAGCAATTTCAGACGTTCAGAAACTGCTTTGGTGTCTGACATTTCAACTGGTGCAAAACCTTTTGGAACAAAAATCCATTCCCAATTTAGTGCAGTAAGGAGCGATCCATACTTGCTAGATTTCATGTCAAGGACAGAGGAAAATCTACAGAGAATGGGGAACAAAATTAGAGTGGCATGTCAGATGACCTTCCATTGATTAGGTCACATCATGGGTTTCAGAAAAAAAGAAAAGAAAAAAATTATCTGTGATAGGAAAGATATTGAAATACCCCCAAAGCAACTAAGAACAACGAATGAAATAATTAAACATACATACATAACCGAAATGACATGGTAATGACATGCTATACTTCCTGTTAAATTATAATTAAATGTAAAATAAAATAAAGTTTATAACTCACTTAAAATAATTAGTATTGTTTTATTATTCAATCTTATTATTGTGCATTATAATATATATATATATATATATATATATATATATATATATATATATATATATATATATATATATATATATATATATATATATATAATTTTTTTGTTTTGTTTTGTTATTTTACTATTTATTTTACTAACTATTCGTGTTTGCAAAGCTCAAAAGTTGAACATAAAAGTGAATTTTTTGCTTCATATTTTGTAAAAACAAATCAAATCGCAGAAGGAAGTTGGGGGTGGAGGTAGACAAGATGAAGGTACAAATAATATCCATGAATAAGTTGTGGAACACTTGAGGGTGCTTAAGGTCTTTATGAGGAGGGAGGCAGGCAGGGAATCCTCAGCAGGGAGACACTTCTGTGGCTCTGGGAGGAATGAGGGGAACATCTATAATCATTTGACGGTGTGGAACGATATGAAGGCGGGGGGTGGAGGGGGGGGGCAGCTTGCACTGTCATCCCAGCATCAGGATAACCTGATTAGAGCCAGCCGTGAATCATCTATCGCTCCCACTCTTTCATCTGAGCTGTTTGGAAAACTTCTCCTTTTTCACATTCCCTTCATCAAGCTGTAGCTTTCTGCTTCTCAATGACTTATTTTTCCTTCTCCAATTGATGCTTTTTGGATTTTCTCACTCTCCCAAGGAACTTTTTCCACTCATCTCAGCTTTCTGTCATATGAGGAATTGATAGCTCAGACTCACATAATCATGCATATTTAAAAGCATAAAAATCGACATACCCCCAAAAAATATACATTACACACTTTGTGCATTTATACATACTTCTGGTTGTGCTGAGCTGATTAAAAAAAAGAAAAGAAAATTATTTAAACAATATTGCAAATACTTTATATCCATGGATGTGTATTTTTTCACTTATTTTAGAACTAGGAAAAAATTATGAACTGTTTAATGTGTTGAAAATAATTAACACATTTAATTTAACTTACATATGTTTCCATTTCCTGAGGTCTACTGGTTTCTCCCTAATTCCTATAATTATATTATTCACTATTATTATGCAATCTTTGTCTTGCCAATCTCTCCCACCCTCCAGGTCTAAACTGATGTTTTAAAAAACAAAATAAAAAACAATGTATTAGAAATGTATTAGTAATCTATTTAATAAAAGCACCAATATAGGCTTAACTACATATACTATATGATTCTTGGAAAATGATGCCATAATATATTGTTTAAATATACTTTATTTTTCATTATTCTACCATCGTCTGTGGATTCAATGTGAAAACATTTATGATTACAAGTTTTTTAGGTGCAATTAATTGTGATTAATCACAGAAAACTGTGCTAAAAAAATTGTATTGATTCACAACCTTAACTTAATGTATTTATGTACATTCTCAGGTGTTCGAAGTGCATTGAAAAAGAGTAAAGCGACAATATTTGCACGATATACAACTGCAATTCCAATTGTGCAATACTGACGTGCCACAATTTGGCGCATTTGTTAACTAATGAGCCATTTTACTATTTGTTTATGTAAATGTTCAGGATGGAGAGTAAACTAATGAAAGTATACGCATAATAACGTGTATATGAAATTATTATTCGGCGAAAGTCACAATATGTCTTCAAAATTGTGTACTCCAGTTTACTCTTTTTTGGATAAGTGCACGATTAGTCTCAGAAAATCCAGTATTCATTGACAGCACCAAGTTCTGTGGCAGAGTCAAAGTTAAAATAGTTTGACCTGTATGTTGCATTCCAGTGTTTGACCCTCACACACACCACTGGATTTGGGGTACCAATGTAGCTTGACACTTGTGTAGTTCAGTGCTGAAACCGATCATGTGAAACAGCCATGATTCCCTGCATTGGTTATTCTTGTCTTAATTCATTCTTTTTGGCAATGTAGGCTGATGTAGGGCTCTCTCTCTCCATCTATCTGTAGGATTGCAGGAGTTATAGGGCTCAAGGTCATGCTTTACCCACCCACACCCCTCACCCTGCACCTGCCTCAATTATTTGCTTCAAGGGGGCAATTACTCATGCCTTGACAGACCTCTCCATCCCATTTCCCTGTTCCTCTCTCTTGGAGTTCACATCACTCTCTTCACATATACTGCTCACTCATTTTCCATTTTTGTGCATGCATTATTATTTTAAAATCAACATAACTGTTCTTCTTCACATTCAAAGCACCAAGGATATCTCTAAATAATTGATTTTCCTACATAAGCTTACTACAGTTTACACCAGGGGTAGCCAACCTTGTTCCTGGACGGCCACCATCCTGCAGAGTTTAGCTCTTACCCTAATCAAATTCACCCCTGAACCAGCCAATCACAGTTTTTAGGACCACTTGATCAAAATTCTCCAGGTCTTGAGAAACCAGAGCTTAAGTTTGGGGCAGAAGGTCTGGACTCCATTGCAGCTTTAAGTGGGATTTGTACTTTCGCGTAGCTCCGCTCTGCAAGCCTCCGCTGACTGCGCACGCACTGTCCCAAATGGACGAGGCTTTTATACTTGTCGCATTCACCGTTGTACTACTCTTTGAAATGACAGGGGGCAACGAGGAGCAATTGTCCTCTGAAACAATCGGGAATCACCAGTGAGAAGAAGTTATTTGACGGTACAATACTTCTTGCGTGATGAATGAGTTGATGTATTAATCATTTCTTTATGTGCAAACTGATTAAAACAATCTTAAACTATTGGCTTTATTTCACATCAAACACAAGACAACATTAAGCAAATAGTGTATAAATACCATCTAAATGAATTCTAATTCTATATACGATAAATATAAAACGTACTTCAAATAAAAAGCCTTGGACAAACTATGCAAAAAAAAATGCATTGTTTTCCCTGAAAGCGACAAAAATCACCTGTTGGAGTTTGAACTGCTTCTGTTTCATACAAATTGAAAAAACGCTGGCACAGACATGCCTGTTTGGTTAGTATTGCTCAGAACTCGTGCATCTTCGGAAGCAGAGCTGTGTGGAAAGTTACAAAAAATGCTGTGTACACTGCCATGCCGAATGACTTTGCGTGCACTCAAAGCAAATTTCTGTCAAAAGCGTAATGATGCCATATTTGCCTTGTGCAAACTTACGGACGTGTTCAGTATAAATCAGCCTTTATTTAGCCAAAGATGGCCCTACAGGCTATTTGACAGACAACCACAGTTAGTTTAAAGTTAGTTTTTTAGTTTTTATTTCATAATGTTCAGCATTATGGTATGAAAGGTAAGGGTATTAGAGGAATTAAAATGTAAAGCTGATATCTCTACAGTTACAGACTGGCCTGCAACCAATAAATCATTTATTCAAGAATAATGTTGTGCACCTTTACAGCAACAATGGTGCAGATGATATGTGGTGAACTTCACATCCTTTTAAAACTCAATTTCTGAGTTGATTTTGCTAAGTGAACACTGTCCCAGTTGTAAACATGATGGCTTTATTCTTCCATGAGTGCGTTTGGTGTAAAAACAGCTTTGTTTCCAAGTGGTCTGTTTGAAGAATGCAACACATGTCTCCAGGGAATGGGAAGGGTCAGTCTGTGTGCCCTCTGTATCAGACATTCAGTCAGTGAGTGTGACTTGTTGCTACCCCTGGTTTACGGCAATGATTCCCCGCTGGTGTCAGAAAATCCACTACAAATCCAAAAGATTTCAACAAGTTTTTTCAAAAAGGTTGGGCTTCAATGTTGGCGTAGGCCAGGGGTGCCCAGTCCTATTCCTGGAGATCTACCTACCTGCAGAGTTCAGTTGCAACCCTGCTCCAACACCTGACTGTAATTATCTAGTGCTCCTAAAAATCATTTGTGTTTGATCAGAGCTCCAGAATCATGGTTGGACACCCTTGATATAGTTAGTGGTTCCTAACTACATTCCTGCACGTCTCCTTTGTTTGACACACCCATCTGAGGTCCTGAAGTCTCTACTAAAGAGTTGATGACCTGAATCAGATGTGTAATATTAAGGAAATTTGCAAATAGTGCATTCTCCATGAATGTGGTTTTGCAGCCAATGATGAAGGCCAGTGATTTTCAATTTCAGTCATCGAGTACCCAGTACCCAGTCCAGTGTACAACTGTCACGTCCGTTGTAGTTGCCTGTTACATTACAAACATCTAATCTTGTCAAATTTGTGGTAAGTACTGCGGCTCCAAAGCACATTCGACCACGAATCTCGAAATTGAGAAAAAAAAGCGATCGTGCATTCAAAAGCCAGGAATAATAGCGGCTCCCTGGTGCTCAAAGTATATATACTTTGTACAGTATAATTACCTAATTATATAACTGAAAGGGGAAAATACTGAAATATCTATTTTCCTCCCATCTCATTTTTATTGATGAGGCGGATTGCGGGGTGGGGGGTGGTGGGGGCGGGGTTAGGGATCACGATGCCAGCTCAACATCATGATGGCATTGTCTATTGGCCCAACCCTAATATACACTCCCTTCAAACTGGATTCATGGCAGAATATCCTGTGATGTCCACTCCTCAGGGTACTTACAGTTGATTAGATCAAATGTCTGAAGTGATATGTGCTGATTGGAATTGAGAACCACGGATGTAGGCACTGGGAATAGTGACAGGTCCACTTGTGCTTTTGGAAATCCAGTTTGTGGTATTGCATCATCTGGAAATTTCACAACCCTCCTTATAATTGTGTCTTTTTATATCCAACAAATGCTCCATCAAAGGTTCCTCAATTGGTAAGTGGCGTAACCTCTCAGCCTAAAGTAATGCACATGAAAACAGAGGTCTTTCAATATTTCATGGAGGGCATCCTGCCCAAAACAATAAAATAAACCAACAGCCTTTGCAAGGAGCCCATCTGAATTGGTCCCACTGATCAGAGAGTGGACACTGAGCACTAGTCACTGGACGCATTAAAATAAATACCAACAGAAGCCAAGGGGAGACGGTGCAGATTGTGGGATGATTTATGCCTTGCAAAGGGCGTCTAATACCCCGTTCAGAGCATGATAGCCTCTACTAGACCAGAAGCAATGCTAGAATCTATAGCTATTTGATTCACGAATGCACGGGAAAGATCTGCAAACCCAACAGGAAAAACTGTCTGAGCTTTTTTCTGCCAGGATAGTTGATTTCGGAACAGAGTGTATGACTGCTCGAGGAGCGAATCAAGTATTCGACATGCCAAATCAGTAGCTGAGAGGTCTACAGTTCTACATCATAATGGAGTTCAGTGGGATGAATGTTCTGTTGCAAACCGCATAAGAAGAGGAGCTGCATCCCATTTTGATTCAATCACTTGAATTATAACTAGGAGTCGACAAATGTGCATTCGCACTGACAGTGATTCAATTCTCTGGAACTCTCGGTTCTGTTTGTTGCTTTATACTGTAATGTTGCTACTCCTACTACAACCAGCTGAATTGGGAGATGAATCACAAGAGCTACACCAATGGTTATTGAGGCCAAGAACCCCAAAATATGATGATTGCCTTGTGAGGCACAATACAATGGCAGCTATTCAATATCCTGTACGAAAACCATCTATACAGCACAAGAGGTTCTGGAATAGTGATCTGACCCACATACATTATCCCACACTCTATATAACTGCATTTCTCCTTCCATTCATCTTGGTCTGCTTATCTGTATCCATCTATTCCCTGTTTTTCCTCTCTCTCTCCCTCTATCGTTCTATTGGTTGTGTCTCTTTGATGCTGTGTCAGTAGAGGAGAGTGAGAGAGTGAGATACCATGGATAATGAGCTTTAATCAGGCCCAGAGCTCACAGGAAGCACAATCATCAGAGCCCTGATGTTCTGACTAGCCACTCGCTGTGCTCAAAACACACACACACACACACACACACACACAGATTATGTTCACAATGCAGTATTTGCAGCTATATTTGAAAGTGCTAGCATATTTAGTACAGCATATTTAAATACTGCAGTGCAAAAGAATGTAGTATACAGTGTGTACTGTGTAGTACACTAGCATTCGATAAAAATAAAAAAAGCTCTACCTCAAATTCCCAGATCAAATACACTCCAGTGTGTGTGTTTGCATTTCTTATCCCTCTAAACCCTGATACGCTAAACCTAATCTATTTACTTGGCTGACTTTGAAACTTGCCTGAAATATAGATTAAACCTCTAGTTTTTAGAGACGCACTGAACCGCTCACATGAAGAAAAGCATACATACATATATTTATATACGTTTACACACACACATACACACACAGGGACTTATCTGCTTTCTGCAGACTACTGTAGCTATGAGTCAATGTAAACTCTATAATCTTGAGAGTTACAAATGTTAAATATTCCCTCAGGCCTCGACAAGGCGCCACATCCCGCTCGCATTCAGACACGTACACTATAGACTCATGTTCAATCACAGAGACCATCCGTTACACAGCCGATATCAAACACAAGCTCTGTTCCAAAGCCTTGTGAGCCGCATTGCTATATAGTGTTTACTCAGTAAGCTACCTTCGGAGGTAAGCTAAGAAATAGAAGCAAGTGATTTGAAACGCACGATGTTGGCAGCGAATAGCACTCGTCAAGTGAAGCACATGAGAAAGGCGACTCAAAACTGATAGCATGCTGCTAAGCTAACAATGTGATACTCTGATAAGCTTAACAATGCACAGTGCGGACACATTTATTAAGAAAATAGTACATTTTAATGAAATATATATATATTTTTTTTCATTGATCCCACCATCCAGAATCTTGAGTGTTTTTATCTTTATTATTATGAAGCTGCCTTTAAGTCAACTCTGTCACAATTCAGACAAACGTAACAACACAAAAAATCTGTGTATTTTTTTTTTTTGTCATGATCACTAACTAACAATGGACAACTAACAGTGGACTAAATAAACGGACAGTTCACACACAAACAAAGAAAAAATAAATAAGAACCTATTTTTTTTACATTCGTATTGGTCTAAAACTGACTTTTCTCCTATGAATTACATAAAGAGATGTTTAGCAGAATGTCCAAGTTGTTATTTTCCATACAATGAAAGTGGGTTGGGACTGAAGAACTCATCCATGTTTATTTGGTAATTGAAATAATTAAATTAAACTAATAAATACATAAAATAAATTGTGAAAACTCAAACAACAATTAACAATGTTGTTTTCCTGCCACCTACATGAAATATATATTTAAATTGAAGTACTAAAATAACTAAAACTGAAATAATAATAATAATAATAATAATAATAATAATAATAATAATAATAATAATTATTATTATTATTATTATTATTATTATTACAAATCTAACAAATTACTAAAACATAAATAATAATAACAACAACAACAACAACAATACTACTACTACTACTACTACTACTACTACTACTACTACTACTAATAATAATAATAATAATAATAATAATTATTATTATTATTATTATTATTATTATGTCAAAATCTACCAAAATTAATTAAACAGAAATGTGAATGAAAACTGAAAATATAACAAAAATTCTAATTCTAAATATTCATATCTAGGATGGCAATTAAATATTAAGGTTCTAAAATAACCAAAAAATAAATAAATAAATAAAGATCATAATAAAAATGACAAAGTCTATCAAAATTACTGAAACCTTACTCATTAAAAAATTCCAATTAAAACAGAACCCATAAAAATATAATTAAAAATATTTATAAACATTACAATACTACAAATATATAAATGTTACTTAAATAACGCAAAGGAGGTATCATAACATTGGTCTGTATTACAAAATTCAAGTCTTCTTATGTTATTTGACAGCTTTGTGTGATAAACAGACTGAAATGAAACGAGTCATTCGAATTTCATGTTTGGCTGAACTGTTTCTTTAAACCCAAACTGAAATCCTTATCTAATGCTCATAGCTTCCATAACATCATCTTTTCATAAATCTAATCCTCTTTCTTATAATCCTTCATCATGGCTCCTGTGAGTTCGGCCTGTGCTTGTGTGGACTTGATGCGGTTACGTCCTCAATATAAAATCCTCAATATAAGGTGTGTACACTCCAGAGAATGACTGTGAGAATCTCATTCCCAGCGGTACACCGCGTCTGGACCGAGGTGCCCGGACGGAAACAGAGAACGAAGCATTTGCATTTAAAAAGGTGACATTTGCAATGCTGGTCTGGAGGCGCAGGCATGAGAGGAGAGACAGGTGCTGGGATAGCCCATATTCATCTCGCTGACAGGAGGACGACAATGAGAATGTCAAAGCCAAGAGTTAGACAGCACACCAAATCACACACACACACACGCTCCCGAACCAAGGCCGCTGTCCAAAATAACCCTGACAATCCACCCCCTCATCTCCCAAACCCATGTGGAGATGAATTGGTGTGTTGCTCGAATCGCCTTTTACCGTATACCGAAGTAATTACGTGAAAACAAGGGCTGGAAATTGTAATATCTGTTGTAGCCGCATTAAACTTCAAGTTCAGGGGAAGTGGTACATGCATTATTTATGTGAAATGTGGAATAAGTGATAATGTAAACACAGACTGTTTAGACCTGAGGAGCATATGATTAGTTTGAGTTGAATTGTGTTGATTGTTTGTGAAGTGCAGACGGGTCGTCTGGAGTTCATGTGGCGGTGCTGGTGCTGATGAGACTCAGATGTGGGGTTTGTTCGCTCTGTGAGCCGTTCTGATTGGCTGCCGTGATCAGAGAGCTGTGCTTGAATAATGATCTGATAGACGCAGAGAGGAAACTGTGCGCTTAAAGAATTTCAATGTTTTCTGAACAAGGCAAAATGGAAATGTCATGGGTTTTTGGCCATGTACCGTGTTAACAGCATGTTTCTTTAAACCTGTACATTACCTGTCAAAAATGTGGACTGATTTTAAATTTAAGCTTCTGCAAAATGGATGAAAATAGTTTTATTTGATAAATATATTTGCATTTATTGGGTCAAAATTTAATAAAGTTATATTTTGAAACATTATTGGAATTTCGATTAACTATGTTCTATTTGAATATATTGTAAACTGTAATTTATTTCTGTGATCAAAGCTGAATTTTCTGCATCATTAGTCTTCAGTGTCACATGATCCTTCAGAAATCATTCTAATATACTGATTTACTGCTGATTTAAAATTTAATTGATTTAAAAATGAATGCAAGGATATTATATTTAACTAAACCTAAAACCATGAAAGCATTTATATTACTAGAATACATATATATAAACAGAAATAAAACACAAATATAAATGACAAAAAGCTAAAACTGTACCATTTAACAGATAATGGAAAATACTGAAAAAAAACACATAAATGTTTTAATTAAACTAAAATAACACTCCTACGGTTCAGAAGTATAGTATCAGTGAGCATACAGTTTTTATATGTATATATGCATATCAAAAGTCAAGCTGAGTGATATTTGGTAGATGATTATTTATATATATTTATTTATTCTACAAATGGTATTCATCTAAAATGCTAATAAAAACATAACTGTATTGTGATGTCATTCCTACAAAACCAAAAGCAGAAGTCTCTGAGCCTCAGGTGCTGCTCGTTTCCAGCAAGATCTTCATTTGGACTTCTGCCTTCTGGCCAAACCTCAAACGTGCAAATATCTGAAAGAATTGCAGTGTTTAAGGGCTCTAATCTCGCTGAGTTTATTTATTGCTTCTCGTCCCCGGCCAAATCCCTTCCTCATTAATATCCGTTGAAGCAAAAGGAAAACAGTTACTCTAGGTTCGCATCTAAAATTATACATTTTTAGCATATGTATTAGGGGATATTCTAATATGAAGGCATTCCAGAAGCTTGCCCCCGTTTCCAAATAATAACAAGCATCTCCTATTTTAAAACGCCTCCCTTGAAAGACAATTATCTTTAATCAGGATCTTTCGTCTCCAGTTTCGGTCTTTGTGTTCCCATGACTGCTTTTATCAGAGGAGATCATTATGGGCCAACTATTACCCAAAGTATAGTTTTACAGGCAATCCATAACATTATATGGTTGTAAGCACTGTTTATTCATTAATTCATTAGTTTTATCTTTATTTTAGGAATAACTTAAGGATAAAGAAGAGGCGGAAATGAGAGCATTAAACACCCTTGACTACTTTTGTGATGCTTTTTGGTCACAATTTACTTTCATTGTACAGAAAAGGCGTTAAGATTCTGCTAAATTACATCTTTTTTCTTTAAATAAAGTCACTTGTAAATGTTCATAGATAAAAAAAAAAACAGAATTTTCATTTAAAATTTTTTTTCTTTTAAAAAATATAATTATATATATATATATAAATTTGTGAGCTGCAGCAGAGGGGAAGATTTTTACTGAATAACAACTTAAATTGTATTTATTTTATATTTTTGTTCATGCAAAGCTAAACAGTAAGCAATATATATATATATATATATATACATGCACACACACACATTTTAATTCATTACATTTCATTGTATAGAAAAGGGCAACGTTTACATTCTGCAAAACTTCTCTTTTTGGTTTCACAGAAGAGAGTTAGTTATAAAGACTCTGATAAGAGAGAAGTTTAACTATTTATTTAATGAAGATGACTTTTTTAATATAAGCCAAATATTTATATATATAAACCTGTGGTAGAGGGGAAGATTTTCAGTGAAAAACAACTTAAATTAAAAAAACCTTTTTCGAGATAACTTCAGAAGATTTTTGATATATAGCACATGATTTACACTGATTATTTTATGGTGCGTTTTGTCATATTTAAAGCTTTAGAGAACTTTAATTGTATTAGTATAATAATATGCTTTGATTGCATGGAGAAGGGCAGCGTTAACATTCTGCTAAATTTCTCCTTTCGCGTTTCACGGAAGAAAGCTAGTTTTTCTAAGAGTAAATATTTCGAATGATCATTTTGGACAATTATTTATTTGAGAAAGAACAGGAAACCATTCCTGTCTGTAAAACCAAAAAGGCACAAATAAAGAAACTTACCTTCATTAAGACGGATTCGCTGAGCTTTTCTCGGTTTACAATCTTTATGGCAACTTTCTGACACGTGACACAGTGGACCCCGAGCTTTACAAGACCTAGAGAAAAAAAGAAGAAGAAAGAAAAGGTTAAAAGAAAAATATTAAACCCCTCTCACGGGCCATTCCTGTTCCACACAAACATCTGCCAGATGCTTCATTCATATCTTGAGACAAACAGCGTCAGGTACAGCAGATACAGTAAGCAAAACTGCGAGAGGAACTGATGGCGAACAGCTTCCTAAAGGCCTTCCTGCTTTATCACTCTTGATGTGGAGCTCATGGAGCGCGAGCAGCACGGAGGGGGGCTTGAGGAAATCATTTATCCTAAACATCCGCCACACGCTTAACACTTTCATTAGTCAAAGTGCTAAATGTTTACAGGCTTTACGCTTCCTGTTCCCCCTCGCTCCTCGATACTACACCACATTCAAGGACTTTCTAAAGAGAAATCTTCAGCGTCAACACCTCGGGTCCTTCGGTGATTGTTGAGCAAGCGTTTTCGAATGAGACAAAAACCACCAAAGATGATTCAGCAAAGCTGTTTGCTGCCTCGCACACAGTAGAGTTTGAATTGTTGGGTAGATAGAGGAGGCTGGACGCCTGCGTGAGACAAGATAATGAATGTTTCGTATCCTAAGGTGCACGCGTATAGGAAAACTGACAGGAGCGTAAATGGAAAACGCAGTGATTTGCAAAGAGGATGCTGTGAATGTTTTTGGTTTGTATTAAAGTGTAAGAATCCCCCACCTCGTCCCAAACAAACCCTCGTCCCTGATGACACTCAACAGACACTCCTGAACAACCTCTGCTCTCATGGGACTCAATGACTCTTTATGAGCTGTGGACAAATCGCTGGGTTTGAAGAGTCTCACGATGGAGTGCAAAACTGTCCACTGCTGAAGAGGAGACGGGACAGCGAATGTAATGTTATGTTATGTTATGTTATGTTATGTTATGTTATGTTATGTTATGTTATGTTATGTTATGTTATGTTATGTTATGTTATGTTACGTTACGTTACGTTATGTTACGTTACGCTTTTATATTATAATATATACTATAAATAAAATGAATTAACTATAAATACATTATAAATAAAAACTGATTCCTTGTTCCCTGCTATCATGATTCCTGTATCAGGGTCTATTACATGACACTTTTTAATTATTATTAATTAATTAAATAAATGTGTGTGTATATATATATAAATATATATATATATATATATATATATATATATATATAAACACACACACACACACACAAATATATATACAGACACTTCATTACATTTTGTTACATCTCTTAAAAAATTTGATATGAAAAAATAAGAGAAAAACTGCTGTCTTGATAATTTAATAATAAAAAAAGCCTCATATAAAAAAAAAAAAAACTTGACACTTAAGAAAACCTCCTCATTATCTTTGATTACTATTTCTGAGGAAACAATTAATAAAAGTACCTGAATTATTGTTATTCAATAAACATATTAAAATGCTATTCATGCAGTTACTTCAGTACCTTTTCTGATTAACAATTTAATTCCCTTTAAATACAATTATTTTTTAAATAAAAATGAAATAAGCGTGACAACTTACTTGATATACTAGATAAGAAAAAGTAATAAAATAAAAAATAAATATTTACTATTAAAGTTGTTTGTCATTATCTTTGATCAGTATTTATTTTAAAAAAATTAAGTAAAAATGTGTACTCACAACATAAAATATAAGCATACAGTCTAACGTCTTACATACAGTTAATTAAATATGCCTTTTCTAATTTGAACATGTTTCTATTTGCTTAATTAAAAATCATTTTGATATGAAATACATGAATAGTTACAATTTGACAGGGTGATGTAACTGTTGTGATATCTTAATTAAGAAAAAAAAAACTATTAAAAAACGAATTAAAAAAATATATTTTCTTGAGAAAAGCTAAAGCACCTTGTCATCATCTTTGAGTACTACTTTTTAGAAAAACATTTTAAGCAGTGAAGTAGTTTTATTAGAAATATTTGAAAAAATTTGTCAAATATGAAATTTATTTGACAAATTAGTCATGTGATTCAACAAACACACATAAACAAGCATAAAAATAAAGTCAAGTTAAAATATCAGATTTAACCTATAAGGACAAGGCAAGGATAGTTCAGGCTGTAAAATATCAAGTGATGCGACTCCTATGGCGTTATTTTTTAGTCAAAAGTTATGAGCATGTAAGACATGCTCACGAGCACATTATGTTATTTCACACGCGCAAAAATAAACTTTCAGCTGGCATGATAAAAGTACTCGCGCACAAATTCAACAACCGTTAACAAAAAGTTAACATCAACATTACATATTTTCTAACTGAATCATAACATAATTGTTTTCACATTTACTTTTACATGTAAATGTAACGTTAGTTGTCTAAGATGCAATTTTTAAAGATTAAAAGTTTTAAAATGAGTGTCTGGCGATCAGCATCACAAGTGTTGGCTAAGGCGTTAGCTACAGAACGAATAGGCTAGCTAGTTACGTTACTTGTTGCTCAAAAATATGTAACGTTAATGTTAACTTACTTAACCAAACGTAGGCTTCATCGTTCGCTAATATATTCATCGATGGTAATTGATTTAACTATGATCTGTGCAGCATTTTATACGTGCAGAGACATTTTATGTATATTAGAAAACTCATTCTAATTCATTCCCACTCTTCTTCGGTGGTAACTTAACCCAACTCCGTGCTTCCTGTAATGAGAGCTGTCAATCAAGGTACAATGTCCCTGTGTGAAAGTGACCAATCATAAGAGGGTCAGTGCCCTCCTTGGTTTCCGCCCCCAAATTGTCAAAAGTCATGTAGACTCGAGCGAGCAGAAATCAGCTGAGCGAGCAGAAATCCACTGCGTGAGCAAAACAGCTCTCCGCGAGCACGATTTCACTGCACAAGCAGAGTTAACCTATGCGAGTATGCCAGGCGCTCGCTCGCAGCTACATGAACACCTCTCGGTTGCTGAATTTGTGCGCGAGTACTTTTATCATGCCAGCTGAAGGTTCATTTTTGCGCGTGTGAAATAACATAATGTGCTCGTGAGCATGTCTTACATGCTCATAACTTTTGACTAAAAAATAATGCCATAGACTTCTCAATGATATTTATCAATGAATAATATAAAATATAATGTTGACCATAACAATTATAAAGACCAAATCTATAATCCATTTCAGCTTCAGCTTCTCTATGTGGAGAGAGAAAACGCCATGCTATAATTACATTAATTTATGATAAACGATTCCCAGTCCCGGTAGAACCGGTGTCAGGGCTGGATCTGGACTGCAAACTGCTAATTGGTGACCTCTGATATAGGGTGCACCAAACGGGACATATTAACAGCAAAGCCCTGCACCCTTCAGGTGCGAGAAAGTAGGGAATATCATTCAAATGTCAGCCGCAGCTAATTAAACAATAATGACACTTGACAGCAAACCCAGCAGTGTGTGTGTGTGTGTGTGTGTGTGTGTGGGCAAAACCATTAGTATGGATCCAATCATCAGAAGTCAGTGGCTAGAAATAAACAAAGAAAACTTCATAATAAGGGCAAAACATGAACAACCCCCCCCCCCCCCCCAAAATGAAAAACCATCACTCAAAATGTCCTTTCTCGTAATCAAAGCCCTCTGTTTATGAGACTCGAGGAAAAGAGTCATCCACTTTGAGCGCTGTGACCTATTCCAGCTCGCTATGATAATACACAAAGACATTAGCACAAAATATATATGTGGAGAGCCTATCACAGTCAGACGTCATACCGCACGACATTATCACAAAGAAACAGTGCATTAAGTCCAAGGGCAGAAGGAATGGCCTTATCAAAAAGAAGAGATGGGGGAAATGCTCGGTGAAACCCTTCACGTGCGCTTCATCAGAATTCAAGAACACTTGGTGAAGTCTCGGGGTATGACTGACGACGGGGCGGCCGCTCGCTCCGTATCGATTTCAGTCTTTGTGTGCCTTCCCGATCAATGAAATTAAAAGAGCTCCAGTCCACAGCGATAATAAAATGGTCAAAAACACAATACTTACCTTAACCCGAGAGTCAATATACAGTATGCCTTAATGTATATGTTGCAGCATATATATATAGGAAAACTTTACTCAAAAATGAAAATTGTACATCAGACCATCAAAGATGTAAATGAGTTTGTTTCTTCATCAGATTTGGAGAAATGTATCATTACATCACTTGCTCAGCAATGCATCCTCTGCAGTGAATGGGTGCCGTCAGACTGAGAGTCCAAACAGCTGATAAAAACATCACAGTAATCCACAAGTAATCCACAGCACTCCAGTCCATCCATCGAGGCATTTTTCACTTCAAAATGTTGCTTCCAGGTAAATCACGATAATATCGCATTCTCTAGTGAAAAAGTCGTCTGGTCTGAATCAGGAGAGAAATATGCACAAACTCAGCACTGTTTACAAGTCAAAACAGCTCTAAACAAATACGTTGGTGGATTTTGATGTGAGAGGCGACAGGGAATGGGCTTTTTCACCGAATCAAGCGTTATGAATTATGGACTATGGATTATGGATTTTGGCCAGAAGTGAGCATTTAAAATTTTAACACCTTGATAGTTTTGTCTCTTACAAACACGCAGCTTTTCATCATAGTTAACTGATGGACTGGAGTGGTGTGGATTACTTGTGGATTATTGCGATGTTTTTATCAGCTGTTTGGACTCTCATTCTGACGGCACCCATTCACTGCAGAGGATTCATTGGTGAGCAAGTCATGTAATGATGCATTTATATGCATATTTTGTCCAATAATGGAATGACTGTATGTGCGGCTGTTGATGGTGTTCATGGATGTTGATCTCCATTGGATTATGGATTGTGGAGGCGCTGTGGGTGGCGAGACATACAGTCAGCCGGAGTTGTCTTCCCTGCTTTGTAAATGACCTTATACTTGTAAGGCTGGAGTCTGAGAGCCCATCTCTCGATTTGTGCTGGTGGTTTTGATTTAGTGTTGTTAAGATTAGCTCTTAAGGTTTGTGGTTTGTGATCAAGTTTAATTCAGCACCATAAAAACACAGATGGAAGTATTCACAGCTTCAGACGATAGCATGAGCGTCTCTTTCCATCTGAGAATACCTCTGTTCAACTGGGGTCAAGGCCTTCTTACATAAGCAACAATATTAGTGTGATAAGTGGTTTTGTCTCTCTGTGCCAAGATAGCACCAAAGCCAACAGAACTTGCATCGACAATGACATTGGTTTCTCTTTCAGGATAGAAGTAGCTCATCACAGGGGCTTTGACCTGTCTTTCTTTGAGGGTTGTCAGTGCTTCTGCTTGCTTTTTACTCCAAAGCCATTCAGAGTCCTTCTTTGTTAGCTCCCTCAGAGGTTGTGTGAGTGAAGAGTAGTCAGGAATGAACCTTGCCCTGTAATTGGCCATTCCTAGGAGGTAATTGGCCATCCACTCTGGGTTTGTGGAGATGGCATACAGGTGCCTCAATTTTTGGGGGGTCAGATGCGATGCCAAGATTGGAGAACACACATCCAAAAAACTCCAGGGATGTTTTGGGAAATTCACATTTGTCTTGGTTGATTGTCATGTTGTTTCCATGCAATCCTTGAAAGACTGCTTCAAGAGATCTGTTGTGGGCATCTGCTGTGGTGCCATACACCAGAATGTCGTCACTGAAATGATTAACTCCAGGGATTCCCTGCAGGAATATGAGCCTTGTATATCATCTCAATCCAAAATGTTGTGATGCATCTGGACTCAGGTGCTAGTTCAAGTTGGTGATAGACTGAGTTGGGGTCCAGTTAAGAGAACACCACTGCTCCATTGAGATCATGGATGATGTCATCTACCGTTGGTGAAATGTGTCTCTCTCTCTGCGCACAGCTTGGTTTGACAAACACATGTCAGCATAGATACATATCTTCTCTGGATTTTTTGGCTTAGGTATGAGACCCATGGTGTTGGACCTTCTACTTTTTTAAGGAGCTGTGGTTCTTTCTCCACCTTTTTCAGATGTGGAAAGGGATATGAAGATGTGGTTGGATGATAGGTTAGACAGTGTCATCAATGTGTGGCTTAATTTTCCAAAGCCCTTCGTAATGTTTGGGTTTGGGCTGGGGTTTTAGAGGCAGCGGAAGGGGGTGATGCTTGCCATACGATAATATTTTCTTGTTTGTTGGTTCCATTTTTGTAGATATTTTTATTCTGTCGTGGGCGTTGTTGTCAAGAAGTTTGACTCTGGCTCCAGTTTCGATTAGTATTGTCCAGAGGTTTTTGAGATATCCACACTATTGTCATTGGTTGTTTGATGTTTGAAGGTGTTTGTATGACGTTCATCTTCTGTACTTGAGGTTGCAGCCAACTCCAGGTCCTTTGGTCTGCAGTTTTCTTTTATCCGTATAGATCTCATCTTTTGTGTTATATTAGGTTTTCGTTGCTGCATTGCGCCCACTGCATTTAATATTTTGTCTCTCGTTTTACTCACAGATGCAGTTCAGATACAGTGATATTCTCTGTCCTGTGTTTCCAGTCGGAGCAATTTTTATCCATGTTTTTAGCTTATGGTCATCTTTTCATCGTGTTTATGGGTATATTTAATTAAGTTGTATTGGCAGTTAATCACTCGTCGCCATTGTAATAACTTCAGACCAACAACTGTGTGAAGTACCAACATTCGACACACACCACACTTGACAGCACAGCACACTGGGAAAAAAAACTTTTCTTAAAGGTGAAGTACAGCATGACATCCAAATATATTCCTTTGAAGAAACAAACTTATCTACATCTTGGACAGCATGAGCGTGAGTAAATTTTCAGCAAATGTTCAGTTTGGATGAACTATTCTTTTAAAATAGCGAAACAGAAACAATAATGTTTAATATCATAAACTGTTTAAAAGAGAATTATGTTTAGTTAAAATTGTTGATACTAGCTTGGACATCTTATCTAGTGTTCCCTTGGGTGTTATGATCATACTGCCAAATTGAGCTCAGTTTTGCTCTGAAATAACTGATTCGTTTTAGACGTTTTTTTATTTCACCCAAGGCTCTGAAATAAGTTTTCTGAAGCTCCAATTGTGTTATCGTTAATTTCATATATTCACACAAACTTGTGTCAAGGTCCAAACACGTAGCAAGGAGATCGGTAAAATAATTAGTGGTCGACCGATATATCGCGAAGACTGACACATTGGCCGATAAGTTTTTCTGCTTAGCCGTTGTGTTCGAGGCGAGACTTTTACTTTAATGTTCTAAACAGTTCTGTCTAATACAGATAGAAGTGTGTCTAATAATCAGATAGAACGGTTAAAACAAAGGAATTAATGTATACAGAACGTATTATAATGTTCTTTGTCAGCGGCACCATGAAGATACATTTTCTACGTGTTTTACCTTTTAAGTGAAACTTCAGACTTTCAAAATCCTTCATCACTAGAGTTAAGATGATAATAATTTTAATTTGAAGGAACAGACATCACAAAATCAGACTTTATCACCTCTTTTTACTTTGAGAGGTTAAATTCATACTTAAAATCATAAACTGTTATGTTATAGCTATGGCACTGTTTTTGAAATCAAATCTTTGCATAGCTATGACAGGAAAGGACACTGGTATCTAACAAAGAAAAAATATATTGTTTTAAAGAAAAAAAACATTTAAAAATAAAGCATATGTGACAGTCACAAGTGTCAATTTCTCGAAAATTAGATTTATAAGTCATCTGAATGATGAATAAATAAGCTTTCCATTGATGTATGGTTTGTTAGGATAGGATTATATGGCCAAGATACAACTATTTGAAATATGAAATTTGAGAGTGCAAAAAAATCTAAATACTGAGAAAATCAACTCCAAAGTTGTCCAAATGAAGTTCTTAGCAAAGAATATTGATAATACAAAATTAGGTTTTAATATATTTATGGTAGGAAAAGTACAAAATATCTTCCTGGATCATGATCTTTACCCTTTATCCCAATGATTTTTGGCGTAAAAGAAAAATCTATGATTTTGACCCATATATTGTTTTGTTTTTTTTGGCTATTGTTACAAATATACCCCCGTGTCTTCAGACTAGTTTTGTGGTCCAGGGTCAAATACTGTATAAATATACCTAAATAGGAAATAAAACAGTTATCGGATAAGCATCTGTCCTATTCTGTAACCCCCTTTGTAAACGTAAACGTTTTCATAAGTAATTTAATTACACATTTTTCAGAGTAACTGTAACAGATAAGTTACATTTATTTTGGAATTATGTAATTCCGTTACATGTAACTAATAATGGCCAAACACAGATAAATAGATAGATAGATAGATAGATAGATAGATAGATAGATAGATAGATAGATAGATAGATAGATAGATAGATAGATAGATAGATAGATAGATAGATAGATAGATAGATAGATGTGGCTCCCATAACTACCTCCTTATTCAAATGAGCCCCTCATGAATTATTCAGGAATCTATAATTATGCATTCCTTTTGCTGACGTGGAGTTTGAGGCATTAAAAATAGATCTGAGTGGAACGGCAGCACAAGCCCCAGTGGAGTCCCGCCACTGTGTTTTGACTGCCTCTTTTTTTTCTCTCCATCGCTAGATCCGCAATGCTCTGGGCCTGTCGTCCAGGAAGATGCGTTTTTCTGACAGGCCCTATCTCGCTGTCCCCGTCCCACTCTGGACGCATCACTGACAGGCTGCGGGAAATCTGGATCTCTCACGACAGCGCTGCTAAATTCGGTTGATGGGGTGGCCAGGGGTTTTGCCGAAAGCATTTTTAGCGTAAGAGTTTGCTTCAAAAGCACAATGAGTCGCCGCTGCAACTTCCAGGGCTGGCGCTTTTCCCGGCAGTGTACGAATACATGCTTTTGTATATGTGGGCGTCTGTCATTTATGCTGAGAGACCTTTACTGCTCAGCCCTACGATACCTTCCTCCCGGTAGGGGTGATCAAATTTTGAGGAGGTGCATGCATACATTTGAATGTCAATTAGACTCTGCTGACAGGTTTGGCGACGTGTGCAGACAGTCAAGTGTTTGGATGTTGAAGCAAATGCAGTCACACGTGACAAACTGGGCCACCTACTGTCATCCGTACCAACAGAAGGTGGGTAAATGTTCAGTGTAAGGTTTAATCTCTGTCTACTACAGGAAATAAATTCAATTGTATTACTATATTCCAAATACTATATTCTATCATTTTTTCTACACATTTTTCACTCTGCGTTTTTCCAGTGACCTATTTATTTGAATTCACCCAATAATTTTCTCTGAAGTTCATTTATATTGTAAATCAAACTGTGCTTTATCGTTGACTAGATATATATGTCATACTTTTCGTCAATGACGCCAAACAAGATGATAACGAAATAAAAAAAAAATTTGAATGACAAAAAACAATGACGAAAATCTATCGACATTTTCGTCAAGGAATAAACACACAACAAAAATGTTAGGGAGGAACTTTTTTTACATTTTTGTTTTATAAAACTTAAATTAAAGGCTGTTTTCAAAAGATTTAAAATTCAAGGCTTGTTTTGAAGACTACCGTCCCTTTAAGACCACTATACTATATGTAAATAAGCTCAGTTATGATTGGTTAAACTCAACATTCCAGCATAATATATATATATATATATATATATATATATATATATATATATATATATATATATATATATATATATATATATATATATATATATATATAAATAAAATTGTATTTTATTTTTTTCAGTGTGCTCTAGCTAATGATCATGCTAATGTCCACAGGCAATTTCTCTATCAAAATGGCTCTTTGGAAGAAGACAATGGAAGTGTGGCATTACACAAAGGTTGTGAGGAATCAATAACAAATTCATGGTCTCACGAGGTGCTTGTAGCCATTAGGTTTCTTTTTCTCCACATGCTAGCTCACATTATTTTGTTTCTCTCTACACAGCCTGTAAGGCTAGAAAAGGGCTTTCCCAAAATGTTCCTCAAGTTCCTCCAGGAGTTGCTTCATATGCTGGTTCATCCTCACAGATAACTTTAACCTCTCATTGTGTGTGAGTAAATACACTGTGTTTGCGCGTGCATTGATACGGTGTGTGTCGTGTGCCTCTGCGGGTGTAATGAGGGACTCCTGGTCCAGGCCAACAGCAGATGTTTTCTGCTAAACAGATTAGCGCGACAGCCACAGAGCTTTTTTGGACCGGTCCACATGCTTGTGTAGCAGTGGGGACTGCAGCGGTTTGCCCGTGCTGTGTCTCTTCCATTACCATCTTGTCATTAATGCCATAATGTTAAACAACAACCACAGATTCCTCCATCAGGCCCAGCGAGGAACTCTACACATCATTAAAAACAGTAACCATATTTGATGGATATTATTCATATTTGTGACACAGTAGTAACTAAAAAAACAACAACAAATAAACAATATCATGTGAATATTTGGCACTGACAAATAACTGTCAATTTTGTTTTAGTATTTATATGCAATAGTTTTTATTAATGTTTTAAATGAGCTTTTTATATATTTTTAAATTTATGCATTAAGCAGAGCGACTTACAGTTCATTCAGGCAATCAATTTTTACCTATCATGTGTTCCTGGGGAATCGAACCCACAACCTTGCGCTTGATAGCACAATGCTCTACCAATTGAGCTACATATTTTTCTTTTTTTGTAATATATCAAAAAAGTTTCTAAATATATATTTTTTAAGTTAAAAGAGAAATTTTATACAAATGTTATAATTTCATGCGATCACAAAATGGCCGCCACCATGAGTTGGACCACCCTTACATAAAATAAAACCACTTTTATTAGGCCACTCATAACACTCCATCTCATCATGCAAGTTGCATACTCTTGCATATATTTGGGACTTGTCACGTGTCCTGAAAATCATGTGGAATCTGTTATGTGAATTCGGATGTTATTCCATTCCTGCTGTATCACGCACACGCTCCTCCGTGGCTTCATGAATGCACTTTGTTGTGTTGTTGCTGACGGAGGAGACTGTGTGTTTCCCGTGACTCAAACTTCCAGACTCAAAGCACATCTCCTACGTTTGAAGCTGTCAGAGAGCAGATCCACTGCACACATCTGTCTGGAGTAAAAACACTGCCGCTGGGGTTCAGAAGGACACTTCTGGAAGAAGAAGACTATGTGGTTTTATTTCACACCACCCTTGTGGTATGAGATAAACATATGTATAAATATGGAAATATATATAGAACTCAATGGTTTAATATTGTATCTATCTTCGCCGAATAGGAATGATAAGAGAGCACAGCCCGTCAGATCAGCTCTCCCACTGTGAAAGTGGTAAAATCCAGACGGAAACTTTTATTTATCCACCCTTTCATTCCATTCATCCATTTTCCACTCATGGTAAGACCTCCCTCTCTGCTGGAGATAAAGCTATCAGAGGATGGAGCGATCTTTAAACTCTGCAGAGCGGCGAGGGAACCAGGTGGAGAGGAGGCAGGGAGGCCTGCTGTCCCTGTGTGTGTGCGGGAAGCGCGCCGTCTTCTCAGCTGGATCGATGGACTGGGATACCATCTCCCACAGCTTGAGTCTCTCACAGCCTCATTTATCCTACATGAGTGTATGTGGTGCGCCGCAGTGGCCAAACAGCCCCTTCACCCTGAAAGATTATTACACGTCTCTGCTGGCTTCAGGGCAAATAGAAAATGCTTGTTGTATTTTTTAGGTTTGTTTTACAAAGCAGAAACATTTTGGTGCAGATTCCAACAGATACTGAATTTGTTTTGACTTTTTGTTTTTACTCTGAAATAAGGTTTAAAAATATTAGTAATTTTTATTAAGATTTTGAATGGTATTGTATCAAACAATTTGAATTCTGGCCAGTCAAGCACACCAACATCATGGTCATTTAACCAACTTTTGGTGCTTTTGGCAGTTTGGGCAGGTGCCAAATCCTGATGGAAAATGAAATCTTCAAAAAGCTGGTCAGCTAAAGGAAGCATGAAGTGCTCCACACATTCTTGGTAAATGGGTGCAGTGACTTGTGACTTGCAGTGATGGATGACACCAGCAGATGACATTGCACCCCAAATCATCACAGACTGTGGAAACTTAACACTGGACTTCAAGCAGCTTGGGCTATTATCTTCTCCACCCTTCCTCCAGACTCCAGGACCTTGGTTTCCAAATGAAATACAAAACTTGCTCTCATCTGAAAAGAGGACCACTGGGCAACAGTCCAGTTCTTCTTCTCCTTAGCCCAGGTAAGACGCCTCTCATGTTGTCTGTGGTTCAGGAGTGGCTTAACAAGAGGAATACAACAACTGTAGTCAAATTCCTTGACACGTATGTATGCCCTGACCCCAGCCTCAGTCCATTCCTTGTGAAGTTCACTCAAATTATTGAATTGATTTAGCTTGACAATCCTCATAAGGCTGTGGTTCTCTGGGTTGGTTGTGCATCATTTTCTTCCACACTTTTTTCTTCCACTCAACTTTGTTAACATGCTTGGATACAGCACTCTGTGAACAGCCAGCTTCTTTGGCA
The DNA here is from genome assembly GCF_023724105.1 of Carassius gibelio. NCBI lineage: Eukaryota > Metazoa > Chordata > Actinopteri > Cypriniformes > Cyprinidae > Carassius > Carassius gibelio. The sequence continues at coordinate 18,927,047 of NC_068420.1, forward strand.
ATGTGTGGTTTACCCTCCTTGTGAAGGGTGTCAATGATTGTCTTGTGAACAACTGTCAGATCAGCAGTCTTCCTCATGATTGTGTAGCCTAGTGGACCAAACTGAGAGACTATTTTTAAGGCTCAGGAAACCTTTGCAGGTGTTTTGAGTTGATTACCTGATTGTCATGTCACCATATTGTAATTTGTTGAGATAGTGAATTGGTGGGTTTTTGTTAAATGTGTTCCATAATCATCACAATTAAAAGAACTAAAGACTTAAACTACTTCAGTCGGTGTGCACTGAATTTATTTAATACACAAGTATCACAATTTGAGTTGAATTACTGAAATAAATGAACTTTTCCACTACATTATTATTTATTGAATAAATGTGAATATTTTTCTAATAACATTTCAAAAAGTTAAACTTTCATATATTTTACATTCATTACATGTAAAGTAAAAGATTTTAGTTTTTTAATGTTGATGAATAGAGCTTTCAGCTCATGAAAGTAAAAAAACAGTATCTATCAATCATTAACACCCTCCACAAAGATGGTAAGTCACAGAAGGACATTACCGAAAGGTGTGGCTGTTCTCAGAGTGCTGTATCAAAGCATATTAAATGCAAAGTTGACTGGAAGAAATTGGGTAGGTTAAGGTGCACATGCAAGAGGGCAAAGCCGATTCAATCACTTGGGAGAGCTTCACTAGGGGTGGACTGTATCTGGAGTCACTGCATAAAGAGTCACCACACTACAGTCTACAGGAAAAGGGCTACCAAGCCCCTTCAATGTCAGAATCCTCTTAGCTAGGCTAAGGAGAAAAGGAACTTAACTGTATCATTGACTAAAAGGCAGTTCTGTATGCATGTGTACCAAATGAATACATCACTGTTTTAACAACTGTTTACAAGTCAATTTTAAACTCCTAGTTTTATACATTAGTATTTAAATCAACCGATTTTCATTACAATACGGTTTATATTTCATAATTGTCATTTTTTTCCACAGAATAAAAAATAAAATAGGTAATTGTGACTTTTTTTAAATCACACTATTCTGACGTTTTTCTCGCAATTGTGAGAAACAAATAACATATCTTGCCATTCCTCAGAAAAAAAAATGCAGAACTGTTAGATAAAAAGTCGCTTTTACTTTATTTTATTTTAAAAAATTGTTTAATCTGAGTTCAGATATAATTATTGCATGACTTTAATAGCCATATTGAAAGTGAATATGGGTAATTTACCTTAAATTTTGAAAATAACTTAAAGGGAACAAGAACATTTGAAACGGTGAAAAAATTGTGTTCCATGACAAAAACTGTATCAGATTGAGATTTCTCTTTTTTGTTTTATTGCAAATCCGTCCACACACTCTCTTTTGACTGGCCATGATTTGTGATTGATTTTGTTGTGTCTTGTAGCTTGTAGTCTTTTTTGTCAATAAGGAAATTGGAAATTGATAGATTTTTAATGCGTCACATCAAAGATCGCTGTAACACACCTATGCTTCTTTGCTTTTATAAACAGCAATATGATATTTGTGTTCTTAAAATGACATTGGGACTCAACAAGAATGCAAGTGTAAGTGCTAGAAATTCCATAAGGAACCATAAAACTCTTCTGGGACTTGGGACTATGAAACTAAACTATTAAATTCAAAATTCACAATATATCTGCCAAGGATGACCGTTTTAACTAGACATTTATGGTTGCTGAGCAACGTAGCAACTTGGTGTATTAATATAAAGTTTGTGTTACACAATGGCTTTGTACGAGTCAGAACTATCCATTATATAATAGACCTATACATTTCATAACAACTGCTCCTTTGAAAAGCTCCATTCTGAATAGGCCCGCACATTTCTGAGACACTGAAGAATTCTTATGGTTTCTGAAAACCATTTGCAAAGTCGAACCATCATGAACTACAAAATCCTTATAAGTAAACTTCTCTTGTGAATGTCTGTGGATCTCAATGCTGAATGTTTGGATCCCTTCATCCCTGCTTTCACACATTCTCAGCTTTCACCCACTGGCATCTTTATGTTCCTGTTAAACACCTCATTACTGACTCAAAACTGACATTTCAGCTAATTGGACAGAGTTTTACGAAAGGTTATATGGATGCAGCGTATGACTTTTTCCGCCATGAAGTATTTTGTTCACTTTCAAATGTTTGATTCTTTCATGCATCGATAATAAATCTTATTTTGGATAATTAATGCAAACACTGCTAAATTGATTTCCTGGCTTGATACTTGATGTTCAGTTGATCAGAATGTGTATGAAACCCCTGCTTTGGCATGACTGCCCCAGTGCTATCATATGATAACCAGTTAACGCAAGCAATTACATTTGGCTACTTGGGCTACCAATAAATTTAAAGAGCAAAATCAATTTGAGCCTTACAAGTGCAAGCCAAATGTAAAAATGTATTTAAATAAAAAAAAAAAAAAAGTAATAAAAATTGGAAAATGTCTAGAAGCTAAAATATTGGCTTCTTATTAAGTTGGCAGGTTGTTGTTTTTTTTTTATAAAAAATAATAGATTGCAACTTTTTTTCTTTTTTGTTATATTACTGTCGTGTCAAGTAACATCAATAATATAAATATATATTTTAAAATATTTGATACAATATCTTCAATTATTTTAGCTGCTTTTCTAATTTTTTATTTATAGTATGCGTATATTGTGTATAGTAAAGAACATTATGTATGTAAAGTATATTATTTATAGTATACTGTGTGTGTATGTATATAATACATTATTTTTTTCTTCTCTCAAATTCAATCTTCAAAAATCTTTTTATTTACCAATAAATATTTACTGAACATATTTATATATTTTCATTTATTCATACTCAAAATGCATAACTGTTTCAACGACTACAAAATGAAACAATGGCGCTGAGGTGTAAACGCTCAACACATATGCTCAAATGTATATTTCTCCTCTCATACATGTATATACACTTTTTGACAGCAAAAAGTAGTGAGAGGGTGAAGCGTGTTTCACATGATTCTCTGACAAGACCTCAGGACCAACAGAGCTCATAGCCATTTTTAAGTTGCTGCATCCCAGGTGAATTCTAGATAAGTTTCTTCAGAAGTCTTTGGAAAACAACCACATTTTATGCCAGCTTTGATTAAAATTTCCCCAAACCTTCACTATTTTTGATGCTTGTCAGTGTGCTCTTACCCTCTAGAGCCCTTTGTGGACATTCATACACATTCACCACACATGAACGAGGTAATTACAAGTTCAACTTCCATAACAATTCACCAGATCAACTTAATTTTGAATGACGAGTCGATGCATACCGATTATTGTTGCCAAGTGCCTGAGGGGTTAGAATGGCTAAGCAAGGAAAGCTCGATCTCAGAGCTCAATAGATCCCCGATATCAGCGTGCACATATGGTGCGGTGAAATTAATCAAGCGTTCTAAACTTCCCAATCTATTCTTCAACTTCATTTGTTTCTTTAATGGTGTTTTTGTTCCATTGTTCTGTATGAGTTATTTACCACCATCACAAGGGCTTATGGGATACCGCGGTGAGGTGCTTTCCATAATGAGCTCTCAACAGCTACTTTCATGTGAGAATTAGATGACTTTCTTGGAATGAAGAGACGCTACATCAAGAGGGGTACAGGAAGTCAAACTCGCCTCTTTAATTGAAAACTCATTTCTAAGACTAAGGGGAAGGATATTGGTTTTGTACAAAGTCACAATCTGTCTTTCCTTACTCATTGTAAACTAATTAACATGAGATTTTAATTAATTAAAATGTGATATAGAAGCCAATGAATTAAAAAACATGCAAACTTGAGAACTTTTGTCAGAGAAATCCCCAAAATGTTACTTATCTAAGGGTTCGAAAGCTCATGGTGCCTTGATTGTTTTTGACTTTTCACTTTTATGCAGTGAAGGACATTAACATATATTGGCAGAAATCGTGAAGAAACTATCATCTTTGAGACACATAAGGCCGCTAGTAGACTGGGGGATGGCGTGAGGGTATGTGCATGCATTTGCATGAGTGTGGGTTTAATTGGGTCAAGTCTGGACGCTATGTGATAACTTCCTGCTGAGCAGAAAGAGCACATGTCGAAAATCCCTTCAACCTCTGAGTGTTCGAACATGTTCAAAACAGACAGCGCTTTAGGAGGTCTCGCCCCACCTCATCGCAGTCTCTCCTTCAAAGGTACTCCACACTTTCTGAAGCATTCATGCTGAAGGTTATCCACTGAACCCTCCATTGTCTAGAAATGTTGTTAACCAGCATAATTAATGCACTGGTAGTTATTTGTATGTAGATAAGGCCTAAACAAAATGATTCTGTCAATATTGTTTGTCTATTGAGACATCTCCTTGGTCACCAAGGAATTGGTATTTACAGATTCAATTTTCTTTGCTGAAACTCAAACCATCTCAACCCTCATTTGGAATTCAAACCAATAACTAATAATTTACCTCAAAATTAAAATTACCCCATGACTTACTCACCATCAAGTCTTCCTATGAGTATAAGATTTTATTTTTTTCAGACAAAGATAAAAAAAAAGTTATATAAAAAATAAATACATATTAAAACATTTCTGGCGCTTCCAAGCATTAAAATGGAAGTGAATAGCTGTTGTTGGTTTTTTAAGTCCAAAAAAAGTATGACCATTTATGATAAATGGGTTTGATGGGCTTCTTAAGTGAATCGATGGATTTTTTGCTTTTCACACAAATGCATTGATAAACTTCAGAAGGCCATTATTAAGCCCTGGAGTCTTATAATGGATGGATGTGCTTTTATTGGGATTCAAAATCTCAGTGCCCATACACTGTCATTATATAGCTTGGAAAAGCCAGGACATTTTTTATTTTAACTCTGATCATATTCGTCTGAAAGAAGAAAGTCATATACACCTATAGGATTTTTTGGTGAAGTGAAGTGACATGACATACAGCCAAGTATGGTGAACCATTCTCTGAATTCATGCTCTGCATTTAACCCCATCCAAAGTGCACACACACAGCAGTGAACACACACAAACCGTGAACACACACCCGGAGCAGTGGGCAGCCATTTATACTGCGGTGCCCCGGGAGCAGTTGGGTGTTCGCTGCCTTGCTCAAGGACACCTAAGTCGTGTTATTGATGACCTGAGATTCAAACCCACAACCCTAGGGTTAGGAGTCAAACTCTCTGACCACTAGGTCACAACTTCCCCATCTCTATCCCTTTAAACCATATAAACCTACAATTGGAAATTTAGGGAATCGAACCTATAACCATAAGCACTGTTAGCAAAAGGCTTGAGCAGAAAGCTTTTCATATTCTGAAACCCAACCATGATGATGTATTGAAAGTATTAGTTACAAAGGGTTCCGTTCAAGTCCCTTATTACTGATGATTTTGGTTTACTTTCTCTCGGCCACAAGTCATGCTACATGCAGACAGTGATCAGACAGACAATATTCCCAAAAGAAGAGCATGGATGGATGGTTTGCCAGGACAGACAGCAGAATGTACCAGCAGACAGATGGCTAGATGGATGGATACTCTGTAAAATCAATATTTCATACAAACAACAGTCACTTTCAGTAAACTGACTAGACGTTTTCAATATCCATTCCACTGCAGCATCAGCATTACTAAATACTCAGTCAGGCAAGAGGTGTAAATAAATGACCTGCAATTCAAAATCTGCTCAGATCAGCTACAAAATTAATACAACATGAGAGAGCATAAAGCCTTACAAGTTAGAATACAACACTGATGAATAAAATATGCTGGGGTAGGTAAAAACAGACTGTCAGAATGGCTGTGAAAGATAAAACGTAATGCCATTTTTTCATCCCGGTTGTTTATCATCATCTAATCGTTAACAATTCCCAGTCCTCAAGACAGAGGGAGGGATGGAGGGACAGCTTGGGTGGAAGTAATTACCGTTGCAGTCATTGTTGGGGCCCTTGACAGTTCCCTCTAGAGGGATGCTTCGTTTTGGTACGGTCCTACCACCTCAATCTATGCAGGCTCATTACCTCAGCATCTACTGCATGCTAATGAACCAACCTGAGAATTCCTAGTAGCCTCCATCCCTGTTTCACTTCTTTCCAAAGGATGGAAAATGCAAAGAAAGGGAGTACATATAGTCTTTTTCCAGCTGTTATGTCTTGTGTACATATGACCAATCTAGATTGGTTCCCAAACACTAGTACTGCAAATTTTGAATATGTCCTTAGTCTGACACACACATGTCAGGTAATGGGCTGTTTCCAAAAATTGCCCCCATACCCTTACATGGGGCACTATTTGAGGAAACAATTTGCACTGGTGTCCAAAACCATAGTGGACACTGTTGAGTGCACTCAAAATGCATCTCAATTACAAGCGCACAACGCATGTACACTCAACGGCTAGAGAACACCCATTATGCACTGTGAGGGTTGGGTTGAATGAATTTCTGCATCTAGCCAGAAGATGGTGTGTGTAGCCGATAAAATCCATTCATCCCTTTTCCAAATTGCTGGTCCAATTTGGGTATAAATTGCTTAATTGACTATTAAATGGTTTTATTAAGGTTTATGCATGCTGGTGTCCCTGACAGAGATCAAAATTATTACATTACTACAGGTGCTACAGGTCTTACAAACTGGAATATATCAGTGGACTAATGTAGGGAGTAGTGATTAAGGGTATAAGGCAGTTATTCTTGTGATTGCTAGATCTGTTCAGATGATCTCTCCAGCTGCCTTCACAATCTCCCAGGAGAACCGTGTATCCTTAGGATTTGTATTGCCAAACCATATTGTAACACAGCCAAACAAGATTTCTACGGCCCTGTGATTATGGGTTAGGGGTTACAGGTGCACATGTTCAGGGTTTATGCAAGGTCAAATTGACTTCCAAGGAATCGCAAGGAGATCATCTCAATATGGTGCCAGACATTCCCCATCGCCGTTTGCAATCTGAAATCCGGGGATTTTAGGGATTATTCTGTTCATATGGGAAATAACCAATCCTTCAGGATATTTCCTGACAACAATGGTAAGAGGGAGTTCAACCTTGCGGTGAATGTCGTTGTTCATCCACAGATCACCCTTAAAGATGAATTCTTCTCTGAAGAACATCGGCCAATCGGGGAAGAATTCGATGAGGTTTGTGGCACATATTAATCAAGGTCACAAATTTCTCCTTTACGCTTTTTTCTTAGCTAGTCTGCACATCTGTCGGTGGGTGTTTATGATAATGGGTGAGAAAGAGCAAGTGTGTGTGTGTGTGTGTGTGTGTGAGAGAGAGAGAGAGAGATTTCACTCGTTTTCCCACCAGGGGTAGACAGACATCTGTTCTACATGACTTTAGGGGCCTTTTATACTGATGCTTGCCTGTCACATTGAACAGGGCCTAAGGAACTATTACATGGCACGAACTGTAACACACACACACACACACACACAGTCTCAGCTTGCTATTATATTATTGTTGAATGCTTTGAATAAAACTCAGAGCACTGTGATGAAAAAAAAAAAATATGTGTAACATTTTAATTTCACCAGATTGACAGATTTACTAACACAATAAAATCAAAATGTTCCAAAATGTCCAACATGTAGGCAACAGTCCTTCAGCACAGAGATGGGAGAAACTCTGTGTATAAAAACATACTTCATAAATCACATTTCAGCACATGAGTAAATCAACAATTTGGAGGATGACCGCACGGTCTGTTGAGACCAAAACACAACTTCGTATGCAAACCATCTTATTGCTAAAGCTAATGTCAGCCACAAATCAAATAACATTAATCTAAAAGTGAATGTTTTTCTATAAGGAAAAATGGAGGTAGGGCATGTAAAGCTCAAAAAGAAAAATAAATATGCTTATGATCAGAGAAATCCTGTATTTTTGTCTCATCAGTCTATTATTCCTGCAGTTTTTTGAAAGATAATTCACCTAAAATGAAAACACTGTCATTATTTACTCTCCTTCTTTTCATTCCAAACTTGTATGCATTTCCTTGCTGGGAAACACAAAAATGAAAAATGTTGCGATTATAATGAAAGTCAAAGAGGTCCGACATTAATTTGGACCCCAATGACTTTAACTGTTTTGACAAAAATGGTAAAATTGTCTTCAAAATATCTTGTTTTATAAAGAAAGAGCCTCACAGAGGTTTGGAACAATATGAGGGACAGTAAATAATGACAGATTTCTTCTGTCTACTGTCTTCAAAAGATGCCATTAAACTGTAAAAGCCAACAAAAAGTATGTTTAAAAAGAAGAATGTGGAAAAACATAAAACGGAAAGGAGAACCAGAAAAAAAAGCTGCGAAACTAGAGGGGTTGAATAAAAAAAAAATTAATGATTAATACATAAATAATTATAAATAAGCTGCTTTATTTAGTAGCTCATATACGCAGCCTGCTAATTGTTTATGTGTTTGTTTGTTTACAGGTGTCAAAATAACAGTAGTGGGTTGAACACAGTAGGGGGTTTGTGGTATCACTGTGCACACTTTCATTAATTAGGAAACACATTTCATAACCAAGTTATTGCTACTTCACCCCCCAAAGGGGTAATTACTCGGTGCCGAATGCAAGAGGGGTTTAGCGTGCCTCCTCATATTGCATAACCAAATACATTACATAAAGTATTTCTGCAATAATCCTTGCAGCATTATCACAGCCCCAGCTGACTACAAGAGGTCTTGTTGGTGTTTTAGACAAAAAAATCACTAAATAAATGCATGGTTGATAATTTCGACAATCACAAACAATGCTAGTTATGGATGAACATTTTAATAAATATAACAATTATGGTACAGACTTCACTTAACAGTTCCATAAACAGAATTCACAACAATATTTGGTCCAAACTATTACTTAAAGGTGCAATGTGTAATATTTAAATTGTAAAAAAAATAAAATAAAGAAATGCAATATATTATAACTATATTTTCAGAGGTGTATAAAACCTTTCTTAATGAACCGTTATGTTTTTATTACCTTAGATTGAGCTATTATATCTACATACACCATGGGTCAAAGGACAAGGAAGTCGCCACAATGTTTGTACAACAGCCCCAAATGGAAAAACTACAGAGCCCGTTCGTCACTTTGTTGTTTTTGTGAATAAAACACTGACACAATGATGGACAAGTAGCCTGCACCAATCAGCCTGAGCCCACCGATGAAGGAGAGCAATTTCCCACTCTGATCCATGAGCCAGAGCGAGGCCAAGCAACTGAGCAGGGGATCACCCCGGAAGTTGAGCCCAACTCGTCAGACCAGGTGCAAGAGCCGGCAACAATGCCCACCACGAGGGAGGAACTCACGGACGGTGTGAGTGTGGAGAAGAGCTCCATCCCCTGAGGTTGAGCTGAGTATGGAAAGCCGAAAGGGCCAAAAATGAAGAGGGGGATCTAACAGACTGGGATTGAACTGCCCCCTCTCCTTTCTCCATCGTCCCGTTGGTCCCGTTCAGTCCTCCTTTGTCCTTGGTTCCCTCATTCAGCCCTGAAAGTGCTCCCAATCCTCCAGTGCCTATTCCTTGAAAAGTACCCTCCAGAGCCCGCCCCTCGAAAATACCCGCACTCCCACCCGCTCCAGCATGGCAGCCCCTCTGCTCACACTCAGCCCACCATCATTGGTGGCCATCCTCCAGCATTTCCGTGGTTGAAGTACCCCTCTCCTCTCCCTCCAGCTTCCGAGACCCAGACTCCGCCTCGGCCAGTAGACCCAGCGGCTCCACCTTGGCTCCTAGCTCCCTCACCTCAACCTTCACCCGCAGATCCATTAGCTCCACCTGCCTCCCTCACCCCTCCAGCTTTCCCTTGGTCGGGTGTCAACCCATCATTGCCTCTGGACTCCTCTCCTTCGGCTCTGCCTCGTTACTCTGTCCCACTGGCTCCACTGGGCTCCTTCCTCCTGCCAGCTCCACCTTGGACCTCAGTCACTCTGGGTCCGCTGTGGATATCCAGATCTCCACCTCTGCCTCGTTCACCAGAGCCCTCTGCATCCCCCTGGCTCTATGGCTCTCCGTCTCTGCCTCGGGCTCCTCCTCCTCTATGGCTCCTCTCTTTGTCTGCTCCACCGTGAGCCGCTGTTATGGCTGGGGCCTGTTTCCTGCTGTGCTTTTCCTGCTCCAGGTCCCTCCTGGCTTCTCCATCCTTTTTTTCTCTCTCTCTGTCTGACCGTTTTGAGTAGCAGTTGGGTGGGTTTTGTTTGCAAAAACCTGGCAACACTGCTCCGAATCCGTATTTAAAAATTAGTTCAAAGGGAAGAGATATTGATATGTAGTGTAGCCTATTAAATCAGTGCATTCGTTTATAGAGCCTTTTCTCTTAATAGTTTTAAACCTCTGTGCGATCTTGAAAAGCGAACTGAAAATGCTAGTATCGCAGCCAATACCGATCCTGAGTATCGGATCAATATATCCCTAGAATTAACTAGTAAAGTAAGCAGTGTAGGGGCTAGTGCATTGCAAGTAATTTGAGTTACGCAATCGGATTACTTTTTCTATTAACTAGTCAAATAACCAGTGTTGGGGGTAGCATATTACAAGTAACATGAGTTACGCAGTCAGGTTACTTTTTTCAAGTACCTAGTAAAGTTACCAGTGTTGGTCATTCCATGTAACATTGAGTTATGCAATATTGTAATGCATTACTTTTAAAGTTAACTTTCTTCAACACTGTTCAAGACTGATTCTTTTCACCAATTCACTAAAAAGAGTTATTGGTTAATGGATCAGACTACCCTGGCTGCACTGTTTGGAAATCATAAAAACCCAGAGTTGTGTACATTATCTGTCTAAACTGGTGTTAGAATGTATGTTCAAAATCAGATTTTTATTTAGCAGCTACAACGAAAAACCCAAACAATCCCCGGAAATTATGGAAAGGCCTGAAATCGGTAATTTCCTCAAATTGTGATAATGAATTACCTTTTAAGGATAAAACAGTCATATCAGAAAAGTCTACAATTTTAGATTGTTTTAATAAGCACATTGTGGAAGCAGGTTCCTTGTTTGAACGTCAACTCCTTGCAAACAAATCAACATTAACAAACTGTTTTAATTTGTTAGTTCCGCCCCAGAGATCGGTGGCAAGTAAAGAGCCCTTTTGTCTAAAGTCTTTCTCCATCGCCGATGTGAAAACAGCTATTATTTCTTTGGACCCTATTAAATCTCTTGGCCCTGATACTTTATAGCCTTATTTTTTTCCAAATAGCTGCTGATTTTATTGCTGAACCAATTGTAATTATTTTTAATCAAACCCCTAGTCAACAATGAGATACCAAGAATTTGGAAATCGGCATATGTACTCCCTCTTTTAAAGGCAGGAGATACCGCGTGTTTGGATAATTATAGACCAATTTCCAAATTACTGATTTAAGCTAAAGTGTTAGAAACATTGGTTGTTGATCAGTTAAAAGACTATTTGGTTTCCAATCATATTTTGTCTGATGTACAGTCTGGATTTTGAAGGCAGCATAGTACTACTACTGCTGCAATGAAGGTCATTAATGACATTAGTGAGGCAATGGACAGCAAGAACACTTGAGTAGATCTTTTTATAGATTTAGCCAAAGCATTTGATGCAGTGGACCATTGCATTTTGCTGGAAAAGCTGCGAAATATTGGTTTTTCTGACCATACTGTTGATTGGTTTACTAACTACTTGGCAGATACATTTCAAATCAGAAACTCTGAGTGTATCTTGTGGTGTACTGCAAGGATCAGTCTTATGTCCAATTTTATTTACTATTTATATTAATAATTTGATGCTCATTTCCATTTTTCTGCTGACGATACCATTATTTATTGTGAGGCTGCGACTTTACACCAAGCTTTTTTTATTTACAATCTGCTTTTAACCTTGTCCAGTTACAACTGCATCAGCTTAAACTAGTTTTGAATGTTGAGAAAACTAAGATTATGCTTTACTCAAAATTTACAAAGTATTTTTACTATACATGGTGAGCAGATCGAACAAGTCAAATTGTATAAATATTTGGGTATATTAATTGACGATAAGCTTTCTTTTAAGTTACACGTTGATAAACTGGTGCAAAAGCTCAAATAAAAAATAGGATTTTATTTTAGAAACAAAGCCTGTTTTTCTTGGAAAACTAGAAGAAGATTAGTTGCTGCCACTTTCCTCCCTGCACTTGATTATGGTGATTTTCTCCATAGAGATGTGCCTGATCAATGTTTGTCTTTGTTGGATACTGTCTACCATAATGCATTTAGATTTGTGGCTGGATGTAAGGCATCAGTGCATCATTGTACTTTGTACTTTATTTTTATTTATAAGTCTATGTTGGATATGCTTCCATCTTATCTTTGCTCCTATGTTCGTACAGAGCTTGGTAAGAAGGCTTTTAGTTATGCAGCCGCATCCACTCGGAACAAATCACAGTCTGAATTGCAATTGCGAACTCTGATTTCTATTGGTGAATTTAAACAACGCATGAAAGTCTTGGAAATAGATGCCATAAATTGTTGTCACTGTTTTTAAAATAATCAATTTGTTTTAAACCTATGGTTAGTATAAATTGTACTTTTAAGTAGTCTGATGTTGATGTTGTTTGTTTATGTATCTGAGGATATTGTTTAAATGTCTCGTGTTGTTGTGTATATGTTTGGTGATCATATTTGTAATTATGCGCTGTTAATATGATGCTATTTTTGTTGATGCAATATATCGCCCATTATATTTACTTAAAAATGTATGTTAACATGTTTTGTACACTCCACTTGCGTCTTTTGCAGCTACTTATACATAATAACATGGTGTAGTCAGTGATAGTTATGAATGAGTGAGTCTTTGCGATTGAATCAAATCATTTAAACAATTGATTTACTCATGTACAAAACAACTTTGCCTTAGCTAAACTTAAGAACTTACATCGTAGCTATCATGAGTCATGGATGTTAACGTGACAAATTCACTATTTGACTATGAGTCTCAACATTTCCAGGCCTGACCTGATATTTCGATTTTGTATTTGTTTTCACAGGGAAAGCTTTGTCTGGAGGAAGAAAAAGGGCGGGTGCTCAAGCCCCCTTTGATCTCTATGTGTGCACGCACCTGCTACAGAGGGTGTCAGTTTCAAACTTCATTTGATAAGTCAAATCTCCCTGAACACTTGCTGGCGCTGAGCAGATCATGGTGTGTCTAGATGATTCACCGCCTTTATGGATTTCAAAGCTGCTGAGCTCCACCAGTCCAACTAAGAGGCTCAGATAGCAAGCAATCATAAATCACACACAAGCAAATGATGACATGGCTTTAGTATATCATGTTAATGTCTGTGAATCTGTCTTACAAGCGCAGAACAAATCATGGAAGTGATTACCCCTTGCGTCTTGCTGGCACAACACATTTCAGGTGCCTACAGGAATCGCTCAAAGTGATGACACGAGAGAGCAAGGATTAATGGAAGTTACGTTGGACATTTGCATGAATGATGCCTAAACAACATAAAATTTAAACCAAACTTAAGCAATATCACACAAGCGCAAGAGGGCGGCTGTACTGAATGTCAGCACAGCTCAGATTTGATTTTAAATGGACGGTTCATCCAAAAATAGAAATCTGTCATAATTTATGCACCCTCATGTCGTTCCAAGCCCAAAAGACTTTGGTTAATCTTCGAAACAAAAATTTTAATGAAACATCCATTGAAAGTCCATGCAATCAAAAAGTTGAAGATCCAAAAATGTAGGAACAGAAAACTCTCAGGTTTTATTGTAAATATCTGAATTTTGGGTTTCAAAGGTTAACACCAAATTTTGGGTTTTGGAATTATATGAGATGGAGTAATTGAATATATAATTTTTCTTTTTGTATGAAGTATCCCTTTACGCATTATGCACAAAAACAGCAAAAGACTGAGTTTTATATTGCTTTAAAACAACTTATATAACAAAAAATAAATAGTGATTTTTTTCAGGTTCAAAGATCAATTTTGTCAAGAAAAATAAACCTATAAATAAATGTAAAATGTAATTTTATTTTAAAACAAATGTGCAATGTCTTTATAAATTTTTTTTTAAGTTCATGCTGGTTTCATATGGTTTTAAAAACATTTTGTACTATTTATTAAAGAAATAATTATATTTCATGACTCAAACAATGTAATTTGGTGTAACCAAGAAAAACAGCAACATCATGTTATCCTGTAAAAAAAATGTTTAATTATTCCCAAAAAAATTTGTAAATATATTTTCAAATAAAAAGCTTCTATTTTTTTCAATATTATGAATGATTTACTAAAAATAATGAAGTTAATCATTAACTTTGCCATCCCATGGTAAACCATTTTTATTACTTTATTAGTCGAACCACATGCCTTTCAAAACATTTTTCTAATATAAAAAAAAAGATTTATTTTAAAATTATGACAAAAATAATACAAATAAAATATGATATACTTTAAAATTATGCAATACTACTTTTCTTTTGAAGGATTTCAATCTTTTCTTTCTATAAAGGACAGTTGTACCACCGTATACATTGCTTGTCCCCCAAAAATATTAAAATACATTTTAATTAAGATATTATCAACAAATAGATAACATGAATATGCATATTCAATTCAATGTTTTATTTTTTTATTTTTTTAATTGAGCCAGAGACACAATCTGGCCATTCAAATTAGTACATTCATTTTTATATAATATTATACGTTTTGTGTAAATATGTTTATGCATGCTGACTGCTTGCATAAGATAAAAAACTCATGAAATATGCCAAAAACGAAATGCCAAACACATGTCAAATATTAGTGGCGTGAGATGCATCAGAGAAGCAGCAGATGTCAGTCACGGGTCTGAAACATGGGGAATCTCTCCTGGATGGATGGATGGATGGATGGATAGAAGGATTGATGGATGGGGGCAGGGGTTTAGTAGGACTGAGAAGTTTCAGCTCAGCACTGCATGACAGAACCAAACATGAAGGAAGAGTGATGGAAGCTGTTGAAGGTGTAATTGAAGAGCAGTGTGTCCCTGACTTCCTGGATCAGCTCACTGTGATGTGAAGGGAAGCGTTGAGAGGAAACACACACCTGCCAACATCAGCACCCTCACTGACAATCCATCCATACACACCTGCATCTACCTGATTCGCCAAAGGTTCTTGGCATTAATGTTTATTATCCACGCACATTATGTTGCAATTGTGATTCAATTCGATTTTTCTGAATATAGTTTAAATGTAAAAACACATTACATTTCTGTATTTTTATGTATTATTCATGTTTTTCAACTTACATTTTTAATTGTTATAGTTTTTATTTTAATTTAAGTGATTTATTAGTGATTTTCACATTTTCAAGTTTTGTATTTATTTATTTTGTATGGTTTTATTTTCCGTTGTTTATGTTATTTGTTATTTCAGCTAATTGCCAAGGCAACATTATTTGTTTTCTTTTTCATCTATTATTATAATTTTTTTTATGTCAGCTTTTAATGGATGAAAAAAAAGTTATAGTTAATTTTATTTAACAATAATAACTTATATCCTTTTATGATAATTTTGTATTTCAGAGTTAAAATTAATTTGACTCATTCATGGTTGAGAGGGTCAGGTTGATACACAATTTAAATGAATACCTTTTTAAGTAGCTTGCCATAATCATGTAATATTTTGTCTTTGAAAAATGCAGCGATGCAGTCATGTGGTGCAACCAATGCACAGGAGTCGGGGGGGGGGGGGGGGTCACATCAAACAAACAAACAAACAAACAAGCAAGCCTTTTTATGACTAGTCAAGATTAATTCAGATTGTAAATGTCATGTGGTGCGACTCCATAGAAAAACACAGATATTGATGAATTAATAATCCATGATATTTATATTTTGAGAAATGATGCTTTAAAACTTTTTGAAAATAATATTTTGTACACTTACATGTCCTTACTCTGTACAGAAAAATACTTTTTGCTTTTTACTTGACAGTTGCACCGTTTGACATTTTAGAGACTTTTTAAAAGATTTCCAAAGCCATAAGAAAAGTGCATTTCTAAAAACTTGGCATGTGTGTTTTGAACAAGATTGTTTTCATTATTTTCTTTTCATCTTGGACACTTTTTAATGTCTTTTTACATGAAATCCCAGACGTCTCTTAATCAGATGGCAACACAGATTCAGTCGCAGTTACACAGAACAGTGCAGCACACACACAGAGCTTGGCTTTAACCTGATGACGCAACCAGCTTTATTACTCTTTACAGCAGTGTGTGTGTGTGTGTGTGTGTGTGTGTGTGTGTGTGTGTGTGTGTGTGTGTGTGTGTATGTGTGATGCGACAGAAATGCAAAAAAAAAAAAGCGTAACACAGCCAAATGTAATATGAAAGGCAGAATGTGAGTACCAGGAATGAGTGAGCGAGTTACACAGAAGACTAATGGAGAGTTTCCAACAGTCCCACGCTCCAGTGCGGCCAAGCCACAGATTAGAGCTGATGCCGTAATCTTCCTGGGAATATCCAGTGACCGCTTCCATACTGGGTTTCCACATGGACCCTGGTGCTTTGTCAAACAGCGCTGGTGTGTGTACTCTCACCAGGGGGCGTCTGTCTCTGTCTCTGTCTCTGTGCAGCAGATCTGAGCTCCATCATACTGGACATTCATGAGTCACTCTCCACACCTAACTGTTTGTTATACCGGCTACAGAACACAGCTGTTGATTTCAAACTACTTTGCTAATACTATGAATCTCTTTTTTCTTTTTCTAAAATGTAATGATTATTATGAATATTTGTGGGGAAAACGGCCAATTATTTTAACCTTTTTTTTTTTTTTTTTTGCAGAACATATATAAAATACATAACCGCATATTCCAGACTATAAGTCACACTTTTTTTCATAGTTTGGCTGGTCCTGCGACTTATAATCAGGTGCGACTTATTTATCAAAATTAATGTGACATGAACCGAGAGAAATGAACCAGGAGAAATCATTACCGTCTCCAGCCGTGAGAGGGCGCTCTATGCTGCTCAGTTCTCCTGTAGTCTACACTGAGCAGCATAGAGCGCCCTCTCGCGGCTGTAGACGGTAATGTTTTCTCTTGGTTCTAAATAAATGCGACTTGTAGTCCAGTGTGACTGATATGTTTTTTTTCCTCATACTGACATATTTTTGGACTGATGCGACTTATACTCAGGTGCGACTTATAGTCCAAAAAATAAGGTAATCGCAAATACAACATAATGAAAAATAGCATATCAGTTCAAAAAAAAAAACTAATTATAATCTCAAATCTCTGATTTTAAGTGATCATTTGTTGTGGTCTACTTTCTTGTGCCATTTTACGATTTGTATTGTTTATGTTACAATCAATTTATTTATATATTTATTTATTAGATACATATCAATTAAATATTATATTAGATATTATTTAGATCATACTTCTGTTCAGCATTTCGGGGTAAACGTGTGTGTGTGTGTGTGTGTGTTTACGACAAATACAGTACAATTAAACATACAGTAAACATTTTTATTTTTATTTTTATTTTTTACAATTTCAAATAACTGTTTTCTATTTAACTATATTGTAAAATGTAAATCATTCCTGTGATCAAAGCTAAATTTTCAGCATCATTTTTACTTTCATATGCTGTTTTACTGCTCAAGGAACATTTCTGATGATTGATATTTTTGTGGAAATTTATTTTATCAAGACATGCTTTGACCAAAAGAAAGTTCAAAAGAACAGCATTTACTTGATACAGATTTTTTTCCTAACATTAAACGTCTTTTTAATACTCTGCGTTACATTGTGTTTGGGCAAAAATAATTTTTTTTCCATTTTCTATCTATTGACCATGAAATAATGAATGAAAATCTCATCTATATTTTGAGGCTGTTCATATTATCACGTTATGATCATATTTCCTCAATTGCACACCGGAAAGCTTCTAACTGGTCAGCAAACTGATGAACCAACAGTGGATGAATTGCCTACATGAATTATTAAGTCTAATAAAAAAATTATTATGAAAGTATTGTGTATTAACCACAATTAGCTGTTAATTGGCATTGAGAAAGAAAGAAAGAAAGAAAGAAAGAATAATTTGCCAGTGTCCAGACCCCAGATACTAATCCACACGACGCAAGCGTCACAAGATCATATGGAAATATGTTTCACATGTTCTGATAATCGGATGGAAACAGCTAAACATATTCAGCTTGTTAGCTGCTATAAGAGCGTTTAAGCATGAGACTTGACTTAAACTCGTACATTCCCCACTGCAAGAACAACCAAGAGATCAGATCAAAGAAAAATGAACTGCAAATAAAATTCACAAGATCATATGATGGCTAAAAGTTATGGATAAACATATCCGGCTTATTTGACACGATGCTGAGGCTTGAACTCATCTTGACTTGAAAGTGTGTCGTCACGCCTTACGTCAGTGTTAACGACCTGTCAGCACCTTCACACACACACACACACACACACCAGGCGAGTCTCTTACCTGTTTGTGATGAAGCAAGTAAAACAGTCATTGATATGGATTCAATCCAGGCAAGCAGAGAAAGATAAATAAAAAATATAGAATTATATAATGTCAGTACAAAACACAATGTACAGTAGTCACATATATAATATAATATAATATAATATGATATAATATATATTTTACTGGAATTAGAGTCTCCTACTTTCACACACATCATATCATTCACACATTTCTTGTCACCTAACCACAAATATTTCTCCATCAAGTTTTCAGAGACTACTTGGCTGATGGTGTTTGTCTTTCAAGAGCGACACAGCCTTGACAATCTTGGCGTGGAAATAAAACACTGTTCAGAAATAAAACTTTACTGACATTTTCAACAGCACTTATAAAATAAAAACTTATAATCAGCTCTTGGCTGTTTTAATTATATGAGAGGGTGTAAAAATGTGGTTAGCTGCTGCTATATTGACTGTATTATTAACCCCTGACATGCAGAAACACTTTTAATGAAGCTTAAAAACATTGTTTGTCCTTCATTCCTCATCTGTCTTCTCTCATTTCATTTCTCCAGATTCTATTTCTAAAACCAAAGAAAGATAAGTTTAATCAATCAAATCTACAAACCAGCCAACCAAATTAATTCAGTTAACTATCCAAACTGTTTTTGAACCTGCCAAACAACCCACCAATCATTTAAAATATATTTTATTAAGACCGTTGTAAAGTTACTTGCACTCTCTTTGTGGAAGAAACCAATTATGATCAAATCTCAAAAAGAAAGAAATATCACCAACGAGCAAAAGATACATTTATGTGTAGAAATATAAATGAGAAGACCATCATAGGACACACTGAAAACACCATCAAAACTGTTACAGTGCCGGTCAAGATTATTAGAACACTAGTGTTTTTGTTTTCTACAGCAAAAGATAAAAATAACTGACTTAAACCATTTTTAGTTGCTGAAAATACTAGTCCATAAAGTGTGAAGAAATTGTTTATTGCATGTTGTAATGGATTTTGAGGTAAAAGGGAGGAGAATAGGACAGAGAAGTGCAAGTGCGATGTAAATAAGAAGCAGATTACTCTGATATTGTGTGCTCTTAAAGGGACAGAACTCTTTAAGTGCATCCCATTTGTGTCAATAGTAGGGATGTTATGACATCATCAATATCATGTCTCAATATTAATGTGATCACATGATGATATGAAAAGATAGGTCTTTGGGGCAGAAGTGTACTTTTTAAAATATATTTCTTTTTGGCCGTTATGCTTTGGCACAGCACTATCTGTCAAATGAACTAAAACCAAAAGCACAATGTGGCATATTGCCTTCATCGATGCTGTTTGCGCTGCATGTTTCAAAGCCAAGCGCACACTTTGTTGAGGCAATCAGCTGGTGATCCAGTGTTTTCTGTGTCTCACAACAACTCTGTTCATAGTGAATGAATGAAGTGAATTCATTATTGTGTTATTTTGTTTTGTTGTGTTGCATGTTTTTTGTTGTTTTGTTTGTCGCATGTTTGTGTTATTTTGTGAATTTGGTTTTTATTGAGTTGTATTGCGTGTTTGTTGTGTTCAACTATTTTGTGCATTGTTTTGAATGTTTGTTGTGTTATTCTGTTGTTATTTTGTGTGTTGTTTTATTTGTTTTATGTTGAGTTATTTTGTGTTTTGTTTATTGTGTTGAGTGTTTGTTGAGTTGCATGTTTGGTATGTTGCGTGTTTTTTGTGAAATGTTCAGTTATTTTGTGCATTGTTTTGTTTATTGTTTCGCATGTTTGTTGTGTTATTTTGTTGTTATTTTGTGTGTTGTTTTATTTGTTTTATGTTGAGTTATTTTGTGTTTTGTTTATTGTGTTGAGTGTTTGTAGAGTTGCATGTTTTGTATGTTGCGTGTTTTTTGTATTATGTTCAGTTATTTTGTGTGTAATTGTTTTTTTGTGTGTTATGTTCAGTTATTTTTTTGTGTGTATTTTTTTTATTGTGTTGTGTGTTTGTTGTGTTATGTTCAGTTATTTTTGTGTATTGTTTTGTTGTTTATTGTGTTGCATGTTAGATGTGTTATGTTGTTATTTGTGTTGTTTTGTTTATTTTGAGTCATTTTGTATGTTTTGTTTATTGTGTTGCATGTTTGTTGTTTTATTCTGTTGTTATTTAGTGTGTTTTGTTTGTTGTTTCATGTTGAGTTATTTTGTGTTTTGTTTATTATGTCACATTTTTGTTGTGTTATGTTCAATTAATTTGTTTAGTTTATTGTGTTGTGTGTTTGTTGTGTTATGTTTTTATTCAGTTATTTTTGTGTGTTTTGTTTTGTTAATTGTGTTTCATGTTTGATGTGTTTTGTTATTTTTATGTGTTGTTTTGTTTGTTTGTTTGTTTTATGTTTAGTTATTTTGTGCATTGTTTTGTGTTACGTTTATTGTGTTGTGTGTTTGTTGTGTTATGTTTTCATTCAGTTATTTTTGGGTGTTTTGTTTTGTTAATTGTGTTTCATGTTTGATGTGTTTTGTTATTTTTATGTGTTTTGTTTGTTTGTTTGTTTTATGTTTAGTTATTTAGTGCATTGTTTTGTGTTTCGTTTATTGTGTTGTGTGTTTGTTGTGTACAATTATTTAGTGCATTCTTTTGTGTTTTGTTTTGTTGCATGTTTTGTGTGATGTTTTGTTTGTCGTGTGTTTGTTGTTTTGTTCAGTAATTTTTTTCATTGTTTTGTTTTTTGCTAATTGTGTTGCATGTTTTTTGTGTTATTCTGTGTTGTGTTATTTTGTGCTGTTTTGTTTGTTAAGTTGCATGTTTTGTGTTGTTGTATGTGGTTTTGTGTGTCATTTTTTAAGTTTTGTTTTGTGTGTTTACTGTATTTTTTGTGTATGGTTTTAAGTGTTGTTTTTTGTTTTGTCATTTGTGTGTTACTTTGTATTTTGTGTGTTACTTTGTTGTTAGGTGTTATTTATGCATTTTGCTTTGTTTAGTTTTGTTTTATTAATACAATGAAAACCCAAGTCTGTCTATCTTGTTCCTTTGGACCCTCTTGACTTATATTGAAAAAAAAAAAACAGCTGAAACATTCTTCAAAATATCTTCTTTTGTGTTCCACAGAAGAAGAAAAAAAACTCATGAGGAGGCTGGGTAACAAATGAAGAATATTCATTTAACTAGTCATTTACTGTCATCCAATAAACCAATCAACCAGTCAGTTTTTTTCAGTCATGTTTGGCCTGCTCATTGTCTGTCACGTCGATTACAGCTACAAACAGTCACCTGACACAAAGAATATTTTTGGACCAATGGATTACATAAAGATAACATTCATAATCACCACCATCATCACCATCATTATGGTCACAAAGCACATTATTGTCATAAAGGGCCCTATACGCACTCCATATCTGTCCTCTACAGATGAAATGGAGGCTTGAGAAGCTCTGTGTGTGGCCTCACAGAGTGTGATTACTGTAAAAGGGACACGCTGACACCAGGTTGAGAGAAGCAGAAGAGCAGCACTCAAACAGTTTGAGCTCCTCAGCGCCGTCCACTCCAGCAGAGAGGCTTTAAACACAGCCGAAACACAGAGACGCAGGCGGAGGAGACTAAATTTACCATTTCACTTCAAATGAGACTCAGCCATGCCTTCTTGGTTTTGTCCCACTCTGTGCACTTAGGAAATTGGAAAATGAAGGAAATGAAGGCATGAATGAAAAAGACAAAAAATTATTCATTTCCTCCTTTTTTTCTTAATGTAAGTTAACAGTTTCCCTTTTATGCAAATTAAGGAACAATAGATAATTATTCAAATATAATTCGGGTTTCTTGAATACATAATTGCAATCAAAAACCCTGCAAATGTATTGTGAAAGAGCGAAATGTGTGCCAGCAAACCACTGACTTGTACTAATGCAGATCACACACACACACACACACAAATAACTCGCGCTTTATCAAGCTCGAATTTTATCATTAGCTACAGACAAAGCCAGCATTGTGTGGCGATGACCCTTTTGCATTTCCTAAACGTGTTGTTCGTAATGGTTCGTTTCTTAATATAATCAACTGTTTATGCAAAGCCTTCGATGATGCGTCCTGCATTAAGTGGGTAACAAATGGTTCTTTAAATGTTATGATGTCATCGTCCATGTGCACATATCCAAGTATGTTTGTACAGTTCGAATATGTGCACATGGACTGTAGAAGTTTACTGTAACATACTTTTGAAGAACTTTACTGTAAGCTTCTACCATTAATGGACAATTGGTTTGGTATTTTTTAATGGGGATATAAATGATCATTGATGCTGAGGAAAAGTGTCCTAGATGATATATAAAAATACATACATGCGTTTCATTTTTGTTTTATTTATACATAAGCTTCTTGAGTCCTGAATCTTATGCTAGTTACTGTTAATCATTAGATACTGTTAAATTTCCCAATATAACTTAGTTAGTAAATAATGCTTATAAAAAAGTGAATAAACACTTGCAGAAGTTTTAGATAACGGTTCTGTTAAAACAAGACGATGGGGTTGAAATCAGGAAAATATACAAATCAAAAAGATTTGCCCCGAAAGCGAATT
Source organism: Carassius gibelio (assembly GCF_023724105.1). Lineage (NCBI taxonomy): Eukaryota > Metazoa > Chordata > Actinopteri > Cypriniformes > Cyprinidae > Carassius > Carassius gibelio. Next base: position 18,950,073 of record NC_068420.1, read on the forward strand.
TTTCCAATCCTTTCTACAATCCCTGCAAAGCTGCAGCAATTAATTACAGCTGTGCAACCAAGATCCTCACATGAACCACGCTTTTACAACCAAATAAAACTTACATTATCATGCAATGATCATTTATTTTACCCATATTACATTGCAAATCATTTAGCATTATGATTAATAGTATTAAAATGGGCTTTATTACAATGATTGACTCGATGTAGGAGTCGAAGGTCTTTAGAGCATGTGCGCCGGTAAACGAGGTCTGATCTCCTCAGCAGTGACCGATCACAGAGGAGCTCTGGCGGGGAATCAGGTTATTTAGCACGGCCCCTGACGTTCACATGATGGATGAGCGCTGGATGAGAATGAGCAGATGTGTTGCTCTCAGCGGCAGAACAGCCGTCCTTATGATGACAGAGTCAAAGCGTCTGCTTTCATGACGTTAACCCACACATCTGTACAGACGTCTCAAGGAGAAACTTCACCTGGAGCTTTGTTTTTAGAATCTAATCTAATCTAATCTAATATATAATATAATATAATATAATATAATATAATATAATATAATATAATATAATATAATATAATATAATATAATATAATATAGGGTTCCTGTTGCTCAATTGGTAGAGCATTGCGTAATCAAGCGCAAGGTTGGGGGTTTGATTCCCCGGGAACACATGATAGATAAAAATTGATAGCCTGAATGCACTGTAAGTTGCTTTGGATAAAAGTGTCTGCTAAATGCATAAATAAATATAACATAATATATATTTTGATTGTGAAACATTGATATAGATTTTTATGAATTTATTAAGCAAGCACTCAGAGGTTTATAGATAATTACAGATTTTTGGAAAATTACTAAATACATTTACGGCACATTTTAGACCCTCTTCATAATAAAAATGAAGAGACCATAACTGGCAAATGACTCTCAACGATGTGTTAATGTAGTCAATTAGTACTTGGATGGAGACGCAGTTTTCACCATCTTGGCTCTGCAGTGCAAAATATTGGAATAAAGAGATGAAACGGTGACAAAAAAATAAATAAAATAAATGTAGCTAAATGCATGAAGTAGGAAAACAGTGTTGTTGTTTTCTCCGAATGAGATACGACCTTCGACAGATCCTGAATCTTCAAACTCTGGCTTTGACGGCTTGGACAAACTGGTCAAAATAAAATAGTCACGTGTTACTCTAATACACATAATTATTTAATCTGGCCACAAATTAGACAGTAGTCATGAGAAGCAGGCTATTACGCTTTTGAGTTTCTCTATTTTTTTTTTGCAAATAATGGGATGAACGATTTAAATTGCCTGTCAAGCCTCTAAATTGCACACAAGGCTGACGGAGCTCATGACAGCCGCGAGTCGCGCAAAGATCAGACCAGACGAAATATTCATGGGGAAAATCCTGATGAGTAAGTGTGTGTGTGTGTGTGTGTGTGTGTTCAATCTCAGCACACGATTCAGATATGATGATTCGCACAGAGTAATTGGTGTTGTCACACAGTGTTTACACTTCCTAACGAACGACAGCGTGAATTATGCAGCTATGTGGGAGTTAGCCAATGAAACAGAGCTCATTTACAAGCACAGGAGAAGTCTTAAAGGGACAAATCAGTATGTTAAAGCTGAGGTCAATTATGAATAATTCATTGGTATTATTCAAATTTCATTATATTTTTCCTATTTTTAACCCCTTCCATTGACTATTAAGGCTTCACTGAGTAACGTCCACTTTTCATCATCCAATCAATTGGATAAAATTCAGCCCCATGTTTTGTGTTAACTTCAATTCAAAGAGTCAGAAAGAAGGCAGTGAGAAGCTGAATTATGATTGGTTTTAGTGGAAGAATCCTTAACTGAATTTAGTACATACAAAGAAAAGAGACAAATTCAGACAGAGACTGACATATGAATATGGTTTCTGCACACGTTCATCAGTTCATGGTCAGAGTTACGGTGGGACGCGACGGGGAGGAAGTGACCTTTAGAGAGGTTGTTGAATGAAGCAGGTTAAAGGGTTAACAGTGTGTAATAGGAAAAATATTGGAAAAGAGAGGCACATTCATGAATCATTAACAGTTAAAAGTGGCAAGCGATGTCTTAAAATATGCATATAATATAAATAAATATTGATGGTAATAATAATAAATATAAATCTGGTAATAGAAATATTATATTGGTACTATAAATGGTTATTATATAAAAACATACAAACAAACTAAATAAAATAACAAATAAATACATATATACTAGGGGTGTAACGGTACATGTATTTGTACCCGACCATTTAGGTACAGGGTTTTCGGTACGGTGCACGTGTGTACCGAATGACCGAACGCAATATTTTGTGCAGGGAACATAAGTACATTTTCGTGTTTCCAAACGAACATATTAAGTGGCGGAAGTCTCCGCGTTCAGTGCAAATCCCGCCCTGCAGCTGATTCTAAGGCCGGCGACACACTGGCTGCTTGGCGTTTCTGCTGTGTGTCAGTTGCGTGACGGCTGCTTCGCGTTTTCTGTGTCTTTACACACCACAAAGTTATATATTTTTTTTTAAATATGAGCAGACCTACAAGCTGGGATTGGTAATGCTGCACTGTAATCATAGTTATTTATTTTTATTTTCCATTATATTTTATTATATGATATTGGTTTGAGACTTACAGTATTTTATTTAGTGGAGAACTTTGCAGCAGTATTTTATTTCTTATTCTTTTTTAATTGTAAACCTATTTTATTAAAAAGTATTAAAAAAAATTGTAAAAAAATTGTTAAAAAAAGTTTATAGTAATAAACAACCTGCAGTTTAATGTTTGCATTTCTTTCCCTTACTGTAGCGAAAATGAACCAGACCGTGACTTTAAAACCGAGGTATGTACCGAACCATGATTTTTGCATACCGTTACAGTATATATTATAGTACATATTTTGGAAAAGTTTACAACAAAGTTTACAATTTTTTTTTAGTTGACTATTTGCAATTTAAATAGCTTACAGCTTGTCATGCTACATTTTGGCATTTACGCCATTTCCAGGAGTCAGTGTGCATGACTGGGTACGCCAGCATACAAATCATATTCACCTAAGTTCATACTGCTTCAATGAACACTTGTTGAGAGCCAACTAGCATTACATTTACAAGCAAAACTGTATATTGTGAATTGTTGTGATACAGTATATAATTTCACCTTAAACCTCTATAGATTTCAAATACAAACCTAAACTGTGGTTGGTTGCTTACGTGTCAGTCAGACGATCTCTTCCTGTCTAAGAGGGCAGTTCTTGGTCAGAAGAAGTTGTAAAGTAGACCTGACTCAATGCCAATAACCCAAAAGCCTATATAGATTGTCAAAAAAAATCACTAAGAGGGCAGCGTAAGCCTCATTGCTATCAGACAGAAACATCCCTGTTAGCATTCAGAAGGAGTCCCTGGTGCACCCGGTGATCAGGAAGGAAGGGACAAGATGCAATTTGTCTTCCAAATGAGTCCCATCTGATAAAAAAAAGACACTGACAAACGAGAGAAAAACCTATCTGATGAAATCCATTCACATACTCTCATTTAATTAAAGATGGGATCTGTGGTGACGGTGGGTTTTGTTTCAGAACGGGAAGTAAAATCGGATATGAAATATGATGTTTTAGAGGTAAACAGTGAGATGGAAATGAGTCCAGTCAAACAGGGTTTCAGTCAATGAAGTCAAGGTACACATCCGTGAAAAATGACCCATAAACCTCTTTATCCACTGACCTAAAACTATCCTTCCCCTCCACATCCTGTTGATTCTTACATCAGACCAAACAACAGCTCTGAAGAGCATCAAAAGGTTGAGATGATATGTTATGACTGATTCACAGATGACCTCAACCACTGCGTACTTCTCACAAGAGGTGAGAAGTCATTTCTGACACATGATGTTGACCCAAAAAACAGTTTGAAACACGGTCATGGTGTGGTCAACAAGTTACTGCGACGAATACATTTAATATCATAATGGAATATGATTTTGCAGATGTGAAGATTAATTAAATACGGTGTTGCATAAATATTATTTAGTAAATGTACAAATATCACTGCATGAGAACAAAATATCTAAATTAAACCAAGTGTCATCTATTTTATGGAAAGAACACAAGAACAACAACAACAACAACAACAACAAAAAAAACATTAAAATAATGATTATGTATATTTTGTTGTTTCGATTGTTATAAGTGATTTTTACACTAATAGTTTTACTAAAAGTTCTTATTATTTTAATAGAATAATTGTCAAATTAATTACTAACTTTGCTATTCAAAATATAATTTGAATAAATTAATATTAATTAATAAAATACAATTATAAATATTACATTAATAATAATAATAATGATCAAAATATATACTGTTGTTCCTTACAATAATACTTTGACAATACTTTTAAAAATGTCATATTGTTTGAGTATCCGCATCATACCTAATTATAAAACTACTTATTACTTAAAATAAAAAGTTATCAAGAAAATACAATACTGATATGATAATAATAATAATAATAATAATAATTTTTATAAGATTAATACAATTAATAAAGTCTCACTGTTTTATTATTACTATTTTGTGTAACTTTTATTACTTAATATATTTAATTTTAAGTAATAAAAGTAGCAATTAATTAGCCATTAGAGTATCATATTCCATTATAAGTATTGTTATTATCATATTAACATATTAATCATATTAAATTTCGATAATTCGTAACAAACATAACAGATTAAACCATGCATGAATTAATGAATATTGTTATTTATGTTGTTTTGTTGCATTTTATTTTGTTTTAATAAAATAACATCAATAACAAAAAATTCATGAATAAAAGTATAATAAAAAAAAACTAATTAAAATAACCAAAATATAAAAATTAGGGATCGACCGATTATTGGCACCGATATCACACATTTTTATGGTTATTGGTATTGCTTCTTTTCAAAACTGATTTGCCGATAAAATAATTTAAAAGAATTTAAAGAAGGTTTTTGTTATTCTTAATTTTGATATTATATAGATCAGTCTACTTGATGTGTAATAATCAGTATTGGTATCGGCCCTGAACAACACATAATCAAAACATATACTGCTACCTATAACAACATTACAAACAAATGTCACTTTTTAGTATTACTCTTGAGTCTAATTATTACTTAAAAATAAAATATGCATGATTATTATTTAAAACATAAAAGATAAAAACTTGATTCAGAATGTTTCAGAGAATGCCATTCTATGTTATGAAATTAAATCCACAGCTTTTTATGCATGAATTGCCCAAACAGGCCTACTTTTCGATGCCACTTCATCTAATTATATAAGAATTAACAAATTTAGCATGCAAATTCTTCCATGTGTCAAACTGTGTTTTATTTTCACCATTCACTCTTTCCCTCTGGTTTTCTTCCCATGAGCAGAATCCAAAAAAAAAAAAAAACTGGTTAGTTTCTTTCAGAAAGTAAAAATTGCTTACTGGCTGGTAAACAACTGTCACAAAGCTCTAGAAACTTGAAAGCAATGCAACTAATAAGAACGCAAATTTCCAAACAGCCTCACACAAACACACACCTCTACAGTAGAGGACGTTTCCCTCTAACTCATGACGTGCTCATCACAGCTTCACACGGACCATGAGAATTAATTGCAGGTGCATAGAATCTGTCACTATCAATTCCCTTACGCTCTCGACTTGATCGCACACCGTGCGTACCGTAACACAAACCAGCGCCGCCGCTATCATACGAGTCAAAATGAATCAGTTCCAACCAGCAGAGAAGGAAATCTTGCAAATCCCCACGCTCCCAAATCTGGGACTCTTATTCATTCACCGCTTAACTGCAGCAGTTGAGAGCAGCTTTTATGAGCAGAGGGCTAAGAAATCAATGACTTAGAAAACAGAAACCTACCACTTGAATTTAATTAACAGCCTTTTTATTGATTATTTGTCAGTATTTGAGACGAAACAAAAGAAGAAGCATTCAGACAGCCATTTTTTTGTATAGAAACCAGAATAAAAGGAAGGAAAGAGGAGCGAGAAGTAACTAAATTTGAGGGAAGGAAGCTCTAAACCCCCTCATCTCTTTTTGGGGAAGATTACAGCACAATCCATCTGCCAACCACGCAAAAGAAACACACTACCATGACCCAAATACAGCTGTGCTGCGCTCTGATTGGCTGTCCGAGTGCAGCTGAGGGGTGGAACTTTCCCCTGTCACATCACCAACTTAATAATTTACCATTTTATGTAACCGATGAGGGATTCAGGGCTCAGCTTTTGCCGTAAGATCATTTCAACACCCCCCTTCCCGAATCTCCTCGGAGCGGCGAGGATAAAGAGTCAAAACCAGATGAGGAAGTTTCAGCGTGACGCATGAGATTTACGCATAGAAACAGCTCTGTTTGCTAATCAAAGAGACGTGAAGCAGCTCACATCGAGTTGTTCGCGGCAGAGCGCTGAAAACCAAACACGTAGCGGATGGAGAATCTCCTTGAACTTGCTTTTCCTGTTGATTTCCAGAGCTTTCTGAGCTCTTTAAAACACTCCCTCAGCAGCACTACTAACACAAACACATCTGAACCACAAAGTCAACAACAGAAACACCCGGAGACAACTTTAGTAAACTGCTGCAAGAGCGCTTGGAATGAAGTTGCTGTTTGCTAAAACTGAAGTACATAAGTAGGACATGTTCCAGGTCCTGGAATAATTTTTAGGTATAAAAATATAGGGACAAGAAATCAGAATCTGGGCTTTGGAGTTTGATTGCTTTCTTTCCACAAATATTTAATGTGAAAATGTAACTTTTTTAGGTTTGGGAGAATTTTTTGCAAATTTAACCCCTTATAAAGTACAATTTTAACCCCTTTAAATATAACTCACCCCTAAATTTCAGGGATGCATCCGATACTCCGGATCGGTATCGGCCCCGATACTGACATTTTCTGCGGATCGGGTATCAGTCAGACGAGACCGATCCAAATCCGATATTGTGCATATACTATGTATTATTCTTGAGCCCCACACAAGGCAAATAAACATTATAAAGCACCAAAACTTTTTTGTGGACATATTTCAAATGTTCTGAAGCTGGTCCAAAATTCAATGTGAGGTACAGATTTATGCTGAAGTCAATAAATTCAAGCTCACATAAACTCTTCTTTCTGCTACAGCTGTCTGTCATCCTCCATTCTGCAATCAAACTGTGTGTCACGTTCAGTTACTAGAGTCAAAACGATGACACTCTCTTCAAGAGCGCACATTAACCGAGGTTTAAAACTGTTCAAAGAAAAAGTATTCACCACACATTTTCTGACTGCTTCATACAAAAAAATCTAAGACTTTTAGAAAGTTTATTACTGGGTTTTTTTTTTTACCACAAATTCAACAATTGTTTAAATGTGAAAAACAAAAAATAGCACATTGTACGCTAATTGTTTAATAAAAACAACAACAACAACTAAGCACTAAATCCATCCCTAAATCGAGCATCAGTGGAGCGTAAGCAGATCATACAAAAACATCCGATTGAGCGCAAAAACATTGGCAATTGTTTCATGAGAAAAACGTACAAAAAATACAATAAAAATGTGCTACCTCTACGACAATTTTTCATTTAAAAAATGATTATTTAAAAATCACTTAAATCCTTAAATCTAATCATCAGTGGGGCATAAGCAGATCGTACAAAAACATATGAACGAGACAAATTCAAAAATTCACCAATTGTTTCATATGCAAATTATATGATTTTAAGGAAAAAGTAATAAGGTCCATCCTTAAAGGTACAGGTTGTAGGACCTGCCACGAGAAAGCACACTACCAAAACAATAACAATCCCGTGGTTTGATGACCCTAAGAAGGAGCGTGGAATGATGGGATTTGTTGTCTTCTACCCAATCCTGACGGCCTTCAATCAGACAGAAAGATAAATCATGCATTTAACGCGAGTTCAACGATTTCTGCGAGTAGATTACATACAAAGTCAATGCAAAGATGCTATCAGACTGGATCAGACGCGTTTGGCATGTATGCCCCATTATACTAATCTTGTTGATCGTTATAATAGCATACATTTTCTGTAAAGATACGAATCAAAACAACTCACCAGTCAAGTAAAACACAAGCGAGATCGGCATCTCTTTCTAGTTGAAGTTTGTTGCGAAGCTACTTCCGCATTTGTCCACGACACTGTTGTCATGTGGTTTCTTCATCAGTAAAGGCGGTAACAAAGGGTAACTAACGTCATTGACAGGTGACTGCACCGCCCTGTGTCACTGTTTAAAATGGGAATTTTCTCATGATTTACAAGTAGTTGAAAACATTAGAGATATTGTTAGTAATCAGCTGGAGAAAATATAAAACACTAGCCTAGTGGTTTCTGGATATTTTACTGCAAATATCTTACAAATTGTACCTTTAAATTGAAACATCAGTGGTGCTTAAGCAGATTATATTAAAATGTCTGAATGAGACTGTACAAATTCACAAATTGTTTAATATGAAAATCATATTGAAGTGCCAGTGGGGCTTAAGCAGATTGTAGAAAAATATCCAAATTATATTGTATGAATTTACCACAAATTAACTAATTGTTTCGTACCAAAAAAAACCAAAAAACAACACACTTTTTAGAAAAAAAGTATGCTAATCAATAAGGTCCATACCAAATCTAATCTAATTCATCACAAATTCACCAAAAACACAAAAATAAGACTGTATCAATTCACTGCATATTCACCATAATGTAAAATAAACTAGACTAGCGATAACTAGTGTTGAAATATTTCCATCTATATATTTTCCATCTTTTTTATGCTAATGAAAGTCTATAAACACTTATTAAAACACTGCTGACCTCCAACTGCATTTTTACAGAAGCTTGTTTATTGAGTGTCTGAGATATAACATGAAATGTATGGACTGAATTACAGCTATTTTAAACGAATTAACAGATTCATTATAGATCACATTTTTATATTAAAATAAACAATAATATTACAGATTCAAATAAACAACAGATTAGAGGGGGAAAAATGTCTTAAGTGTCTTGCAAGCAGAACAGTAACCCTCTTGAGTCTCACAGCGTCACCTCTTCTGATGTTTATGAGCTATATTTAAATGAGGTTGTGACATCACTAATGCACCATCTGTACATTCATAGCATGAGTCACCGTATAAGTTATGAATACATGCGGCTGCAGTGCATCATGGTAAAGCTGAAAGTCATCTGTGTGTCTGTGTGTTGTGCGGCGCTGCTGGAGTCATCACTTCCTGTGAGTCACCGACTGAAAGAGAGTGATAAAGAGCGCAGGAGGAGGAAGAAACTTCCTGAGCTTTTCATTCATAAAGCGCTGCAGTGCAGCACACGCTCTTACAGTGAAATCAATAGTGTACAGACCGCGTCCACATGATACAAACAAGCAGCGCAGTTTAAGACACTTCCAAACCCTAGTGAGACGCCTACCGAGGACCATTTCAAGCCATCCAGGAGCCATCTTTTTTTTTTTTTTGTGTCAGTGTGATACATTTTTTTTTTAAGATTATTCCTTGGTCACCCAGTTTTTTTTTTAGTTTTTTTTTTTGTGGTATGTGATAATCCACTCGACTGAGCTGCAGACCTCAAATGAACTGAAGATGATTTAATAACACACAGTATTGATCATCTGTCTTTATAATCTTGGCTGATTCTTATGATCACGACTTTAATCATCATTGGTTCAAACCAAAAATAACTCTACTTTGCAGCTTTATTACCTGTATTACAAAGATCCTACTCAGAAAGATACATTTTTCCTCTGTATTACATCATCTTTTAATTACATTTCAGATTTGCAGGGGTTTTAGCCCTCGCTGAGCAGAGCTTATCAGGTGAAGCGCTCTCATAACAGAGTCCGCTTGAATAATAGCAACTAAAGTCTCCTCCGGCTTAGAAATCAGAAACCATGCCTTGAGCTGTGGCGTAGTGGTTCGCTCCGACACGTTGAGCCGTGGTGCTCAGGTGGGAAAAATGAGTTTGATTCTGGCTAATGTTTTGTTTTGATCATGATCCTCCATTTTTTTTATTTTCTATACATAAAAGTGGCACAAAGATGTTTGAAAGCAACTTTTCTTTAAATATTATGTTGGAAAAAATTACTTAAAATGTTCAAATCCCCTTTGCCCTTTAAGGGAAATGTCATGCTTTATCTGCATCTCTCCACTTTCATCTCAGAGCAAACACACAGGTAAACACGCTCGAATCTCTGACCGTGAGTCCTGACTCCTAATCTGAGGTGCACAGGCGAAGCGCCTCAATGAGGCCGAGAAACAGCGGCGCTATTTATAGAAACACCATTACACACACTGCGAGAAACACTCGTACACACATGCGCAAGCCCATGCTGATCACAAACGTCCCTCTCTCACCGGGCTCCCAAGGACACTCTGTTCTCTTGGGTTTTAATATCCCCTTTTGTTCTTTAGTCAAGTGTATAAAATAGGCCATTTTGCTCTTATTGAGACCCACATTATGCGCTGAATTTCTCTCTGATCAGTTATATCATGAATTCAGAAGTTAACTTAAAGTGACCAACTGGAAGAATCATAGTATTGTACAGTAATCAAACTTCCAACTTGATCTGGCTGTTTGAAGACAAGAAATACTGTTCAAATGAGGTTTTTCACGTCAAACGAGAAACAAAACATTGAGTACAGAAAACTTGGCCCTCAAAGCCCTGCACTGTTTAAAATGAGCTAAACAAGCCTTGGTAATAATTAGTATGATATTATCTTAATCAGAATGATTATATAATAATAATGATAATTATAAAGCATGAAGAAAGTGCAGTTGGCAAACTGATGTCCAGATATGCCGGCAGTGACAGCATGACTGAGTAATGTATCTTTCTGTCTGTCATATTCTCATTTTTTTTCTTTTACAAGGTTCAGACACTCTGAATACCCAGAGGAGACTGTCCCCTGCAGAATGTCCTTGAGCAAGACACAAAACCTGGCAGTTTGGATCATCATTTTGTGCAAGTCTCCAAGTTAGATTTAAAAGAAAATTTATAAAAATAAAGAAATAAACTACCGTATTTTTCAGACTATAAGTTGCACCTTTATCAAAAATATGTCATGACGAGGAAAAAAACATGTATAAGTCGCACTGGACTATAAGTCAAATTTATTTAGAACCAAGAACCAAGAGAAAACATTACCGTCTCCAGCCGTGAGAGGGCGCTCTATGTTTTCAGTGTAGACTACAGGAGCACGGAGCAGCATAGAACGCCCTCTCGCGGCTTAAGACGGTAATGTTTTCTCTTGGTTCATTTCTCTTGGTTCAGGTCAAATTAATTTTGATAAATAAGTCGCACCTGACTATAAGTCGCAGGACCAGCCAAACTATGAAAAAAAGTGCGACTTATAGTCTGGAAAATACGGTATATTTTGAAAAAAAATATATATATATATTCTGTTCTAAGAATGGGTAAATGAAATAGAATAAAATAATGTCAATTTGTCCCTAAGCTATGCCTTTGAGTCTTACCCCATGCAATCAAAACTCCAGATTAAAATATAGGCCTAAACTATCCAAAAAAAAAGAAAGAAATCGTGAAAAGTCGTCAGAATACTCCATCTGCCATCAGACGTGCAATCTGGGTTATATGAAGCGATGGGAACACTTTTTGGAAGTGAAGAAAACAAAAATAACGACTTTATTCAAAATTCCTTTGTCAACGGTCTCCTCAGTGTCGCTCCATACCACTAAATGCTGCGTGTGCTCTTCTGTGTCCCCCGTGCTGTTTCTATGTGTACTCAACTTTGATTTGGAAAACAAAACGGCGCATCCTTGTGGCGCGGAGGACACAGTGTCACATTACTCTGAGAACTACGCCCACTGGAGGGAAACTTAATCAGGAAACATTCATTATTTAACCATGTCAAAGTATTATTTCACTTCCCTATTTCACTACACTACTCAGGGGAGTAAGGTTTACCTGCAAAGCACACTTTTGTCTTCGTAAAGGCTGGCTTTTATGGTTTGGTAGCTTATAAAAACGTAGTTCTGTTTTTTTTTTTAGCTTGTTTGCTGTACACCGTGTCACACAGGGGCTTTTAGGCATCGTTTAGTTTTTTTTTTTGTTATACAGTAGGTCAGAAATGACAAGGAGGCAACTTTCCACAATACAAAGTCAATGGAGAGGGTTGGATTGCAAAAAGACTGGACTGTGCCTAAACTAGCCCTGTCTGACGCATCCCATCCAGCCAAACTGAACAATGGCGACAAGGGTGCAAATTACAGCACCACATGCTACATGTAGGGCAAGATGAAAGGGAAGCAAAAAGAGGCTAAATCACATCTCCTCATGGTGAGTGAGCACAGAGGGGTGAAAATGTGTGTGTTAGTATAGTGTGTGTCAGCACTGCGTGTGACGTGATGCCACCTGGCCCGGCCGCCGTCTCAGCATGGCATCTAGGATGTGAGCCAGCAGCCTGCTGTGGAGAGAGACTGAAAGAAATATAAAGAAGGTGATCAGACAACCCCGAGAGATGAGAGACCGCATCATAAACCAGCAGACCATGCTCTTCCACACCAATGCATTACAAAGCAAACCTCACTGATCCTAAAACGTGATTTAGACAAGTCAAGCCATCAAAATGGACCTGACATCAAAAAGATCGAGTGGCCTTTCATTTAGAATTAGTTTAGAGAGGATGATGTTATTGGTGGACAAACGTGACCACTGATGGACCTGCTGAGCATCGATACAAAACACCTACAAGCACGCTAACATTTAATCTCCCAAAACCTCATTAGTTTTATTACCCCTCAAACATCAAACCAAACAAAAATAAACAAAAATTTAAAAAAAGCATTTGGGGCCAGACTGAGTATGCCTAAGCAATTAAACCAAACCAAACAAACCAAAAACATCATACACCAAACACAAAAGTCCATATTATACGATATGAGCCAAAGATATCAAAACAAAACGAAATATTTGGGGACAGACTGAGTGTGCCTAAGCTATGAAAAAAAGAAACCTGTGCGGCTCACCCCTCAAGGAGGGCGCATGAGTATTGAAGGGGGGGGGGGGTGTGCAAACTAAATAAATCCAGACTATAAAATCTGTGCCAAAGGTACCAAAACTAAAGAAATCAAAACCAAAAAGAAAAGAAGAAATCATTTCCAGACTACCTAAACAAAACTCAAAACAAATCACATGAGGCCAGGGGCCTGTACCATGATGGTAGCTGAACAAATTCAGAGTTACAGGATTAGTTTTGAGTTGACAAAACCAAACCTCTCCAGTCTGGCTTTGTTGGTACCATGATGCAGTTCATCAACTTTCTTTGTCAACTCAGGCTTTGATCCTGAGTTTGTGGAGCGCGTGCATATGAATGTGTGACATCACTGGCGAACAGCCAATCACGAGCCTCGCAAAGGAAAGTTTGATTTACTTCTCGCCAGAGACCCAGCAAGATTCAAAACTAAAGGTTAAAGATTTTGCTAAAGGTTAAGAGATTGAAGAATATGACAAATTTAAACATTATCAAAGTGAAGGAGGACAAATAAAATAAATAATCTTGCTCTATCAATGCAGTCACAAGTGAAACTTGTTAAGTTAGTTTATACATTTGAAAATATATAGTGATAGAGACTCGAACTATTTTTTATTTTTTACATTTTTGCTCCAAAAAATTGGCTCCAGCTATCAAAACCAAACAAAAAACATGGATCCAACCATTAAAACCAAACAAAAACGTTTGGCTAAAGCTATCAAAACCAAACAAAAAATATGGATTCATCTATAAAAACTAAACAAAAGACTCGTTTCAGCTATTAAAACAAAAACGTGTCAAGCTATCAAAATAACACAAAACAACACTCAAACCAAAACAAAGAAAAGAAAAGATGTGGGGCCAGATTTCTTTATGTTATATATATAAAAAAAAACTTAGGCCTTTAATTTAGAATTCGTTTAAAGAAAATGTTTTTATTAGACAAACCTGGCCCCTGATACAACCGCTAAGCAACAGTATCTCTACACAACACCGTCAAGCATGCTACCATTTCATCTCCAAACACCTCATTCATCTTACAACCCTTCAAATATCCAATCGATACCTTCTGGCCAAACATGCACTCTTAGGTCTACATGTAACCTACACAAAAGAGATAATGTTGTAAATAAGCGCTAAAAGAAGGGCCGTCTGCCTCTCAACGATCACGTTAGAAAAATCACATTAGACCAGACAAACGGCAGGCAAATCAATGCATTAGTAGCTCATCCTGACATACAGGTGCTTTGAAGTCAAATCCATTTGATGTACGCTTAAAGGGTCATGCTGTAGCGCCTTTGTTCCCAGTCAGGGTGCTATTCCCTCTTCCAAAGCCAAACTAAACCTGGTTCCTCAAGCTATATTACACTTAAATAGTAAATATAATAGTAGAAACTGTTTTTAGAGACTACTATGGTTCAAAGCACTATAGTAATTCTATCAGTATACCCCAAAATATGTGTGTGAGGGATAATATCATTAGCAATTGTAGATTTTATGGCTGCGTTCCATAACATGAGTGGTTTGAAGTAGTACAATAATTCATAACATGTCATTTTAAAGTATTAACCAATTATTAAATGTAATTAAACAACCATCAAGCTATCGCTACCCAATTTATGGTTTTAATATGTTAGAGGGCAAATTGGAAGTCAAATTATTGTGAAATTACCATTTATTATTCTCAATTTTGAGCTTGTGGTCAATGTTAATCAGCTAGAATTAAGCGTCTTAGCTCCTAATTAGAACTTAGCATTTATTAACATTTAGGTAGCTAGCTAATTAGTTCGCTTATATCAACAGTCAGCTGTAACTGATATTTGCCCCTTGCCGTTTAAATATGCACTTTTGGTATAGTATGTGTAATGTTGCTTAATTCAATATCTGAACATACTATAATACCCATTTTACTAAATAAATGAATAAATGGGCCTAAATAATGTGTGCATTGTTACAAATTGGAAACAGACCTACTTGACTTAATCTATTAGTCCTTAATATATGGAGATAAAAATGGCAACCAGTAGCACAAAGCTAGCAGAACAAAATCCTTGAAATAGCTTTAGCGGATGTGTGTCTGTATAAAAACTAAGCTTATTTGTTCAAAATGCTGCTCTAAGCCAATGTAAGCTGCTGTACAGCTCCATAAGAAGATATCAAGCAAGACAAGTGGAATATATACTCTAGATTTCATTTGTGTTGTCTATTTTTTTCTTCTTATTTGCATTAAGCAATTAACATTTTTCACAAGGAAAATAGTTAATGCAAGTAAGAAAAATAACTTAAAGGTAAAAATTGTATATTTTACATGAATAAATATATGAGCATCCAGTGATGTGCGGTCTTTGCCAGTTTACATAAAAACTAGCCTACTTTTTATTATTATTTTTTCCCCAAATCCAAGTAAAAATATATAAACATGAACAATATGGGGAATGAACATAGTAATTTAAATACATATTTATAGATTTAATTTTTTTAGGTAATATATATATATATATATATATATATATATATATATATATATATATATATATATATATATAAAATGCAATTTATTAATGTGATGGCAAAATTTTATTTTAGACAGTCCCGGTTGCAATATTTCTAATAATTTGAAGTCAGATATAATATTTGTTGACAAATACTTAAAGGAAACCACACAACAGAAACGAAATATGAATAAATGGCTTCTCATAGAATGGATACACTGACAAGTTGCAAAATTAAATTAATTAATTTGAATAATTTGTAAGATAATTAATTGTAACCCAATATTTCATGACAATAACAGTCCTATAAAGAAACGGAGCGCATTCATTCAGCACAACTGACAGAAGAACACTTGAGGTTATGAGTGCGAGGAGGACTCCAGTAAACCACGGTCAGTACGAGCGTAAAAACTGGCCTGTAATAAATTCTTCCTTCATTGCCCTGCCATCCTGCATTCACCTGGATTTTATTGGCGTCGCAAGGTCATATGGGGCGGCGCAGAGTTAATGAAAGATGATAAAACAATAGTCTTGCTCTCCCCATGCCTCATGTGTGTTTAGAGAACAGATTGTGCTCTGGCGTTAGCTCACCACACTGAAATCATGTGTCCGTATGGAGGAAGGTGTGGGAAGTCTTTGCATTTGCAGCATCAGATGCGGATCAGCACAGACGCTGGTGTTGATGCGCTTGTCTTATGCTTCATCACACTGTGACAAACGGTCTTATTATAAAACACAGGCTTTGGAAACGCACTGTGACCCGACAGGAGCCAGGAGAACACATGCACAACCATACAGAGCCTTCATATCTTCATATACTCAACATAAAAAAGTAGGACTTGCACTAAACTCAACCTCTAGGGTATGAACTCTAAAAAATGTAGTGTAGGATTTAGCTTGAAACTATTTTCACTCAGAAATTGCTAGCAATTAACTGATTGAATTAAACGTCAAATATTGAAGTCGAAAGCCTGAAATAGTATTCTATTTTAAACCTATACCAAAAATCTTTTGACAGAGCAAACAGAGTGATTCTAGCATTGCAAGTATATTTTATTGCTGTAATATTGACATCTTTGGCCATTTGTTTTCGTTTAGCTGTTTATTTAGCATTCTTTTCTCGCCATTTGAAGCCATTTTCAAGTTCAGAATGGTTAAGCATCTCTCTCAGTCATCACTTTCAGATGAAAATAAAGAACCAATCAGATGAAGCGAAAAGCTTTGTGGCCATCTTGAGCGTTTTGTTTACAGTAGTAACTGAATTTTGTCATTTTTTATGCTTTGAAATGTCTTTATAGTGTATTAAATTTCAGTTTTAATTTAAAGGTCCCATTTTTTGTGCTTTTTTGAAGCTTTGATTGTGTTTACAGTGTGCAATATAACATGTGTTCATGTTTCGCATGTAAAAAAACAGTATTTTCCACACAATTCACCTATCTGTATGCCGCTGTTTTCACTGTCATAAAATCGGGCTGATGTCTTCCTTGTTCTATAAAGTCCCTCCTTCAGAAATACGTAACGAGTTCTGATTGGGCCAGCGGTTCTTGTGTTGTGATTCGACACCAGCTGAATGCATGCTGCCCTCCTGGAAACACGATTGGACTAGTTTTGGGAAGCAAGTGGGCAGGATTTGTTTTGAAAACCTGGCAATCCTGATCTGAACGCACGTGCTGGAGATGTACTTATAATCACAGGAGCGCCCACTGACGAGATGCGCATGAAAATTAAACTGATTAAGATTGAGGAAGCTGTCTTCAGCAAAATGTGCTGCACATAGTTTTACATGAAGATTATAATTTTCGAGAACCGAGTTAAACATAAATTGTAACCATTAATCTCCAAGTACAGCGTCCCTGGGAAGCCCAAACAAAGATGATTGAAATAACAGCGTTTCGACGACATGGCGACAAACGCGAACGCAGCTCTTCCTCGTCTCCGTGTGAGTGCAACAAGACCATGCCCCCTTTTTTGTGAATTCATGTGGGTGGAGGTTAGTCAAAAAACTGTTTTAGTGACGTCATTACTACAGGAACTAGAGGGATGTAGTCCAAACGGGTCGTTTTTTGTAGGCGAATTCTGTTAAATCAAATATCTCGCTTGGCATTGAACTTCGAGCTTTAGAATTTTACAGATATTATTTATACTGTAACAACAAAATTACACACTAACTAAAGTTTAAAACATGGGATCACAAAGAAGGGGACCTTTAAGTTAAAGTTGTTTAAGTACTTCAACTTAAATACAATAATAACCAACAAATATTTTATTTACCTTGCATATTATCTTAATTTTTTTCAGTTTATTTTCTGGTAGAGGTCAGATTCCAAAAACGGATAGCTCTCAAGATCCATGGATCAACTGAATCAGATACTTAAAGCAAATAAATCACCTGTGAGATCTAACTAGCACAATAAAGCCAATTTAAAAAAAGGTTTATTTTCCGCCACACCAGCCATTCTCTCTGAGAGTAGGTTCAGATTGTTTTTATATCGGTTTATCATGTTCCATCTTCATAGATCATTTAATTTCCTGCGTTGAAAATAAATAAATAACATTAACACCCAAATGACTTGCTTAATGGAATGCTTAATGACATTTCTTTTGGAATCCGGCGTGTATTTCAGCCTCAGTGACATGGGAAGGAAGTCAAAACAACAAAGAGACTTTGATTGCTACGTACGGTCTAGAATTACAAACATCAGAACATTGTCAAATAGCCAGACCTTCAGCGCTCTAGATGTGTGATTTTCTCAAGCTGGTTTGTTCTGTTCTGTGGGGCTGAGTAACATAACCACCCAAGAAGATCCTTGGTGTATCAAATCCTTCCACATTCAAATGAAAGTGAAAGACATGAGCCCATCTCTCTAGAGAGCAGCATTGAGAGCGGTGGCAGCATCTTGTTTTGTCTCTCTCACTAACACATCACACCAAAGTCCAGCGAATCTGTGCATGTGTGCCAGTTGGCTTTTAGCCAGAGTGACTCTCTGTTACGGGGTTACAAGACAAATGGCCCCTTAACACCACTGGCCATCTGAGGTGACCCAACTCGTCCATTATGATCCAGTACTCCAGAACACAAAGAGCCTTTGTTGAGAGGTCACAGTAATCGCTCTGTATGGATCCAAAGAAAACAAATACAGCAATATGATCATTTGGAATAATGTAACAATACAAAACATAAAACATGACCAGTGCACACCAATTTGCCAAATGACTCTTATGAGTTGGTGCTTTGAAGTGAATTAATGCAAACCTTAAAAACCAGTGAGTCCCAATTCTTTCTTGAAATAACCACTCAAAAACATACAGTACAGAGTGACCAATTTAATCCACTTCCCAAATGATCAACTTTTAAGAGCATAAATCAAAAACCAAGCATGGATAGTGTAGTCCAATTCTCAAACAAATGACTCTTCTGAATTGGTTATTTGAAGTGAATCAACACATTGCAAGCCCTGTTGTCTAAACCAGACTCTTACAATCAGTGTAGTCCAATTCCCTAACAAACAACTCGAAACAACGAATCCCTAACAAACAACGAATCGAAAGAATATGAATACATCACGTACATGAGCAAAGGCAATATATGTATATATATATATATATATATATATATATATATATATATATATATATATATATATATATATATATATGGAAATCAATATATTTCATATCAGTATATGAAACTGCAAATTTTGGATATAGAGTACATATAATTTATTTTATATATACATAGAGTATTAATATTTCTTTATTATACTTAATATATACAAATAGTTGTTTTCATTGTGTGACGCAACCGTATATAACATACAGTTGTATAAACAACCGCAAGTATGTTTCAGACTTTTTGACTCTAAATGAGAGAAGACTGGTAAAACTATTTTGACAAACTGCCATTAAGTTCACACTTTATCTCTCTCAAACTCAAAGAGTATGTGCATGAGTGCTGAGGCGTCAAGCACTTGAAGCATGAGGTATTTCTTCAGGATGAAGTGTGGTTCAATAATAAGGATCAATGTAAATGCTCTGCAACGCATCACATTGAAACGTTCCTCCTCAGCGGACTGCCGCTAAGAGCTACAAATCTCATTCATTTGCATTATGAGCCAGTTAATTCTGGACTGTCTTTAAAGCCTGAAAACATAGTATGAGCCAGATCTCAGGCAGTGATGCTAGCATGTACCAAAACATTAGCAGTGAAGAGTTCTTCAAACACAGCAATCAGGACGGAATCAGCCGCAGATCAGATAAAACCGATAAAACTACAGGAGTCCAAGCCGTTCTGCTGTTTTGACATGGCAAGGCACTTGGCAGCATGTGTGCGCAGAAGGACGTCCAAGAACTGTGACATAACAGATCAGGCGAACTGGAGAAGCGGATTAGCTAAACGCTAACAATTAATGGCCTTTAGCTGGCATGATAACATATGTCCTCTTTTCCCTGGACATGTCCTCTTTTTTTACCTTAAGAAATGCGTCCAGACAGGATTTCTAAATTGCCCAAAATGTCCGGGATTAGGCCTTTGCTTTCTACAGTCGCCATTCATTGTGTATTTTTGTATTAAACTGAATTTCTGACCATACCCATGTGCTCCTGCAAACATTATAATATTGCATATAATTTTTGTGCTTCAGGGAGCCGCTATCAATATGCAGAGTATTTAAATCACTTTGGATTCAGCTCGTGTTGGATGCAGGGTTGCCAAAAACGCATGGAATTGGGCTGTTTTTAAACTGTTATGGCAGGTTGATTTTCTCCCCTTGGTTAAAGGTTTGAAATATTGTATAAATGACATTTGACTGAAACATTGCTTGTATTGAAACATTTTGCATTCTACCTATGATAAAACTGTGGTAGATGGTAAGTTTTATGGACGGCCACTTGTAAGAAGGTTTATGATCAATCTGCATAATGGTGATTGTAAAATAGATGTTTTAGATATGGAAATATAAAGTATTGGGATATGGTAATCGAGCTACTATGGGTGCTAATTTAACCCCTCAAACCCAGCAATAACCCAACCATCAAACCCTACCCCCTTTATTAAGGCTTATTTTCACATGATTTCTTGCCGAATACTGTTACGACCCCGAAACACTAGTTAATACAAAACTGTAAACTTGCTAGGTAGCGCACCCGGAACCAAAACACTTGAGTATGAGTCCTGTGAAACAAGAGTGATGATAAAAGAGCTCAAAGTCTTGCAGAAGCAAGATAAAATTACATGGTTCCATCAGCAAATGCCTTTTATATCATGAATAGTTAAAAATTTGATTTCATATATCGTAGACTTTTGCTTTAAATACTTGAGACAGGGAGAAAGTAGTAGTATATCCACAAATAAAAATCATGCGTGAACACAGAAAATATTTGAAACTATTCATTGGTTTTGATCTTGAGGTCCAGACGTTCCATTAAATTAGCTAAACCATCCCAACACTCCTGAGGGTAAAAACACCTCTTTCATTTTTGGGCTACGGAAGCCTTCCAAAAATCGATTAAATCGACCAGTTAAAGGTTAACGGCCGCAAAGAGCCTATGGCCTTAATAATGTATATATCTCTACAAACATATATTACTGCTGATGAATAATAAATGGATGCAAGTCCTGCTCTTCACCCACATCTCTGAATGTTCTTCTTAACACAGTGGGGGGCCCGAGGTCGGCACTTTTGGTAGCTTGACATAAACGGGCAGCAATCCAACCCTCCTGATCTTGGATCCTTCTCGTAAAGAGTTTTATTGACAGCTTATCCACAGTCCCACACTGGTCAACACACAGGAGAGTGTGGGACCACCATGTGATAATTTGACCTGTTCCTGCAGGCTTCTCACAGTCCCACCGGACGGGCGTGAGACCGGGGACCCAAGAGAGGCAGCGGAAGATATTTCCAGACTGAGAGCTTAAACCTGTGGGGCTGACAGCCAGAAGAATGTCACTTCCTGTGATTAACCACCGCTGAGTCAGAGGGGCCGCTCAGCGCCGGGCAGCCAGCATCTCTAATTCAAGGAGCACTCTGGGAAATGAACAAACGCGGTAATAAAGCACTGACCCTTCTCCCAGCATGCACTATATCTGGCAACGGCTCAAGGGTGAGATGATACTCCTTTCACTTTTGTCTGGATCTGTTCAGGTAGTGAAATAAAGGTAAAAATGTCATTCATATACTGTAGACAGTACACCCCCCAGCTCTTAATGCATCTAGTTTCCTTCTGGAGCATCAGTGAATGTTTGAATCTTTTTTAATAGTTGTGTTTGAGTCCCTCAAATGTCCTCAGTGTGATAAGATGCATCTCAAAATCATAAAGTCCCTGCTGGAAAGGGTTCAAATATGCAAAGATGCTGGAAAACTGAAGAATCTGCAGAACCTTAAAGATTTTTCTGAAGAACGCTGCTCAGTTTAACTGTTCAGAACAAACAAGGGACTCATGCACAACCATCACAAAACAGAAAGACAGTCGAGGATCATCAGGTAACAGAACACAGTACTAAGAACCAAGGGTTCCCAAACTTTTGAGTGGGGTAATTTTAATAATTTCAGCATTTTTTTTGTCTTGTGGACTAAATGTTAATATCTTTTATGTACAATATCTTACTCTGGACAGTATTAAATAAAATATAACATGCATTTAGTATGATCTCTCTTATTTTTTGAAAATTACTCATATTTTCACAGATTCTGCAAGGGGTGCCCAAACTTTCGAGCCCCACTGTATATATATATATATATATATATATATATATATATATATATATATATATATATATATATATATATATATATATATATATATATATATATATATATCAATTTCAGTTAACAGAACTGTTTAAATCATTTCAACTTTTAAAATAATGTATTAATATTATTTAGAAATTGTATTCAGGAATAACTGTAATATGAACAGCATATTTAATTTCTAAATTGATTTATGATTTTTGATAAAGTCAAAAATGTCTAGTTGGAGTACATTTTTCTAAACATTTTTTTTTTGCAAACATACTTTGACATAATATATTATTATTTAAGTGTTATTATTATTACTTAAAATTATAGCTACTAATTGTCATGTTCTCCCCACATAATCAGTGTGGTGCAAACTAACATTAATTTATATTTTTTAACAGTAGTGATGTATTTAATATTAATAATAAACTGTTTATTTACTATTAATTAAATGCACATAACATTTTAAGGCATTGTTATTTGAAATCAATGGTGTAACTTCAATTTAAAATTCAAAACAACTGTAATAAATAAAATATATATTAAAATATCTAAAATAATGACACAAGTATAGTTAAGTTTTAAGAGAAATGGTTGTTTTTTTAACTTGGTGGTTGCATCATTAGACACCACTGAATCATTAAATCAAATTTGTTGATGAAAATTGTATATTCCGTACAAAGATGCATTTCTTGTGTTTTGAACTACATTGTTCCTTGGACATCCTCGTTTGTCACCGTTTACTATCTCTGTCTGTTGTCAAGGCTACGAAGAAGTTTAAACCAAATGGTTTTTCATTTCTTTTTCAGCAGAGAGAATCTACTTTAGATCGTTCTAAAATCATCCATTGTAGTTGGAAATATGGCTTTTGTCACGCTGTGCAGGTAAAATATTCTCTTTATAGAGGTCGCTTCATTTACAGAGGCTGCCACAACTGAATCAGGCCATGCACACAGCATCCATTGTAACCTAGTTTCAGAGATATAATCCACGTAAACTGCACCCTTCCCACCGGGAGATGATGGGAAAAGACAAATAGCTGCCCTAGAGTTAGAGCCATGTGTGAGCCAGCGGTCTGTGTGGAAAAAAGTCTCTTTACATGAGGGAAAGTCAACACAAAACTCATTTTACTTTGATAAAGTGATGTATTTACATCATTTACTCACCCTCATGTCTAACCAAACCGTATGATATGTTTTTCTGTCACAGAACACATAGGAAAATATAGCTTCACGCTACAAAAAGCACATAAACGTAATTCTTCTGGAGACTAAACAGAGCTAAATTTAAGCAGTTATTCACTCTTCAATCAAAACTTATTATTGATCAACTCATGCAAATAGCAGTCCAAAATTAAATATGGCACCACAACAATGACATCAAAACTCATTGGTGCATGTGTCATGATGTTATGTCACATGACACACAAGAACCAATCAGGTTTGATGTTAATGATGTGTACTTTACTATGTTCTTTTCGGAGCTTGTAAGTCATATGTAACCATATGAGTTTGGGACACAAGTTGACGGTGAATAATGAAGTCAGAATTTTACTTTTGGGGTGAGCTATGCCCCTAATAATCAGGTTTTCCGGGTGGAATTTGATGGTAACCTACAGCCAACAGTCCCTAAAACATACAGTTGACTGGAGAACCGCTGAGTGGGTTTATGTCAGATCCGGCCTTGAGGCCTGAACACACAAAGGCTGTCAAAGGAAAAGAATAAGGAGACAGATCTATTCTCCTATGCTTCTCTTGGGCAGCCTCATTAGTATCTGCCCTGCCACTGAACGCACGCAGTGGAGGAGATAGGCGTTGTCCAGGGAACAGATGAACGGTGAGAGATACGGACTGACATTTGCAAGAGAGAAAAGGCAGGATTAGTGCGATGGGATCAGAGCCAGAGAGAGATTAAACCGACATGGGCGCATGGGGTTGGGGAGGGAGGTGTTTTAGCTAGCAGGCCTCGAGTCAGGTCAGCCAAGAGGTCGTGAACTTTAACTTCTCTTGTGCTCGGTTACAAATTAGTCCTGCTGAAGACAGTAAATGGGGTCAGATTTGATTTCATGTCTCTGATATCACTGGTTCAACCAAGTTAACTTCCATTTTCAGAGAGTAATGTTGTGACATTATTTACTCATTATAATGTCATTTCACACCCTTTCTTTCTTTCTTTCTTTCTTTTAAAAAACAAATTCCAGACATTATTTGCTGTAAATCCAAAGTACTCTCATGACAATTCTTCCTAATTTAATATTTTGGTGAACTGGTGTTGAATACGTAGGAATTCATACAAATTCATTATATTGAATATTTTTATGTGCTCTGCTTATACCTCACTGAAAGTAAGGTTTGGGGGTGGACGTTTATGCTTAATTTACCTTTTTTCTAAGAATTCAAATGAATTTGTCACCAATTTAAGTAGTTTTAGACTTACTTTATTCTTAAGCCTTTATTTAAGACATTTAAGATATTATTTGGTGTAAATCCAATATGATGTCAATTTGTTTTTACATTTTGGCAAATATTTTACATTTTGATTAATTAGTCCCATTTGCATTTTTCATAAAATTAGGTTTTAGGGTGTACCTTGATGCCTATTTCTAAAAATCTAAAATTTTTGTATGAATAAAATGTATTTGCCACCAGTTCACCAAAATGCTGATGCCTGATGTTTTACTCTGTGATAGTATACCCAAAAATGACAGTTTTGATATTATTCACTCGTCCACATGTCATTTCAAACTCTGTATTTTCTTCTAAAGACCAAATTACAGACCGATTTAAAAACATTATTTGCTGTAAATCCAACATAATCTCATGAAAATTTGGAACTATTTGAGATTTTGGCAAATGGATGGCAAATTTGTATAAATTTTTACAATCTTAGTAAGTTTTCCTACGATCTTTTTACACCCCATCGATGATTACGTTTATGGGTTGACCTGCTTACATTTAATCCTAGAAATCATAAGGTTACATACAAAGAAAATCAGATGAATTCATACAAATTTGTAACCAATTTACCAAAGTGAAAAAAAAGAAAGTTTTCTAATCTGGTTGGTAAATTTTGACATCAGCCCCAGCTCTCCTAGTCACTTTTATTAAAGTAGTGCGGTCCAATTCATGAACAAATCATTCTTTTAAGCTAAATTTCAATGTTTTGGCAGATCCAGCTTACAAAACATATCTGAATGCGGCGTGTATGAATTTGACCAATCCAGTATCTGAGTGCAAGGCTTACAAATGAAAGAGAGATTCAAAATGCATTTTTCAGCACCTTGGACAGTGCTCATGACATCTTTTCAAATTTTGCATCCATACATTCATTATTTATGGGCACATTCACATAAAGTGCAAACATTCTTGACACATGGTATTACATGGCAAATGTCAAATATTACAACATCACAATACTCATAACGTTGCTGCAATTGCTAATGACTCCCCAAGTAATGCAGTAAAGTCAGGCATAAAGCAGTATCAAATTTTCTTTGTTTATCAAGGTTACATTCTGGCATTCAAGATTTGAAAATGATGCGGTTCATAATGATAACAGGGCACCAGAACTTGAACGGGCTGAAAACTGTAGAGATCAGTGTATGATAGGAAGCAGTTTTTCTTCAAGTCAGTGTGAAGGCTTCCAGGAATACATCGCTCCCATGAGCGACTGGAGTCCAAGCGTGGTGCACTTCCCCTGGGGTGCAAATAGCAGCTGCCACAACCTCCAGTCAGTCCCTGGGAGACAAACTCTGACCTGAGCAGCAGCCCAGGAAAAAGAGGATGGGGATGGGATGGGCCAAAAAAGCATTCCTACTTTTATTATCATCTCTAACCAACTCCTACCTGGAGCCAGACCCACAGAAGATGACAACTGAACTGTGGGACTGTTTCCAAATCTGTACCGGTATCACCAAGAAAGAAGAAAAACCTTGGATTCAAAATATATTTTAAATTCCAACAATAAGAATTTCCTGGAAGTGTATGTGCAGATGCAGTAAGCATCTATCTAGCCAAGTCAACATTACACAGTACTTCAATCTGATGTGCAACTTTCTTCTTATTGTTAAGATTATTTGGTATTACTGAATAAGCTTCATTACATTAATGTTAAATAAACATAAATTACTTCCTCTCAATTACTGACATCAATTATTTTCACATATTAATCACAACCCTTTCTAACTGATGAAAAGTCCAAATTAATTCACCCCGCTGTGGAGAGATCAGTTTTTTTTATAGCGTTAATACCAATGACAGTGAGAATTACAAGAGATTAAGATTCCTCATTTCAGCAGTACAGATCCAGAAGCTTTGCTAATTCATTTTAAGGATGAAAAAAATTCACACCGATAACAACGCTGCATTTTACACTCATAAGTGACTAGTCATCAATATTCCCTAACCTTGAAAGCTTTTTACGACAGTTTTAGTAAGAAATGATACAACGGAAATAATCACTTTTTTTGAAGATTAAAAAATGTACTGTATGTGTCTAAGTTTACAAGGATACCGTCATCAAATCTTAAAGATATTCTGAGTACCACAGAGGTCTGTTGTCGTGGTACTATTTCAGGTAAACACACACCTGAAACAACTGATGATGGGTCACTTTTTATGTCTGTCAAGCAGTCTTTTCTTGCCTAAGTGGGTGATTCTAGGCCAGAATAACCTGCAAAGTGGATCATATTTGGTACACTTCCCCTGAAGTCAAACAATACCAGCTACCAGAACCTCCAGTCAGTCCTTGGGAGCCAAGTCCCGATCCAAGTAGCAGCCCAGGAGGAAAGTGCTCTCCAGGAATTTGCCAAAGCCTAAATAGTAATTTAACTATTGGCTTCTCATGATTATATCAGCTGAAAGGAAACTCATTTTAAAGGCGCCACAAGCTTATACAAGACAAACTTTGTTTTTCTGTCCATATTTGACCAGACATATGGGAACACAGGATAAAATATAATTATGTTTGGACACAAATTATGTATTGAGCACCATTTAAATCTGAAAGCATAATTGTTTATCCAGCGGCCAAAAATACAGCGAATAAATTGACACTATTACAAGCAGATTTGAAAAGCTCTGGAATGCAAATGTAAATATGTGAGTCAGGAGTGAATATACAGAGACAGACACAATGTGAAATCTACCGGCGTTTGTGAGAGATTATCCCTGCTGTAGGCCACTGGGACCTGGGGCTTCTGGGGGTTTGGGGGGATCAGAGAGAGTTTGAGATCTCCATGAAGCCTGGGACCACAGCGGGTATTAGGAAAAGGTTTAGTGAAGGTGAAAGATCAGTGAAAGGCCATACATATAAAAAAAATATGTTAATACTTAAATACATACCAATAATTCATGATATTCTCAGTGCAAACAAATGGAAACAGAGAAACTTGTCCTGCAGTATCCTGTAAACAAATACCACAAAAGCTAGTTTCTTGTTTACACCAAAGCCAAACACTGCAAACGTTTCCCAGATCTGTCATGTCATGGGGTCTCCCAATTCAAAAATGCATTACAAAAATGTACTGAAGGAAAATACTAATATAATATGAAGTTATTGGATCTTCTTTCCATTTTAAAGGTGGAAGAAAAAGTCCTAAGTACTGCTTTGCCAATAATAGTAACAATGAGACTACTCATGTGAACACAAAGTTAAAATATTCAATGTAGGCGTCAAAAGCTGCTAAAATAGGAGCTGATACATATCAGTAATTACAGCTCTGAGTGAGGGAAAAAACTGAATGTGGCACAATAGTGACGATACTTCAACTTGTGAAGCCTCATTCAGAACAATAAACTAGCAACCAGAACCTGAAGCACACTAAACATCAAGAAATAAATACTACAGTAGCACTTACTGATGTGCATGACGGCCTTTACATAAAAGTGCATATATTTACAGTTCACAGGGTTATGAATGAGAAATCATTCATTTTACATATTCTTTATTACGTATTCTTTAGCCTATTTCTGTTACGGGACAAACAAAAATTGGCGGACACTGTTGAATACAATAATACCATGAGACATACACAAAATAGTGAAAATTAATACTTGCAATAATTAAAAAATATGTAAATATTGTAAGAAGAAAAAAATAGATTATTCATAATTGATTAATTAGAATTATAAGTAACTAAATTATACTTAATTTAGCTCATCAAAAGGAGTTTAGAATTGTGTCAGTACTGTGTGAAATAAATGTGAAATTATTACTTTGAAATCTCAATGGTCCTAAATATTAACCATTAAATTGTGACTTTTTTTTTTATTAATACTTAATAAATTGCAGTTGTGACGTTTTTCTCACAATTGCAACTATTTACTATTTATTTATCACATAACTGAACCATTAAGTCTCGCAGTTGAACAGAGTTGCAATCACGTGCAAACTAATTATATTCAAGACGGCGAATTTTGTTTAATTTATTGAATTTCTGTCAAAAGTGGATACATGTCTTGCAACTACAACTTTTTTTAAATCGCAATTTGTAACTGCAACTTTGTTTCTCATAAGTCACAGCAGCAACTTTTTTTCCCTCACAGTATGCTTGTTTCTCGCAACTTTTTTTCTCGCAACTGTCTTTGTTTCTTGTAATTTTGACCTCCGTTTCTTGCAATTGCAACTTAATTTCTCACAATTGAGACTGTTTCTCGAAACTTAGACTTTGTTTCTCACAACTGTGATTTCAGGATTTTTAAGTAAATAATGTGTAAAATAAATACCGTATTTTTCGGACTATAAGTCGCAGGAACACTGAGTGGTGTAGAGCGCCCTATCGCAGCTGGAGACGGTAATGTTTTCTCTTGGTTCATGTCTCTTAGTTAATTTCTCTTGGTTAATTTCATATTAATTTTGATAAATAAGTCGCACCTGACTATAAGTCGCAGGACCAGCCAAACTATGAAAAAAAAGTATGACTTATAGTCCAGAAAATACAGTATATAATTACAGTCTAACTCTACGGACAACTACAGAAACCTCAACTGTAACTAGGGATACCATTAGCAGGCTAACTTTGCCAAACTTTTTCTCGTCACCATAAACTTCATCATCACCATCAAAGCCACTGGCTCCCATAGAGGCTTATTTTGGAGAGAACTGGCAACACAAGCTCTCGGTGAAATCAGATTCTGGCCCCCAGGCTTGCCAATTCTTGCCTGTGGAGTTTGGATGTGATTTCCCAGCGGGTCTTGCGAAACATGCCCTGTCTCATCAGTGAATTAGCACACACTCTCTCGACACGTCTTCCTCCTGATGAGGTGTATGCTTCTGAAAGCCTCTTTAGACAAAAAAAAAAAACAGGTACCAGTGGGTTTTGAGAATTGGCTGAACTAATGCTTGTGTGAGTGTGTGTGGACGCGTGTGTGTGAGACCGTCACATATGATGATCTGAAGTGGCTCTCTGTAATCTTATATAAATCAAATTTAATCTCTCTAGCACCCACAGCCAACATAAAGCAATCAAAGGAAATTGCACTTTATCAGCAGATGTGTTGATACAGCACCAGTGGGAATCATAGTGATATTAGCTTGTTTGAACCCTTCAATTGTTAGAATTATAAACAGACTTCTACCGTACCTTTAAGACTTCCATATGTCAATGAACTCAATGCATATGAAATGAGCATCGTTATTATCATTATTCAGGTTTGCTTTGGTGCTGAAGTGTATAGTTGAATGGTTGCTGTTCTAGGTGGTTTCTCGTAATGCATCTTGCATTTTCAATTTTATTTATTGTATTTGCAACTTCAGTTTTCATCACTGTCTGCAACTACAGTGGTGGCCAAAATTAACACCCGACAGTTCTGAAATTATTTCATACTGTTCATGAAACATGCAGATGGTTGCTCAGAGCACAACAAATATCATATGAAGTGAGTCGTTCTGTTTTTATCCACTTATAATATTTGCCATGTCCAATTTTTGCAGGAATTACAGCAGCATATCTCTCTGGCATAGTGCAGGGCTCTAGACTGGGACCAAAATGGTAGCCAATGTGACCGTTATTTGAGAATAAGTGAGTGAAATGTTGACGTGGTCTCGTTTGTGAGAGTGCATGGTCTGCGGACAGACGGACGATTTGGTTTTCAAGCTCTCGTAAAAGACCAGAGGAGGTGAACATGTTGGTTTCTTCTAGGGATATAAATGCAAGCACTGTCACAGAGAGCCAGTTTAGTTTAACTCATCTTTGAGGTTTACCTCACGTTACGCTATGTGGGATTTCTTTCATTCATTTTTTATTCGATTCTTCAGTGTTTGCTAAACTTACTGTAATTTATTAGTTGATATGTACAGAATGTGGCCTCGTCTTATTCATTTAATTATGTTAATAAATGTAAGCTAGTTTATCATTGTAGCCTAATGTATTACAATGAATCCATCTTTTAAGCCTTTGATTTAGTCTTAAAAAGTGAAAGGTCTTTTGATGTAAGCAAAAAAAGATGCCTATCTGTAAAACTTGATCGCAAGGTGCAAAATCGCAAATTCAAAAGTGAAAGTGAAAGCGTCCAAATCATGCAATTTTTTTATTAAATTTTTTGAATCCACATGACATCAGTGGCTTAAAAAAGCTACAAGAATACTTTTTGTGCACAAAGAAAACAAAAATAACTTAATTCAACAACTCTTCTCCCCAGAATTACTGTCTTCCGTTAATTTGGACAGTATCACAACGGATTTGCACACTTTAACCTAAGAGTAGACAATGCTAATTATGCCGATTTCATTCATGCATGCGACCTGGGACCATTGCAGTTGTGTTGCTTTATATGGAAGGTCAGAAAGCTCTCTCACAGCAGTGACTCAGTTTCTTGTAATTATGACTTTCTCACAATTGTACCTTTGCTTCTCAAAAACTGCAACTTTATTTCTCACAGATGCTTGCAGGGTCCAAGTCAAATAAGCCCACCTGGAAATAAGACCCTCCTTCAATGCAAGCCAGTGATTTTTCATTCCCATGTTATTGTCCGACTTGCAAAACTGCAAGTATTATTGCTTAGAAAAGTTAAAGCACACTACTAAGTGAACCACAATGATTTGAGGCATCACTCAAGTGTGCAGCACATACAGTGAAGGACGAGCTGCACATTGAACTTCAACAACCGTAATAGTTAAGTAAGTAGCATAGTAATGCCCATTCATTGCTCTTAATTTTGCTAGACAACGATCAGATTGCACTCAAGAGGAAAACCAACACAATAAAGTCCCCCCGATGACCTAGAGCACCTCAGGGCTCATCCGTCACGACTCCACTGATCAAGCGGCTAATGAAACTTTGAATACTTCACTTGGCGCGATGGATTACACATGCTTCATTTCCAATGTTTCATCCTAAAAAGACAAAGCTGGGCTCTCCAGGCTGACTGAGGGAAATGCGAGATCCTGCAGTCGAGCGTTTTACTCATTCGAAGGCACGATTGCATGCTAGGCCTCTCTCACGTTCACGCTCTAGCTTTCTCAAATTAGCTTGGTAATAGCCGACATATCAAGGGGCTTTTGAAAGCGGAGGGGGGGAACAGGGAACGTTAATGGAGTGAAATGAATGCTGATGAAGGCTTTTCGTCTTTTTGTGTTATGTTTTATGCAGTGAATGTTCGACTTTGTGTGAAATGGAAAACAAATCAGGCTAATCAACTCTAGTTAGATGTTGTTTAGCACCACTGAGCAGGTGTTTAGCCCTGTTTTCTGTAATAAGGGTTTAATGTTTCGCCATGGCTCTTGCATTTAATATATTATCTTCAAGTTCAACAAACTTTTTGTCACTTTAATTCAAACACAGTGGGTTTCATTTACCAATATGTGCATATTTGTGCATAAAACCCAAGGAGTTCATCATAATTTAAATTAATTCTCAAAAAAAAATTTCTATAAAAAAAATGCAACTCAATATATATGACAAAAACACGATGTGTTGGTCATACGAAGCTTTTGAATAGAGGAGCTCAAAACAGCCAGAGGTTTGGTGCTTCTCTCAAGACAGGTTTTCTTGATAATTTAAATGGCAATGTGATAAAATCTAACCAAGAGGCTTTTATCACAATCACTTACTCCCAGTCCTAATATTTTGAGTTTGTCTGGCCATCTGTAGTAGATTTAAACTGCCGGGATGGTATCAGCTCCACCGGTTAGGTCAGATCACAGAGATAAAGCATCTCCTCCATGAACGCCCATCAACGGTCTTCATCCACGCTCACTGAAGGAGCGGGTGGCCAAGAGGACGATTGTGATAAGAGATACCACTGGAGGTGCACCTCACTTCAGAAACTCACAGCCTTCAGGCTCTCATCCTTAACATCCTTATTTCTTCAGCAGGAATAATGTAAACAAACAAACAGCAAAAGGGTTCATGAGTAAATGAAAAGTTCAAAATTTCCAACAGTTTTAATTTACTGACACGTTAAGTATGTCATGTGGTGCAACCGTCAAATAAAAACTACTAGCACTTTCTACTTGAATAAATAGGGTCCTATGATTTTTTTTTAAACATTTATCTTTTAGGTTTGTAAGTTTTTTTTTTTTTTTTTTTTTTTTTAAACAAACATCATGATACAAACACCGTCCTTCATAGTGCATTGTGATTTATGCAATACTGAAAACACATCACAGAATCACAGAATCCAGTCTTAAAAATAGAATTTATTGTATAAAATTTAAAATTTAAAGTGGAATTTGGCATAATTTGGATGAATAGAAGATTAGCAATGTTGTAAACTTAATTAAATCAAGATATTGACTTGTGAAATATCTCAGCTAAATTTAAAAATATATATACACACACACACACACACATGTATTTTTTTATAAATACAATATTTTAATTACTTAAACATTTACTAAAATTTAAAAAAATATACTTTATTTAAAGTTTAAAATGAGCAATGTTAACTTATTTTAACATTGAACATTTATGTTCATTTAAGTTTAAACTAAAATAAAACTATAAGTTAAACTTTAAGAAATTAGGCTATAAAAGGAAAACATTCCTGTTGGACAGTAGAATGTAGTTCTCGAAGTATCATAACAATTATGATACAGATTATTAAAACCTTGTTTTTTTTTAGGAAAATCACATAATGGTTTGTCCATGTTTTAATTTAAAGAGTAAGTTCTTATTGTGCTTGTATATATATATTTAATAATTTCTTTGATTCTTGTTTGATAATAAATTTGCATTAAATCATAAAATGAAGACTTCTGAAAGATTTCTGGAACAATATAAAATGTATAAAATCAAATCAAATCTGATAAAAATTAATAAGCGATCAAATAAAATAAACATTTTACATGGGCACTATTATTGATCAATTATTATTTAGTTTTTTAAAATGTTAGATTAGAAATCCTTTTTTTTTTAACTATTAAAACTAAATCCATAAAAATGAAATAGAAAACAAAAAAATTAGGTAGAAAAAAACATTGAACAGATTTCATATGGTCTGCTGAGGTTATTTCTACAACATAGCGTCCCTGCACATGGCTGTGCACATGACTTTGATTTGGTGGGAAATTATTTTCAGAAGTGTTTCCAAACGTCAATATTTGCAGGAATGATAGATCCGTCTGATAGCTGGATCCGGATTAAATGCCGGTGTGAGGTTTCTATTCTGCTCATCCTCATCATTGATTTCTGAAGCTCTCCGCTTTCATTGTCAGAATACAAATGACAAATTTCACGGTTAATAAGCAAATCAAAATGAAGCCCCTAAAAGTTGGTTCCTGCCATATTTCTGAGCGTAGCCTTTTACTCCGGCTGCTATTTCTCTCGCACTGCTCCTCTCGATTCATTAACTTCAAAGTGTATTGTTTGCTCTTTCTTCTCCAAGTCTGGCTCCTGCTGAGCTTCGGCCTCGAGTACTAGAGACGCTTTACTCAAACCAGCACCACAGTCATCCTCGGTTTTTCTCCATCAACAAAGACATTGTTTTCATCAGGAATTACAAAGCTGTTTTGTGCACGTCATGCCTAAAAAAGCAATTTTCCAGTGGCGGGATCATGAGATGGTGAGCTGAATTCAAACAAACGCCGTGTTGTACATCTCTGCCGTCTTACGAATGTCGAAACAGCCGAAGGATCGATTTCAGGCGGGATGAGCTGTGAATTCAGTCCAGGTTTCAACAGATGACCATCCAACATCCATAGACCTTAGATGTGGACGCCATATTCAGTGTGATTTGAATGAAAAAGAGGCTCTGGGGAACACTATTGATTTGATTCGCAACATAAACTGTAAGTATTACACTTACTACCATTCCAGAGCAATCTAGCTTATCATTTTCACTTTGCAGATGACTAAATAGAAATGTTTTTTCTTTACAGTAATTAGAGGGCCGTAATCATATCTTGGCACCCTTATTTTTTAAATAATATTAATATATTACTTATAAATATTTATTAGTATACCAAACGAATGCTTTATACAATTAGATGTGTATAAATTATGTAACATTTATATAACATTTAAGTTTATTTAAAAAATCGAATTAAAATTTTTATAAAAAACATTTTGTATATTATAGATATACATTTTTCCAAACATTTATAACAGTTTTATCAAAAATGTTATACAAATTACTTACATTTGTATATTATACAACAAATACATAATGTATAATTTAAATGTATAATGCAAAATTTATGATTTTTCTTTTTTACTTTTTTATATTATTATACAATTAAATTAATATAAATTGCGTTAAATATATAAATATTTTATCAAAAACATTTTAAATTGGTTTACATTTATATTATACAAAATATGTGTTTATAATAATTTAAATAAGGTAACATTTGAAAAAAATCTAATCTTATAAAACAGTAATAAAAGTTTACATTTTGATTACAGGAAAATAAATATATATTTAATTCTAAATAATTGTGTTAATATAAATTATGTAAATGTATAAGTTTTCATAGAAAAAAATTATATTAAAATATAAATAATTGTTATATTGTAGTAAAATAAATTCAACAACTAAATTATCAAGTTTATACCCTTTATTATGAAGTTTATAACCTTTTTTGTAGTTATGTCAGCACTATAGCATCCAAGAAGATCAATTTTTCCATGAGTACATGGATGTTTGACATTTAGACAAATAAATAAATAAATCCGTATATAAATGATGAAGAATGAAACACATATTAATTTCTAATCATTAGTCTACTGAAATAAAAAATATCAGTTTGGGCACAGGTCTGGGCGTATGAATTTCAGCACATTTCATTAATTAATGGAATTAATAATGGTTAATGGAAATTTACTGGAAAATGTCAGTTCATCTCAGTTTTTTGTTTATTTTTACTTCATTTTAATGTTTTTTTACAGTGCATTTTCAATAATGCAGTGCAAAAATATCAATAATGTAATGCAAAATAGTAATAATTTCATGGTTATTGCTGTGATACTTGAATGAAAACAGTCTACAATACTTTTATTTCCAAATGTAATAGGAATTACTTGTTTCATATTACAACAGGCTGAACAAAAAAGGCTAAATATTTCAGAAGTTTCTTTATCATTATTAAAAACCATTCTATCAAAAATAATTTCTTAAATGTAATAATTAATTGTATTTTTTTTTTCATTTCTTTATTTTAAAGTCTTTTCATTGCATGCATTTATGTGATCAAAAATACAGTAAAGAGAAATATTGTGAAATATTTTTACAACTTTATTATTTTGATTGTTTTTTAATGTGAACATATTGTGAAATATAATTATTGCTGTCGTCAGTGTCACATGATTCTTCAGAAATCATTCTGATTTGCTCAAAAATATTTCTGATTATTATCAATGTTTTTTATAGAAAGTACAAAAAAAAATCTGAATTATATTTATAATATGAATTAAAAAATGTATTTGTTGTTATGTTTGATCAATTTAATGTTCATTAAAATCCTTTATTTAAAAAGAAAAAAGTCTTACTGACCCCAAACTAAATGTAACTAAATTTGTAAACTGAGATAAAAAATTATGCTAATAATATATAAAATATTTTTTTTTTTCCAAAAATGTCATTTATTTAAAATAGATGACTTCTCACCACAAAATATACATTTGCTGCAATTATTTTCTTTTGATTTGGGGGTGAAATATAAGAAAATCTGACAGGTTTCAGCTCCTCGTATCGCAGTCGTTCACAGAAAGCTCAGCGCCATGTGACCTCGCTCTCTCGATCAGACACGCTCGGGACGGGACGATGTAAAGATTTCACTCCTGAGTGATCGACAGCATACACACAATCCCAGAGTCCAGAGAGAGAGAGAGAGAGACCAGTGTGTTTGAGCAGGAACCCCCAAACAACATCCAGCATTAAGATGCTCTTAATAACAGAACAGAATTGAACCAGGGAATACATCTTTCCACTAAAAGAAAACTAAAAAAAAAAAAATATTCTATCAGTTTAAATAATATCCTTTATTTTTATATTTTTGGTAACTAAAGCTGAAATAAAATAAAAATAAATAGAATTCAATAAAATGAAAAATGTAAATGAAGCAAAATTTAGAAATGTCGCCTAGCCATGAGGTTTAAATGACCTATAATAACATAATAAAAACAAAATGAAAAGTATCAACGTGTTGTCATATGGCTTATGCTTTATATTCTGTAGAAGCTATGCATGTCAAATTTAAGACGTGTAAACTGTAGACTTTCTTCACTGATAATCTAGATCCGCGCCAAAATTCAGAAAATGTATTTGCAATATCATTTAGATTAAAAATTTCGACATCCTGCCAGGATGGGGAATGAGATTTAAGAGTGACAGCGGAGGGGCTGATTTTCAAAACTCGAGTTTGACAGACGTGATCACAGTCATCTGCAATTGAATGCAAACTAATCGGCAAGACAAACACAGACATGCCGCCGATCCAGCAAACCACGGTTTTTGTCATGAAAATGCACAACAACATCTCACATGCTGTTTCTATTTTGCATTTGGCCACCCATGGAAACCAAGCTGACCTTTTGTGACCTTCCCCGGCAGCCACCTGCCAGTTCGCCTGTTCTCCACTGGTCCCCTGAGAGCCCGCTCTCACCCTCCTCCATGTTACCCGTGCCGAGAGGCCAATTACAACAGCCATCAGTCTGTCCTGACTGTCCCCAAACCCTCTGATCACGGGCCCCTTTCAACCCCAAGCCATGAGGGCTTCGCTGGGACAGTGCCACCGAAATCTCCCTCCTCCTTCGTTAGAGCCAGAGGAACCACAGCAGCGCCCGAGGCGGTGAAGGAAGGACAGCGATGAAAGGATGTCTCAGCACATTTCACTTAGAAACACATCGATTCGCCTACCACACATTCTCCAGAGTAATTGCTGCATCTCCCCCGGGCCCTGGACGGGATGGAGCTAACGCCATTACAGAGTTAATACTGTTTATTTGTTTACTTGTTTACTCTGACCTGCATCCAAGAACAAAAGGAGAACAGCGGATCCATCCCACATGCCACACACAAACAACTGTCAAACAGCAACCCAACGGGACGGATCAAAGCACGACTTCCCTGATCAAAGCGTTACGTGTTGAAGCCGAAGCTCTTCTGCATAGGCACGTAGGTGTCCTGTGTTGTTTTCCCTTCTCATTTTGGGCTGTTTTTTTTCTGTTTTCTCTCACATGACAAACGTGTCCCACTTAGAGATCAGCCCAAGGTTGTGATACAAATGCTCATATACCCATGTAAACAGCGGTTCAGCATATTGAACACTTAGGTCAAATCTGTTAGTGGTTTCGTGAGTACAACAGTACAGTTAACCCTTTCACTCGTGAGTTTAAAGGGTTAGTTCACCCAAAAAATAAAATTAGCCCATGAATTAATCACCCTTAAGGCATCCTAGGTGTTTATTGCATTTACATTTATGCATAAAGCAACTTACAGTGCATTCAAGCTATATATTTTTTTTTTTATCAGTATGTGTTTTCCCTGGGAATTGAACCCATGACCTTTTGAGCTGCTAACACAATGCTCTACCACTGAGCCACAGAAACAAAGTTTATGACTTTCTTCTTTCAGACAAATCCAGTCGGAGTTATATTAAAAATGGTCTTTCGTCTTCCAAGCTATTTAAAGGCAGTCAGCGGGTGTTGCAGTTCATCGGTCCAAAAGAAGTGAAATACATACAAACATTGTATTTTTGTTCTGGAGCTGATAATCCCACATTCTGCTGCCACACTGGATTGCACTCGCCACCAGTGTTTGGAATAACGCCGTTTAAAAGAATGGCGTTAGGTAACGACGTTATTTTTTTCAGTAACGCACCCCTGGCTCATACAACGAGTGAGAAGGTGGGTTAATAACAAGATAAGCGGAGTCAGATAAGGCAGAGTCATGTGTTTCATGGTAGCCAATCAGAGCCACTGTTTTTACACAGATGCCAGCACACGCGCCAGCGGCGCCAAACACACACACACACGCGACGGAACAGATAAACAGTGATTCGCAGCAGCAGCAGAGATGGCGAGTCAGGAGCAATCCGATGAAAAGTTGGCATTTTCAAGGTGGAGATATAAGCACTACTTCAAATTCATTGTGGTCAAAGGCAAGAACGTGCATGTAATGTGTACATGTAATGTGTGACATGCGCATCTACAAAGCTAGTGGCCAAAAACACTTTTCTTACAAAGATAATACTTGAAGTACAGGATAAAAATAATGGTGCAATAAATATCGAAAGTTATGTACGAACCCCTGTCTGTTCTACTCATTTCAACTGACTTGTGAAAACTGCTAAAAAAAAATTATTTGGCATATAGCAACTTTTTTTTTTTTTTTTTAAGTAACGCTTATAGTTACTTTCCCTGATAACGAGTTACTTTTATTACAGAGTAATTATGTAACTAACTTAGTTACTTTTTTGAACAAGTAGTGAGTAACTATAACTAATTACTTTTTTAAATTAACGTTCCCAACAGTGCTCGCCACCAACTGGACAGGGTGGGAATTACAGTAGATCACCCTCAGTGTCCATCGAAGTGATGGACAGCCTTCAGATTCATTTTATAAATAAAACACTACAAATAACTTTCAAAAAAAATTACAAATATATATTTATTTGATTTACCATGACTGGATGAATTTTTACGCTTATGTGAACCGTTTGGTGAACTAGTTCAAGTAGATCTGGTTACATCGAATGATTCGTTCGTGAACCAGATATCACAAACTGCTTTGTTTTGAACTCTCTCTCACAACAGACGCGGAAGAGAAGACAATGCTGAATAAAGTCATAGTTTTTGCTATATTTGTAGCAAAATGTATTTTCGATGCATCAAAATATTTTAACTGACCCTCTGATGTCACATGGACTACTTTGATGATGTTTTTCTTACCTTTCTGGACATGGACAGTATACCGTACACACAGTTTCAGTGGAAGGGACTGAGAGCTCTCGGACTAAATCTTAAACATCTTAAACTGTGTCCTGAAGATGAACGGATGTCTCACGGGTTTGAAACAACTTGAGCTTAACCTGAGTTATTAATAACTTAATTTGGATTTTTGGGTGAACTATCCCTTTAAGTTCTGTAACGAAGTATTTTTACCTTGTTACAGTACAACACTGGTAGAGGGTTAAACATATGCACACTATGATGGCTTTAATCCTGTCACATATGTCAGTCCACCTCACGGCTATATTAGGTAGGTCCCTTCTCTCCTGCAGCATAATGAGGACGGGACATTCTGTGCTGCATATGGGGGTGAAAGAGGGTTTCACAAAGCCAAACATCTCATCTTATTCCTCATGTCCCACATGTCACGACTGCATATGAAGGAGATGGGAGGAAGGTGGATGAAACTGAAGGAAGAGTGCAGGAAAAGAGCAAGGAAAGGCTTGACTCATCAGCAGGAGTTTAACACATGGTCCCCAAGACCCTTATTAGAGTCGCTCCAGACACACTGCTGCGGGGAAACTGATCATGATGCAACCGTCTGAATGAAACACTGGGATCTGATGGCCTCAGAGTGTGTGTGAGAAACAGCCGTCTCAATTAGCCATCGATTTGTTAGGCTCTTGTGAACATGGACACAGTCACACCATTTCCTGTAGGTGTGTAAAAGAGTGTATGAACACCAGAGATGTATAGTAACAAAGTAGAACTACTTCACTACTGTACTTAAGTACTAAAAGGCGGTATCTGTACTTTATTAGAGTATTATTTTTTTCTCCTACTTCCACTTTTACTTCGGTACATATTTTCGCTGAGTTTAATACTTTTACTCCGATATTTTTTTTATGTGCTGCATCGTTACTCGTTACAATTATAATAATGTTACGAATCATTCCATTACAAACCACTGCCAGAACTGTAGATGGCAGGTTTGATGAAGCTGGCACTGAGCGAATCAAGCGACACTGCGCGTGCTGACTGAACTGCTGTGAAGAGAGAGATGAACACCAAGCCACGCCAGATAATGACTCGTTCACGAGTCAAGAACCGGTTGCATCGGTTCTCGGATGACCAGTAACGTTAGTTCTTTCTGACAGTTCGATTCAATAAACCAGTTAAAGAAAACAGTTCACCGATTATTTTGCGCTCGATGCAATGGCGTCATTGGCGTTGACTGCGCATGGGCTCATAACATTAACACAGAATCAGTTCAGAATCAATCACCAAAAGAATCAGTTCGGTTCCAGACGCTCTGTGTGTCGGTTTGCTTCACGCTAAATCACACATGCGCAGTATCATCAGCTCATCGGTTCACGAATCGGACGCGTCTGACAGAAACGGTTCTTGACTCGTGAACGAGTCATTATCTGGCTCGGCTCGGTGTTCATCTTCAGTTCTCTCTTCACATCAGTTCAGTCAGTGTACTGTTTGAGTCAATGAATTACTCCGGGATATTGGTTTGTTTTAACTCAGAGGGAGTGTCAGACACATTAAACAAGTTAACAGCTTAATTCATCTGTGGATTAATGCGTATTGGAGACGCGAACTGTTTAAAACGATTCAGTTCGATTTGGTGGACTGTTTCAAAAAGATCCGGTTACATCGAATGATTCGTTCGTGAACCAGATATCACAAACTGCTTTGTTTTTAACTGTCTTACAACAGACACGGAAGAGAAGACAATGCTGAATAAAGTCGTAGTTTTTGCTATTTTTGGACCAAAATGTATTTTCGATGCTTCAAAAAATTCTAAATGACCCTCTGAGGTCTTACGGGTTTGAAACAACATGAGGGTAAGTTATTAATGACATCATTTTGCAAATTGGGCTAACTAACCCTAGTAACCGTTTTTTTTTTTTTGTTTACAAGAAGTTACAGTCAAAGGAATTGTGATTGTCCTTTAGGTTAATCATTTGAAATAGTAAAAACAATATGTTCAAACTTTTGACTACTTTCTTTAATAGCTACATTACACAATACTTCTACTTTTACTTTCAGTACTTGAGTAGTAAATTTTAAAATAGACTACTTGCAATACTTAAGTACAAAAAATGTTGAATACTTTAGTACTTCTACTTAAGTGTGGTGCTTAAAGAGCACTTCAACTTCTACTCAAGTCACTTTTTTGATAGAGCACTTGTACTTTTACTCAAGTATGGTTCTCTAGTACTTTATACATCTCTGATGAACACAAACACATCTGCAGGGTTCACCTGTAAGGTCAGCGTAATCCATAAAGCAGTGTAAGCATTTGTGATAGTATGCTAGCCAAACTTTCAACATCGAGCATAAAATCTGGTCCACTTGATAGTATTTTCTGGTCAGGGGCCACCACAAAGAATGATGTTTGAGGTTTCTTTTGACGTGAACAGTCCTTTGAATGTGTAATACTGTTGTGTTAAATATTTAACAGCTCAGACAACATTTTTGGCAAAACAATACTACGTTCATTTTTGCACACTTCGCAACACTTTCAAAGTGAAATGTCCAGGAAGTGGCCAACGTTTAGAAAATAAATCTTTTTTTTAAACACATTTGATATTTTAATGACTTATTACGGCCAACTTTTAATAAATTAAACTGCATTTATGCATTTAGCGGGCGCTTTTATCCAAAGCATCTTGCATTGCATTCAGGCTAACAATTTTCAACTATCATGTGCTTGTTAGTGCAATGCTCTACCACTTGAGCCACAGGAACACGATCAATTTTATTCTCATTTTAATATTTGCATGACAAATTAGTGCCAACTTTTAATAAATAAATCTGTTTTCTGATTTGATATTACTTTCATGACAAATTCTGACCATAACAACTATTACACTGCGTTATTAATGTATTTTTTATTTCATAATTGCTACTGTTGTCAGTTCTGTATACAGGACATGTATATTTATAGGAACACTCCACTTTTTTTGAAAATGGGCTCATTTCCCAACTCCCCTAGAGTTAAACAGTTGAGTTTTACCGTTTTCTAATCCATTCAGCCGTTCTCAGGGTCTGGCGGAAGCACTTTTAGCTTAGCTTAGCATAGATCACTGAAGTGATATCAGAGCCTGAAAATAGTCCAAAACTACAACTACACAAACAAGCTGGGACTATTTTCAGGTGCAGTAATATCACTGCACCTGCTGCACCATGGTACGGCAGCAAACCTCCTTGATTATTACTCCAGAATGAGAGTATAGTTCCTAGCCATATCGGCCTCGAAAACTGCAACTTTTCACTTTTTCGTCGGTATTAGTACACCGTGTAACTACAGAAGATTAAGCCTTAAATAGGAAAAACATGGAAACTCTTCGGTCATTTTTGAGCGAGATGCTAATGGTCTAATCAGATTCAGTGATCTATGCTAAGCTAAGCTAAAAGTGCTTCCACCAGACCCAGAGATCGGCTGAATGGATTCAAAAATGGTAAAACTCAACTGTTTAACTCTAGGGGAGTTGGGAAATAGAATAGTGTTCCTTTAAATCATCTAAAATTAACAACAGCACAACAAATGATTTTCATATATTAAAGTTCATAAAATATCAAAGTCGTATTTCATGTTTGATATATGTCTGGAATTAATACGATCAAATATGACTATGACAAAATACAACTTCTTGAAATCCCTGACAGGTTTTGTGAGTTTCACCCTGTCGCTAAATTAACTGGTCGAGCTGAATCTTTAAACTGAGTGCCAAGAAATCATCTTAATTATATAATTCATATAAAGCATAGAGTTGTGCTGACCAAATGCTGATTTGGCAGTTCAGCTTTATGTTGCACATGGTGTGCGGAGGGTTTGCGCTCACATGCAGCTCAGCAAGGCAAGAAAAAGCAGGAAAGAGAGTGAGAGAGAGATTTTAGTGCGGGATGAGAGAGGGTTTGTCTGCTTACATAACCTCCAGAGAGCACAGGCCAGCCATCTGCTGCAGCACATCAACCGGCTCGTCCATTACTAACAGCAGCAGGTCTAATCCTCTCATCTCTGTCTCTGTGTCTCTCCTCATCCTCACTTCTACCTCTCTGTCCCGTCCCTGCTCCTCCTGTCCCCTGTGATGTCTTTCTCCCTCGGTCTGTTTCAGTCGGTCTCTTGAACTGTATCTTATTGTGGTTTTGTATCTGTTTGGTTTGCGGCAACATACAACCCTGTAAAACTGTAGACTGCTGAACACTTGTACACGCCATGTTCCTCACTTCTGCTGTGCTTGTTTTTTCTAAGAAATTTACTCTAAGAAGTCAAATTTCACGAAACCTGTTAAGAACATAGTTCAGTAAAGCATTCACCCCAAATTTACAAGAAAGAAAAGAAATATAAGAAAGAATAAAGAAAATAAATGTATAACAATAATAACTATTACTCTAAAGTTAATGTAACAAAATAATATTAATATATTTTAAAATAAAACAAAAATAAGACAATATTATTACCATTATTATATAAATAAACATTTTATCATTTTTATTTTTAATATTAACCGCAAGTATTATTCTAAAATAAAAATGAAATAATAATTTTAATATTTTACTTTGAAATAATCAAATAATAATAATTTGCATTACAGACATTATTTTTGTTGTTGTTGTTATTTGATTATTATTATTATTATTATTATTATTATACAAATAAACTTATATTATTGTATTTCTTACTATTGTATTTTATTTTTATTTTTATTATTTTATTCTAAAATAAATAACAAAATAATACTATTGATAAATTACATTAAAATAAACAAACTAAAATAATATATTTATTTAATTTATTTATAATAACACCAACCGCAACTGTTGTTTATACAAAAGAATGAATAT
Source organism: Carassius gibelio (assembly GCF_023724105.1). Lineage (NCBI taxonomy): Eukaryota > Metazoa > Chordata > Actinopteri > Cypriniformes > Cyprinidae > Carassius > Carassius gibelio. Next base: position 18,994,564 of record NC_068420.1, read on the forward strand.
AACTAAAATTATTATGATGATAACAACAACAAATTACAATACATATTGTTTTAATCTATATGCAATTAATATTTTATATAAGTATTAATACATCATGTTAGTATTTTTGCCTTTAATTTCTGCTGATTTGAAGGAAAATCACCACTGAGAAGAATGAGAATGGCCAAAATGCTCATTATTCAGAGGAAAATGAGCTTTCATGACAATCTTAAGAAGAAATGTATTGATCAGTGTCTGTGTTTCAGGTCTCAGGACATGCACAAGAGTGAAGTGTGAAGTCTAGCCAAACTACGGTTAAAGAAGCGCTTTCTGCTACTGCGCCTTTAAGACGATGTATTCTTGCAGCTTGATGTTGAGAACATCACAGCATTCAACTAACAAACACAAATACTCCTCAAGACAGGACTGCTGAAGTGGAACAGGGCAAAGTCTTTATTTAGAGTCAATGCAGGTGTCCGCTCTAAAGATAGCGAGGATGAGGAAGCAGGCATGGCTTCTTCTTTTTTTTTCACTTTCTATATGTCGTTCGCTCTCGTTTCCTCTCTCTCTTCCAGAGAAAGCAGGTAATTCAGAGACTGGCACATCAAAGGCTGTGTAGAAATGCAGTTTAACCCTGAGCTGTGAGTCTGCAGATGCACAAAGAGACTCTACTCTGCTGACTGTCCAACCGTATATAAACCATCACATATATGAGGCAATCACAAATAACAGCATCTATGATTACGAAAAGGAAAAAAAACCTCGTTTTCAAGTAGGTACCTTTAACCCCGGTAAAATATTAGCAATGCACATCCTACCAGTTTTATTGTCGTTTAATGCGTGGCACTGTGTTTTCTTTCTATTTCAGTCGACAGGAATCAGAATAAGAAGTGTGTGTGCAGTTTTCAGCAGTGTTTCAGGGGTCTCTGTGGCGAACAGGTCACGCCAGAGGAGTGTAAAACAGACGGCGTTTACCTCCGAGGCTTGAATGAGCAACACAAACCTCAGGAAACATGCAGGTTTGCACAGCCATCACCAGCTACAGGAAGAACATCCAGAACCTCCAGCATCTGTTCATCAGGATCTCTTCTGTATTTACAGCAACATACGATCTTCACACACCAGCCTCACTGACAGCAACAGAGACAACCAGGATACCTTTGTTTCTTTATTCATTGATTGACTGATGTACTTGTATTTATATAATCAATCAAGTAACAACAATAAAAAAAAAGTAATAAATGTTTTTAAAAAAAATTCTATGCATTATTAATATTATTAATAATAACAACAATAATAATTATATTAATCAATACAATAAATTATTTTTAATATATTATTTATTTTTACACTTTTATTGTTGTAATGTTTTGTATTTAAATATAATAATAATTATTATTATTATTAGTAGTAGTAGTAGTATTTTTGATGTTTCAAAAAATACTAAAAAAAGAAAAATTACAAAAGCAAATTATTATTGTTATTATTATTATTATTAATGTTGTTGATGTTGTTATACATATAATGCAAATAAAAACAAATAATAATAATATTAAAATATATTTAAAATAAATATTAAGTAGTAGTAGTACTACTAGTAGTAGTCATAATGATAATATTAATAATAATAATAGTAAACATAATTAAAAATCCTTTAATATTTTTTATTACACTATTATTTTTTAGGTTTAGCATTTATATAATAATAATAATAATAATAATAATAATAAACTCCTGAATTCCTGAAATATATGCAAACAATATGGGGCTATTCTAAAAACAAACAGCAGAGTACAGAAGCAAATATAATATTTCCTAAAATCTAAGTGTGAATAAACTGCATCTGTTTTCACAACAGATCTTTTTCACAACAGATAATTTTGCTCTTTGACCACTCGTGTTCATATTAGTTTCATATAGTTTAAAAAAAAATACCTTTTTACGATTTAAATGAAATTATTCAATTTAAATTACACTAAAAATGGCATGTATTTATTAGTAGTAGGAGTAAAGTAATTCATACAGTAAATACCAGTTTTCGTGAAGTCACTCCACATGAAATTTTACAACCTGAACTAACTTTACCTTGTCATAAAATCGAACTGAATTCCAGCTACTACTTGTAAAACACACTTGAAATGACCGATGTACTGTATTTCTAAAACCTGCACCGTGTGAATAAACAGCATCTGTTCTGACCTCAGAAGCTCGCTCTTTGACCACTGGATCAGATCAGCAGGAAAGCACGAGCTGTGCTGAGTAATGACTGGAGAAGCATCTGTCTCTTTCTTTATTAGGAGGCGAAGGAACCGAGCTTTGAAGACGCTTGGCTTCCCTCTAGATAACTAGGAGCAAACGGGATTGATGCGCTTAGCTTTGACGGAGCATGTGAGGATACGAGCCCTCGGGCTGGAGAGGAACGAGGGCTTTAGTCTTCATTTCAAAGAGAATTTTTGCATTGCTGCCTCTCGATATTTCTGCGGTGACATAAGCACAAAACTCGGCAAAGATGGAGAGATGGATAACAGGAGGTGAGGCCCGTTAGCGTCTCGCTTAGCAGAAGCTAATTTGCTGCTCTCAGTCTTAACCTTAAAGATTCCAAAATGAATATGAACACAATACATGTAAGCTATTCGGAGGTTTTTTCTCCAAAATATGTAAACACTGAGGCTCTGATGCAACCCAAACAAACTCTGCTTATTAGCAAAACATGACAAAGAAACACTGGCTCAACCAATGGCATAAGTTTGGGGGCGGGGCTTTCCTTTCGATCAGCCAATGTGAGGATTGTTGGGAAACCTGTTTGGTGACGCTAGCGCTACAGAAATGACACTGCTAAACCCAGTATGATGTCTCTTCAATGTCAACCTCAGAGTTTCTGCTTATTTAGGTGGCTTATTTTATTAACTGGACTCTACAAAAAATATTTGTTAATATTTTAATTTTTTTTTTTATTTATTTCTGTTTTCACTGTGAGGGCCCTATTTTTAATGATCCAAGCACACTGCGCAGGTGCACTTAGGACGTGTTCGAATACACTTTTGCAAGTTTTACGACAGGGAAAACGGTTTGGTGTACCCGGCGCATGGTCTAAATGAGATGTCCCTATTCTCTTAATGAGTAATGGGTGTATTTTGGGCATAATGTGCAATAAACCAGTCTCATCTCCAATTCCCTTTAAGAGCCAGTTGCGCTCCAGTCGTGGCAGATTCGCTATTTACACGGCGGAATTTGCAAGCGCAAAGACAGAACGCATCTCCAGAGAGGAAACTGATCTGCTCAGCAGTGAGCAAATAGAGCCTAATTCTGATACACGCAATGACTATCCATTACGACATGTAGGCATTTTTATATCTATGTAGCCTAGACAAAAGTAATCTTTGTGGACCCGTCTACAGAATTACTAATGCACTATTTTTAAAAATGGCTGGTCAATGGCGCAGTCTATTTCAGTCAAAATAGTAACGCACCAACAATGTGCATGAACACACCTTGTTTTCAGACCAGCATGCCCATGGGCAAACACATCCACACAAATGCATTTGCTATTTAAACAATGCATCACAAGAAGTGAAAATGATAACTGCGTCGGTTTGAAACTAGTTAAAAACATTTGTGTCGCTCCTGCCGCATTGCACCGGGTGTAAGATAGGGCATAAATGTTTGTTTACATTTTTTTTAATTTTGTTGTTTCTCTATTTATTTATTTATTTTACATGTCTACACAGTATTTATTAATTTTATGTATTATTTTTACTTTAGTAAATTTGAGTTATTTTTTTTTTTTTAAATTAAGCAACGAAAGCTTTGACAATTTATAAAAGTCATTTTATTTCAGTTCATGTTTATTTTACTTCAAGTAACGAAAATGATTATGATTTTAGTTTAAGTTTACGATGGTTACAGTAAGAAAACATAACTGCAACATAACGGTACATTAGCACTGGGTTAGTCCTAACTATAACACTTCAAAACAAGCTTCAAATGTTTACTTACTTGTCACTTTTCAGTTAAAGTAAAATTCTGTGCAAAGCCACAAAATAATAGCCAACCAAGTCTGAGGTTTAATTTATAGTTTCGTAGGGCAGGAATCTGGACCAATGAGATTAGAGTGTGGGCGGAGCCAACCCAAAGTGACATAAAATTTCACAAATAAACAGCAAGTAATGCATTAAACGTGAAATTTGGAAGTAGAAAGACCAAAATGCTATTTTATTGTAAAACACAAGCCTACTTATTAATATTTGTCTTTTTCATTTCATTACCGAAACCATTCATTACGATGTACTAAGTGCAACTCTTGTGAGGAAACTAAACAGATGGGTATTTCTGAAAGTTAGCGTAATCATTCTTACGTTATTTATGGCCATTTCAAATGCGTCGATATGCTCAGTATGTCCTTCTTCTCTCCGTTTGTAGCAGCTCTTCTCTTTTACGGCAGGTTTGAATGTTTCTGAGCGAGGAGCAGTAACGGCGCTGAGGGCACTCAGGGGGGTATTACAAGACTGAAGGTGATTATCGGCCTCCCGGCAGCTCCTGAGGACGCGGACAGTCGATTAAAACTCTCAGCCCTTCGCAATAAATCTCAGCCGTCCTCAGAGACAATATTAATGGAGGTGTGGAAACAGGTGGACACTTTCCATTTCACCAATTCTTTGCAGCTTTCTGTCGTTAAATGTAGTCGTTGAGTCTGAGGTAAAACTTAAATGGATTTAACAAATCAATATTACTAAAATAGTCTGTTTTAGGTTTCATTATGCTATCAGTTTAATTAATATGTATTTGTAAAACCTGCAAAAAATTAGTGCAGACATTCACTCCTGATGCAACATTTAACAAAAATCTTTGCAGACTGTAGAAATAGTCCAACATTCCCGAAATACTACTACATTTATAGGCCAAGTGTTTAGTAGGAGAGGGAAAGTAAAGTTCAGTGCTGTTCAACTCTCACAGTCCATTAAGACCATCATGAAGGTGACATTTGTCCTGTGATTTATGGGTGAATATTCACCGCCGGCGGTTTGTACAGAGGTCTTGACCGTTTAACCAGCAGAGAATGACAGGAAAAATCAAGTGCAGCGAGTCCGAACGGGAACTTATATACACCTGCGTCACACAAAGAGTTCGACCGAAATGACGTGTTAAGGGTCGAGGGGTCAAGGGCTCTTAATAGCACTCGGCTACTTTCAAGCACTTAATGTGTTCAGCTCTGTAGTTTGAATATCAGTGAAAGAAGGTAAAATCTTGACCCCATGTAAAGAAATGCTCAATAAAAGGTAAAAACCAAGAACATATATACAGATATATGCATGTGTGTGTGTGTGTGTGTGTGTGTGTGTATAAAGCCTATATATTAAAATATTAAAAGTGCTTTTTAGAGCTAGCATTGCATAAAATCAGGAATTGCTTTGACTGTAGCAGTACGCCATTAATCTTTATGTAAAACTATAAAGAAGCAATGCCTCAGTTTACTGTTGTTTAAAGACACAGTTTGAAGACTTTCAACAAATACAACTGAAATTTATATCAAAATAGTAAACTGAGAGAGCAGATTTCACATGCAATTACTACATTTCGATAAACACCACCATTAGATGTTCTCTGCGAAGCCAATTTTGGCTCTAAATGGTCCTTTTTACACAAAGACTCAAAAGTAAACATTTCAACTCTTGGATATGTTTTATGGTCTGGATGCTGTGCAATTTGAGGACGATGAGTCACTGAATTGTGTTTGTGTGTGTGTGTGTGTGTGTGTGTGTGTGTGTGATGCTAGTGTTTTCTCATTTAATAAAGCCGACCCGTCTAATAGCCAGTAAAGCCTCATCGTGCACATTATAAGACAGAAACTCATCGCCCCGCGCACATTTAAACACCGGCTTTCTTGTTTTCTGTCATGTTGTTGTCACTGTAGAGCACAATTTATTAATCGCAGACTAGCTGGCCGAAACACACAAGCTTGTCAAGAACGTGTGGGTCAAATTTTCTCCCCAAAATCAAAAGAAAGGAATTTTAAAAAATGATTTTGCCTAATGAAAATTAAGCCAAATTTACTGTAGGATCAATGAATATTTGTTGTATTGTGACATTATGTCATACCATTTCCTCATTACTGTAATAGGAAAAAAAATATTTTCATCATTTTAATATGAAAAAAATATTGTAATCTAATAATCTAATCTAATCTAATCTAATCTAATCTAATCTAATATAATATAATATAATATAATATAATATAATATAATATAATATAATAGTATTTGTTGCACTTTATTAAAACACCCAGATGCATTAATGAAGCTACAAAGAATAATTTATTTTGTCTGTTTGTAATTTTGTGGTTATATTATTTGTGCCATTGTGACGTCTTTCATGAAAATGTTGTGCATTTACTCAGATTCTTCATTACCGTAATATGAAGAAGAAAAAAAATGCATTTAAAAATATATAAATCAAACATACTACACATTATGGTAATGATACTTCATTTTCCTTGTGCAAACATAATTATTATTTTAGTTTTTGTGGTTTAATTGTTTTTGATTAGAGTTGCAAAGTGATGGAAAATTTACATTAAAAATGTTTTCCAAAAATTTCAAAACAATCCTGGAAATTTTCCCTCTGTGCAACCCTATTTGTGACATTGTGACAGAAAAAAAGTTACACTCTCAGGCATATTACAGTTGAGACTCAAATTCTGTGCACAAAGAATCATTTATTTTTGTCTTTTTGTAATTTTGAGGTGAAACTATTTGATATTTCCCACAATTCCTCATTACAATAATGCAATGAAACCCATTCTCATTACTGAAATCCTAAAAAAAGTGGTAAAAACTGTATTTAATAAAATAAAATAAAAAAAACTATAAATGCTTTTGGTGGTACACAAATAAGATTAACAACTCATTTTTTACCTCTGAAATGTGATGTATTTTACAGTAAAACAATGTTTAATGAGGAAAAATAGTTACCAATTAAAAGAATGGATTGGATTGTGTTAAAGTACCTTCATAGGTCACGTTTGGGGGGAGGGGCAAGAAAATGAGGTCTCGATGATGTCACTAAAAAGAAAAGTTGGTTCAGATGCAGCACAACTTACTAAATTTTACAAAAACACAACAAAAAACCAACAATTAGACTTGAGAATAACCTACACCCATCATATGCAATAACACCAATCCAATTTTATTAAAAAACCAACACATTTAAAACCACCCAAAACCTAGTCCTGAAGTGTGAGGCGCTGATGTAGCAGAGCTCGAGGGGAAAGCGCGAGAGAGAGGTTGTAGTAATTGAATGTTATTATGTGGGAGAGGTCCGTGCACCCTACTGAGAGAATCCCATTAGTGGCCAGCCAGATTTAATCGCCATGTATGAAATTATTAAAAACCTCAGTGAATCGCTCTATTCTGCCCTGTTAAGGGCGATTCTGGACCGTGGGGAAGCGCTGCTCAAAAAAACACACGCTAGAGAAACATAGGACACACGAGTGTGCTGTTGCCATAACAACCCATGTCGCACATTAACGAGAGATCTGTGTTAGTCATCAGTCTGCATGTTGTTCAAGCAAATATCTAGATAAACCAATACAAAACGTACTGGTGTTACGTACTGAATTCAACCAATCATCTTTAGATGGATCCATTTTCTTCCCTCTGCTCATTTTTCCAAAACTCATCACCATCATATCCGATGTTCAACACAACTCTAAATGCATTGTATTTTTAGACTAAGACTGTTTAATGAGGAAAAAGAAAGTAGGGCAGGACTTGATGTTATCCATCGAAAATGAATTGGGAAAATAACCTTTATAGGCCAGTTTTGGGGGGAGGGGCTAAAAATGAGGTCTTGATGATGTCACTGAAAAGAAAAGATGTTTCAGATGTTACATTTTGAAAAGAATGAGAATAAGAGAATAAACTGCATTCATCATGTGCAGAAAGAATAATATTCAGCAATGCAATGCATTCGAATTGATAGTTTATTTCCTGTGTGACAAATAAAATGTAATTTTGTTTTGATTAGTTATTTGTTCAGAGTGCCAAAAGTTAGAATCTCACCGTCTAAAAAAATTACAGCTTTTAAAAACGTATAAAGACACAAATGATTAGGCGGTATACATTATATACTGTAGGAGAGACTGGGGCAGGTTGTCACAATATTTGACAGCTGTTGTAATATTTCAGTGAAAAAAAAAATGCAGGACATTTAAAAAAATATTTCCACTCAGAAATGGCTCTACATTTCACAAATGATTAAAGATATGGCAAGTAACGCATTCGATGAAACGTAATTTTGATTTAGAAAGATTGGAATAGTATTTTCTTGCACTCCAAACTTTGTTTTATTTACACATTTGAAAACCCATAGTCAATTTTTGGACTATTTAAAGTCAAAATGACAATATTTATTTCTTCTAGCAGAAGTTATATATGTTAAAAGGCAGGTTTCCACATTTCGTCACACATTTTAAAATGTTAATGAATTTTCAAATTACAATATTTGTTGGCCTAAACCATGTTTGATGTGTTTCTGTGTATTATATTTTACGTGTTTGGTGTTTTATGAATTATATTGTGTTTCATAATCGTTTTACTAAGAAGTCCATAACAGCATGTTCAGTGGCATGTTCCACTGTGATAACGTATTGGGGCATGTTGTCACAAAGATTTCAATTAACTAAAAACTTATTTTTTTGGTCAGTATTTGTAGTAAACTAGTACTCCATTCACAACAGAGCCAAAATAAAGTCTAAGAAGTCTCCAGGCCACTCTGTACCCACAACTGACTAATTGATCACAAAATAAGCAGCTGTTAGAAATCCCAAATCCTGGTTAAATAATCCCAGAGCCACAGATGCAATTCAGCTGATGAGGAAAATAAAAAGCAATTGCTTTCTGTTCTTGAACAACTGTTCTCAAATTCAATAACAATTGCACTTCAGCAATGAAATTAAAATATTCATCATTCTCTGGAGCCACGGGTTCATATTTTTGCTGAACAAAACAGCTGTTCTGTTCATTTTTATATGCAAAAAAATAAAAAATAAAATAAATAAAAGTGTGAATTAGCTACTTAGCTACTAGATAAATGTTTATGATTATTATAAATGTGGAAAATGATATTAATGTTGACATTTTTGAGGAAACCTTTATATTTCAGGATTCTTTGATGAACAAAGTTCAAAAGAACAGCATTTATTTAAAAAAGAAATCTTCTACAACATTATAAATGTCTTTACTGTCACTTTTGATCAATCGAATGCATCTTTTTTTGTCTAAAGGTATTAATTTCTTAAAGAAACTGCACTGATCACAAGCTTTTAAACAGTGGAGGATGCTTGTTTGATTTCATCATATCACAGGAACGGAGAGAGTTTGCTACGAAAGTATGTTTGAACATTTCAGAATCAATCCAAACCGCACGACTCCGTGTTAAACGGCACCCAGCGAGCCTGATTATGTTGTTTATTGAATTCGCTTGTCAATGTATCGCACATGTAAACAGAGAGACAGCACAGATGCGTATCAGCGCAACAGTCGACGGGAGACAAAGACAACAGAAAATCTCTGATAGCGTTTGGAATTGAAGGAGAATTGAGCGAAGCGGCCCCATCACTCGGTGACAATTTGAGGGCTTTTCCACTTGTCAAAAACCTGACGACAAACAGCAGCCTCCGATACGCCGGGTTACACCACAAACAGAGCTCAAGAACACCCTACTGCACTAAACCAAAGACACATTTAAAGGGACGGTGCACCCAAAATAAAAAAAAATCAGCCATCTGCTCATTCGAAGTCTCTGTGAGTTTATTTCTTCACCCAAACACACAACAGACTTGGAAAGCATTGCACAAGTCATATGGAAACTTTTATGGTGCATTTCGGAGCCTGATAGCCCCAGTCCCCATCCACTTCCACTGTACACAGCTTCAGAGAAAACTGTTGTTTTGTCTGGCATCCTGACAAACGGTTCTCAGTCAACACTTCGATCAGAAAACACGGCTATCACCGCTGACAAAAACATCAACACCGTTGGCAGTTTACACTCATTCTCGGAGTGATGGCAAATCTGTTTTGAGAGATCTCAGCTGATTTTTCACCTCCACACAATCATGCCACGAGCATATAAACACTGATTTCTTTAGGCACAAGGGCACGTTTGCTGGTTATCTCATTATAATCGATGAAGCCGATGCTCACTTGAGCTGAAGAAATGGTCTATGTTTACCATAAACCTCATACACAGTTTATTATCAATGTATGGGATGTTCTGGAAGGTCTGTGACATTTGCTAATGGTGGAGTACGTAACCAAAACAAATTGCTTGGAATACAGTACTGTATCCCATAATGCAATGCTCTCACCTTGAAGTAACATCAGTCATCAGTTTTTAATTAGTAACTTCCACAATTTAACTACTAAAATTACGTTCTTTGTATCTGTTATTTGAGTGGACCGCCACACAAGTTTACACAAAACTGAATTAAAAGGCCAAACAACCCGTTTCCACAATATTATTGGGTGCATCTATTTAAAGCAAGACCGTTGTTTTTATGCACTGGTCAATTTTGAGATTTATGGTTATTTTACTTCCAAAACATGTCATCTTTGAGACTGCTGGAAAGAAAAACCTCACAAATACATATTTAAGTGTCTATTTTATCACACTTCTATCGACTTGCATCTGTTGATGTAAAATGCACTATGCATTTGAGCAACACCTACATACAGCAAACTTTATATTTTGATTCCCGCCGGGACTATACTCTGAACGGTTTTACATGGGGTTTCATCATTTATCGTTCCGACTGATTTACATAACATTTCATTCTTAAAAACAGAGCTTTTTTCTGGCTGTTGACAGTACTTTCTGATTTATAAAAAAAAGACCCTCTATAACTCTAGTAAGTGAACGATATGAAACAAGGTCTTTTAACTTTGTTTGGTGCAAACATGTTAATTTATGCAAATGAGTGCATATTTAATTAGATAATGCATAATTTGCATATGCATACATACTGTAACATTTCAGAAAACTACAAAGCCACTGTTTAATGTATTGTGATCAGTCACCTGGGAAAGTATGGTGATCTATTAGATAGCATTGATTATCAGACAGAAATAGGTTAACCCTCATAAAAGCCCCAAACGTCTGATAGTTAAGCTGTTGGATGGTTGAATAATTGAGTCAGGAGTCAAGACTAGTAGCAAAAAAAAAAAAACAACAGCTCTAAAAATATAGCATGCTATATTGTCCCAAAACCACACAGTGGACGCAGCACGCTGAAAGCAGAATTGCTCTGTTGAATCAGAAGAGTTCAGAGCAGCTCAGAGTTCAATGATAAGGAGAACAAACACCGTGATTGCCTTATTGTGCCTCGCTAATGTGGAAACCATTAAAAATCCAGCAATGAAAAAACCTGAGCATGTCGTCATCCCAATTGTGACCAAAACACAGCAACAGCAACAAAAAAAAGAGTTTCCAATTTCGTCCTAAAATACCCATATCAATGGCAAAAACTGCTGCATCACCCGAAATATCAGTAAAAAACAACAACACACACACATAAAAACACAAACATGCACATACATAAAATAAAAACAAATGTAATAAAATATTCAATTAATTACAAACGTATATGGATGTATTAATATTTGCTCAAAGATACAATAAATTAAAAAACACATGCAAAAAAATTAAATGTTACAAATCGTACAAATAAATTATTGATAAGCCTATTTATTTTACAAGATATTTACAATGTCCTGAATGATTGGATATGTTCACACGCGGAGTTCTCAGGTGATCAGCAAAATATTATTTGTTCAAAAATGCAAAAAAATAAATTATATAATAAAAAACATAATATTGTAATTAAATATTGAATTACATTTACTAACATTAAATGTAATATTAAGCATTCATAAACATTTGTATTACATAAAAAAAACAATTATATTATAAGTGAGATTAGCAATTAATTTAATAAGATATTAACAACATCCTAAATTATTGAAAATATCTACCTCTCTCGGATTATTAATATTAGCTCAAAAATACAAAAAAAATGTAAAATATTCCAAAAATATTTCAATAAATGTACTATTAATATTAGATATTAGATTTTTAAAAACACACACACACACACACACAATCTGAGCATGTCCAGGTTTGCCGTCCATTCACTCAGTCAACAGCTCTAGATCCTCCATAAACCTCCTGCAAGCGTCCTGTGAATTAGATCAGCGGAGGGAAGTGGAAACATAAAACACGATTCCACCCCCAGTCTTTACACAACAGCAGCAGATATGAAATGATACTCTTTATGCAATTAGAGATGGAGTTAAACTAAGCCACCGCCGCAATCTTAAACCAGCATTTTTCACTTGCCAACAACAAACTAGAGGCTCTACTCGCTTCAAAAATCTGGGTTTACTTCGCCTCCTCCCTCCAGTCTCCGGTCCACGTGAAAGACTGTGTGAGCCAGAGACTTACCATGAGGAATTACAAACACACGTGTGTTTGTGTCGGGTCCTAATCACATAATGAACATGGCATGGATCAGCCCAGGCCTTACACTAGAAATAACACACAGAGCTGGCCTCAGGAAGCCAACAATCATTGGCCATTCGTCTGCAGACTCCTGGAGGAGACCTGGATAGTGAGATAAAGGGATCATATGATGCCAATCCAAGGTTTCCTTTCTCTTAGAAGTGTTACAAGCTTGGTGCATAAAGAAGGTCTGTAAACTCCTAAAACTCCTCGTTCTAACACGCCTCCACATGTCTACATCACGATGTGGAAAGATTTGCGTAATACCGCCCAAATGTTTTTGTCTCTGCGCTCCAGGACACACAGCATCACAGTTTAGTAAGGGGCGTAACATTTCCGTCACACGCTTGAGGCATTCGGCCAATCACAACGCATGAGATAGCTGGCCAATCAGAGCACACCTCGCTTTTCAGAGCAATGAGCTTTGTAAAAAACAACGCGTTTCAGACAAGAGGAGAAACAATAATGTACAGTATGTGGATTTTTTTTTTTTTTACCTTAAACCACATGAATACCAAAAACACAAAACAATGTTCTTTTTAGCAACATCATTTGACCCCTTTAAGCAGGACTAAGAGGAAAAAGGCGCAATAGTGACAGTCAGATGAGTCTCAAACGTGCCTGTGGTGCTTCTCTGATCCGGCAGACTGACACAAAGGAAAGCGGTAGTGGACATATACTGTGTGATCCATGAGGAACAAGCTGATTCATGTGTGTGGATTATGCATTTCTACTGGAATTCAGCGAAACGGAGATGGGTTTACAGTGGCTCAAAGATGCTTGGACACTTTCGAAGTGCTGAATGTCATTGTGTTAGAACATTTTGCCCATTATTAAAAGAAATGGTTCACCCTCAGGTCATCTGAGATGTAAATGAGTTTGTTTGTTCATCAGATTTGGTGAAATTTAGCATCACATCATTTGCTCACCAGTGGATCCTCTGCAGTGAATGGGTGCCGTCAGAATGAGAGTCCAAACAGCTGATGAAAACATCACAATAATACACAAGTAATCCACACAACTCCAGTCACATCTTGAGAAGAGAAAAGCTACATGTTTGTAAGAAACAAATCAATCATTAAGACTTTTTAACTTCAAACTGTTGCTTCTGACTAAAATATAAGTCCTCTATCCATAATATAACAATCCAAAAAGTAATCTCGCCTGAATCAGGAGAGAAATCTGCACATATCAGCCAAAAGCAAGGGTTTACAAGCCAAAGCAGCTGTAAACAAATAAGTTGGTGGATTTTGATGTTAGAGGACAACAGAAGATGGTCTTTTTCCCTGAAGGAAGTTTTTTTATGGAATATAAACTTGTATTTTAGCTGGAAGCAATGGTTTGAAGTTAAAACATCTTAATGATAGATTTTATTTTTTCTTAAAAACACAGCTTTTCTCTTCACAAGTCATTAACTGTTGGACTGTAGTGGTGTGGGTTACTTGTGTATTATTGTGATGTTTTCATCAGCTGTTTGGACTCTCATTCTGACGGCACCCATTCACTGCAGAGGACCCACTGGTGAGCAAATGATGTGATGCTAAATTTCTCCAAATCTGATTAAAAACAAACCTGGATAACATGAAAAAAAAAAAAAGCTAATTTTTTATTTTGGTTCAACAATTGCTCTAATGCAGAAATTACCATTAACTAAATAATAAAAAATAAGAAATAATAATAATGATAATATAAATACTATTACAATTTGATATTAACAAATACTACTTATGATTTTTTTTCTTTGTTAACTAACTAATGTTAAAACATAGAACCTTATTGTAAAAAGTTACGAAAATATCCCTTCTCTCCGAACTAACTTCACTTTACCGAGCCAGATCTGTGATGTCTTTCAATCACCTCGGTCATTTTTAGTTTTCCTCAAGTTCAAGCACAAAGAGTCAAAAGTTTTTCCTTCTTCATTCTGAACTTGATCGATTTCATTATTTTTAAATGTTTTGTTTAAAGCAGTGCTTGTGCAAACTCTAAAATAAAGGTTTGGATTGTTTCTAGCGCAGTGCAATTCATACATTGTAATGTGGCTGAAGTGAGTAAATGCTTGTTACTGAATTGAAAAGATCAATGAATTGAACTAATAAATGCAAAGAAAGGCTCTGCCTTGACTGTGATCTTACTGTATAATCAGAATGTTCCCATTATAATAACATAACTACAAACACCACTGATCAAACCACCATGGTGCATTTAAAGCAATCAGACCACACAGAAAATCCAACCAATCATGCTTTTTTCCAGCTCCTATCTAAGAGGAACAGACAGTCGACTCAGAAATCCGCTCAATCATCTTCCTGGAAACATGCACTAGCATCTTCTGGTGGAGAGCTTGTAAGAAATCAGCGCTATTGTAATATTCGGAGATGGCAGATGGGCCGAAACAGCAATAAAGTGTTGCATCACTTGCTCCTCGCAGAGATCTGGTGGTTCCTACTGCCTCTCAACACATGCTCTCTTCACATTTACACAACACCTACGGTTTAGAAGCAACACTGCACAAAAACGGGGTTTTATAATATTAGTAATACATAAAAGCACAAATAAATAGAAATATTAAAATAATAAATACATGTTTTATTTACTATTATTTTATACTAGCAACATTTAACAATAAGTCTCAAATATGAAATTTAACTATATCTGGATTCCAGGCGTTTCTATTCAAACG
Source organism: Carassius gibelio (assembly GCF_023724105.1). Classification (NCBI taxonomy): domain Eukaryota; kingdom Metazoa; phylum Chordata; class Actinopteri; order Cypriniformes; family Cyprinidae; genus Carassius; species Carassius gibelio. The sequence continues at coordinate 19,009,775 of NC_068420.1, forward strand.
TCAAAACCGCAAAGTGCGGCAGTAATCTGTGAACCGATCAGATTTTGGCATCATTCACCTGTAAACCTCACGCTACTGGAAAGCTGAAGGTGTGACCCTGTCTGCGGCTGATTCTTAGGAAAGTTCAAGCTCTCATAGGGAGCCGGGTTCTTCTCAATTCTGCTTAAATGCACCAACGCATCGTGCAAAACTCGAGCGCACAAGTTCATAAGCGCGCGCTCAGATCCAGTGCTGCGCGAGCACACACCCGAGCTGCTGAAGAACAAGAAGACGACTGCAGAGACTGTTTGTTACTGAACACCGAAACAAATCAATGCCACATGAATCCAACAGCATAATGTAACACCCCGCACAAGATGAGCCACCGGACTAGTACGAGGTCAGGTTACTATAACGCAGTGCGTGATACAGCGGAGAGCCTGAAAGCACAAACCTGTCTGTCCTTTCCCGAGGGTCTTTTCTAAGCGGTACGGTCCCACGTAATTGGCATGAGGGGAAGTGTTGTTTTCTTTCCCAGACAATGACATTTTCCCCGTCTAAACACACTTCGGGCGGCGTTGCAGTTCTTGGGATACAGCAATCCTCTTAAAGCTGCGCTGCACCGGAGGACGCGCTTTACTCCAATGTAACGGTGTCTGCTTCTGTGTCTGCTGCCCGTGTCGGACCGAGAGTCTGTGGTCGAGGAGGGAACACGGCTCTTTTGACCTCTTCGTTTCACGGGGTGAACCGGGCGGCTTATGATCCGACTGGCATCGCGGAGACCTGCACAGCTTGTGTCCGCCGGTGGCCGGTCTGCGAATCCGCCGACGCTACTACGGCGAAGGCGTGCTGATTAATATTCATGAGCTGAGCTGAGCCATTGGGTAGTCAGCAAGCGACGTCAGCGTGATCGAATTAATATGAAAAAGCCAGTATTTTTTTTTAAGACTAAGAAAATAAAAGAGGAACTTTTTTTCGTTTATTTATTAATTACACGAGGAATTATGTATGTTAAATAAATGAACGTGAATTATACTTTATAAATGTGAACCTGGAGCACAAAACCAGTCTTAAGTCGCTGGGGTATATTTTTAACAATAGATTTATAGCTTTTTCTTTTATGGCAAAAATCATTTAGAACATTAAGATCATGTTCTATGAAGATATTTTGACAATATCATAGGCCCACCGACGTACATATATCGAAAAATATTGTTTATGCATTGCTAAAAAACTTAATTTGGACAACTTGAAAGGTGATTTTCTTAGTATTTAGATGTTTGTTTGTTTTTTTCAGATTACAGATTTTCATATAGTTGTATCTCAGCCAAATATTGTCCTTTGAACTATGCATAATTTGAAAGCTTATTTGTTCATATTTTTCACAATTTAGTCCTGCATTGTTGTTGTTTTTTACTAAATACAAATTTATTAATAAATTATTTAAATATTTAATGTATTTATTGATTTCATCAGCATTAACGTATTGTCACATTTGGTAAATTGCTTTAACGTATATGAAATCTACTAAAGAAGCTAAGCCTTTGCCATTGGACGATGGACGCTTGACGTCATAATACATATTAATGAGTTTCGCCTTTGTCGTAGTAGAGTTAGTAATTTGGCGCGTGATCCGCAGCGCTTAATGTTGATTGACGGAGAAGCTCGCCAAGCAGCGCGAGCGTCTGTGTGCTGCAACCTCAGTCAGTCAACAGCTGATGAGCTCTGACAGCAATGCAATGACTGTATAATTATCAAGATTATTTGTACATACATTTATATATTATATATTTTATCTATTTCATTGCTGTTAGAACAAATATCTGTAAAACATTTTCTGAAATAAATAAGGCATTCTGCATGTTAAATAAACAAATACATGCATAAACAAATAAATAAACACATTTTACAAAATGCATTCCTGCATTATTAAACATACTTCTTTTTGAAAAAAATAAAATGTTCTATTTACTAAAATAAGTATTATTGTATATAAAATTATATTATATATTAATATTAATATATTAATATATAAAAATATATGATTTTACCATGATTATTTTAAAATCATTTCATTGAGCAAATGTTTAGAAAAAAGTTAGTTAGTTAGTTAGTTAATGCAACATTTCAAATGTACATTTTAGATTTTCATCTAATATTTATATATTATTTAGTTTCTTAAAATCATTTTTAAATTACCAAATTTAACTATCAAAATTCTTTGAATATTTTTGTTGTTGTTGTTGTTTTGGGGATTTACTATTTATATAATCAGTGATTCAGATGAAAATAAAAATAATAAAATGTAAATAAATAAAGGCCTTTTCATTGTTCTTTGATTATGAATCACTTTCCAATGTTTTATTGTTTTTTTCCTGCTATGGTGTCACACATGTAGGACGTGTAGAGAGAAGCAGGTTGCGGTTCACTGAGCGGAGTGTGTTTATTTCACAAGAGCAGTGTGTGAGAGAGAGCAGCAGCCAGTGACACGCTGACTCTGACTCTTCACAGCTCTACATCACACACACACACACTTCAGCTGTGATGTGGAGCTGGAGACACACATTAGCAACAGTTATGCTCCAAATTATGTCAGGAACAAAATTAGTTCCTCAAGACAGATCTTGATGTTCTCCTGTGAGACCTGCCCTTAAGGGCCATTCTGCTTCTTATAAGATTGCACCACATTAGGAACATAAACTTACCTTGTGACTATTAAAAACATGAATGAATTCAGATATCCTGCATCCTCTGTGGGACTGTCACATGTCACTTCTGCTCCTCATCTCTAGCCTCTTTAAAGAACCATCTCTTCCTCACCTTTTTATAATCTGAAGAACCTTCTTTCGCCACAAAGAAGCTTTTGTGACACAGAAACGTTCTTCAGATGTTGAAGGTTCTTTATGGAACCATTTAGACAACAAAGGGACTTCTATGGCATCACGAAGCACTTTTATTTTTAAAAGAGTATATAGCTTTGATTTACTTCAGTAGAAATGTATTCAGTATGGAATTCAAAACATTATTAAACTCAATGTGGCCCAAAAGTTAGCATGCATGTAATTAATCTATAAATACGATAATTTATTCTATACTTCTATATATATTTTTATAACAAAAATGTTAATTTAATTTGTTTGTTTAGTTTTATTTTATTTACAGAAAAAAGAGATTTCATAGTTTTAGTTTTAGTTGATGAAAGCTGCACCGATTCCATCAATACAAACTCATATCATAACAGAAATTCAGAACTATTTTACATTGCGGGTGAATCGGTGGCTAATTCGACTCATTCAATGTTATTTGTATGCTATTGTACAATTTCCTCACACTCCAGTAATGGTTATGTTTAAGGGTGGCTTTGATTTTATGTCATATGAAATAAACACTCCTTCAATAGTTACGTTTTCTAAGTTGGAATTCAAAAGAAGATGCTTTGAAGAACTTTTCAGAAGTTTCTGTGTGTACTGTATTATTCAACTCAGTGTGGTCCAAAACGTTCAAGCTTAAAAATAATAATAATAATAATTAATTAATTACAATCTGTAGAATTGATATAACTGACTTCTATAATGATTCCTATTGTCATGTAAGTTTTTAAGGTTCTTCACGATGCCATATTAGTCCCTTTGTTGTTTAAATGGTTCCAAAAAGAACCTTTAACATCTGAAGAACCTTTCTGTGTCACAAAAGCTTCTTTGTTGATGAAAGAAGGTTCTTCAGTTTATAAAAAGACAAGAAAGAGATGGTTCTTTAAAGAAACTTTGACTGAAGAACCAAAAATGGTTCTTCTATGGCATCGCTGTCAAGAACCTTGTAAAGCACCTTTATTTTTAACAGTGTTGCCTATTATTAAACTTAATGGGATCCAAACCTTTAAGCTCCGAAAAGAATAGCATGACATTAATCCATAGAATTCTTTCATATTTCAGACGTTTATACTTTGGATTGGTTTAATAATAAAGCTATGTTCACTGGTCCAGTGAAGCACCTGACTCTCGCCTTCTCGTCCACAATAACAGCTCTCAGTGAGGAGCTCCCTGTGAAGCATTGAGGAACATCTGCACACGTTGTGTGTAATCACGGCTGCCAGCGAGTCCCTCGCTCCCCTGCATCACAACGACTGTGAAATTAATCAGGAGGCGCAGCGAGCGGCCGCACCGTTTACTGTTTACATGCTGACGACCGCAAACCAAATAAACTCGGTAAATAGCGTCCGCTGTACTTTTGATTTACAGTTTCCCCGTCCTCCGTGTGTGAGCAACCGGGCGAGACGGGAATAGCCTATTATACAGATGTATGCTAATGAGATGCAGATGGACATATCAGATAGAAAGGGTGAATCCGGGGAAAGCGTTTGGAGATCTGAAATGACTTAGCATGATGCTACAAGAACGTCCGCTAAAGGTCTGTGCTAATCTGTCTCGCACTTCAGAAGGTAATGATGAGATGAGACGCCTGTTGTTTGTAACACAAACTAACTTCCAAACATTTGCTATCGCTCGCAGCTATGATTGGATATGTGCTGATTTGAAACTTGCAGCCATAAATTGCAGTTTATTTTTGATCTTGTATTCTACAGTGATAAAAATGGTGGGCAAACTAGATTGAAACTTACTGGGGAGTGTATTTTTAAATATAAAACTTTATAAAAATGTTCATTTATTGCATCTGTGGGACGTAAAAAAGAATAAAAAAAATTTTTTTTTTACAAATACTTGTTGATTTTTCTGATTAACCGGAATGAATTGCATTTTCTACTCTACATGAACCGTGTAGAACGAACCAGATCACTAAAATGAATCAGACTGTTAAACTCTTCATCTAGGACTGTCCAGGACAAACTGATTCACTGGAATGAATCAGTTTCATCTCTTAAGACAAGAACCATTTAGGATGAACAGATTCAGTGAAGTGTTGTACTTTCTAAATCTGCATGTAAGAGAGAGAGAACTGTTTAGGATGAATTGATTCACTAGAATGAATCAGACTTTGCAGCTTTAACATGGGAGAATTAATCTTTAAAGATGAACTGATGAACTCTATGACAGAAATAACTGATTCACCTCTACATATGAGAGAGAGAGAACCATTTACAACAAACCAATTCACTAAAATGTGTGTCACTTTCATGATTTACATGAGAGAATGAATCGCTTAAGGTGAATTGGTTCAACAGAATGAATCAAAGTGTCCAAGTCCTGCATATGAGACAGAGAACCATTTAGGATGAACAGAATCAACAGAATGAAATTAACTTTCGAGGTTTGTATAAAATTGTCTGTATATAACCAATAAGCGTTTAGAACAAATCAATTCACTACAATGAATCAGATGTTCCACAATGTTTTAGGCTGAACCAGTTCAGTTGAATGAATTGGATTATCCAACTCTACTACTGAGAACCAGTTCACTAGAGTGAATCAAACTTTATAGCTCTACAAATGAGAGAAACAGCCTCTTGGGATGAACCAGTTTACTAAAGTGAATTTTATTTTTCCATTCTACTACAAAGAGAACTGTTTAGGTTGAATCGGTTCCTCAGAATAAACCAGATTTTACAGCTCTACATAAAAGAAAGTACCATTTATGATCAACCGAATTAATCAGATTTGACAGACAGAACAGTTTATGATGAACGCTTTCACTAGAATGAACCGGCCTTCCAACTCTACAGATACATGTTTAGGTCAAACAGATTCAATTGAATGAATTTCCAACCCCGCATACAGTTTTAGGATAAACTGATTCAACAGATTCAGCAAATATGTTCATATTCAGCATATGTTCGAAGCAGTCTTTAAGATGAACGATTCAGTAGAATGAATCATGATTCCTAGCTTTACATGAGATAAAGAACTGTTTAGGACAAACCGGTCCACTGCAATGAATTTCATCTCAACATTTGAGAGAGAGAACCAAAGAGATTGAATATAATAAATCAGATTTTACAAATCTGTGTATAAAAGCGAGATCCTTTTAGTATGAATCAGTTCACTGCAATGAGTTCATCCAGGACTGTTTAAGATGAACTGATTCACTGGAATGAATCAGACTTTCACGACATGAGCATGCATGATTATTTCCTCAACACATACTTAATACAATCTGACATAAAACTGCTCTTTATCTCCTCACACTGATCTTAGATCAGCAGCACAGATTGTTTGGATCCAGCCAGAGGAAGCTGGTCCAGGATCAGTGTGAGCAGAAGCAGAGTGTGATTAATTGAAGGATCAGCGGCAAACAAGGAAGCCCATTACAGCCCATCTGTAAGCGTTTAGGAGCTGGAGTCTACTGCTGCATGAGCCACACTTCAAGAACCCATAAATCAATCTACTGATTGTTTATTTGCCCTTAGACTTTCTGTGTGATAAACGTATGTATGTGATTATGCCAGCAACGTTTGTGTTCTCTGTCTTTAACATGTTGTATTCGTTGAAGTTCTGTTCAAAGCTTCTCCAACTTTCAAAGATCAATTTTTCCAAACGACACAAAATAAAAGATAATAGAGGAGAAACGGGTGAACAACATCTGAGAACAGCATGAAAGCACGGGCAGAAGGAAGGGTTTCTCTGTTTCTAATGAAAGTGCTGCCGAAATCAGAAGTTACTGCCACCGACGCCTGTGGTGAACTCTGATAGGATCATTTAAGGAAGAGAGGAAAACTGAGAATGATGAAATATATACACCTGTGATGCCAGAGTTGATAAACAGGAACATTACAGACAGTGTTCACACTTCATATTTCTGACATTTGTTTTCCAGAGATCCTTTTGTTTTGCTGAAATAATATTTTCAACGCAGCATGAAATGATCCAAGGCAGGAGTTGTCAACCTGGGATCCATACAGTTTTTCTTTTTTTTGAGATAATATGAATAATACAAAATGAAAATGACAAATAAAAGCTAGGCCTATATAACGTGTGTGTGTGTTTGTGTATGTCAGTGTATGTGTATGTGTCTGTGTAAAATTAATTGAATTATATATATATATTATTTTTTTATTTTTTTATGGTGATTTTCTGTCAAGCTGCTTTGGTGCTTTGAAACAATATTTAACATGAAAAGTACTTCTAATGTCTAAAAACATGTCTAAGATTTAAATGCCCAAATCTAATATCAAGTGAAGAAAGGAGTGTTGCGATGCTGAAACCTAATTTAGAGAAAATCTTTATATATCTTTATATTAATCTTTATATTGCCCTTAAAAGTACAATTTGTAAGATCTTTGCAGTAAAATATCGTAAAACCACTAGGCTAGTGTTATATAATTTGTCCAGCTGATTACTAACAATATCTCTAATGTTTTCAACTGCTTGTAAATCTTGAGAAATTTCCCATTCTAAACAGTGACACGGGGCAGTGCAGTCGCCTGTCGATGACGTTAGTTAACCTTTGTTACCATAGACAGTAAAAGAAATGGACACAGCGACCCCATTAGATTCAACGGAGACAAGTGAAGTCAATTAGAAGCACACACTTCCTGGGGGTCGGTGTACTGCGCAGACTCAAACTGAGCTTGATGACATAGATATCACCTGAGCAACCTGTACGTCTTCTAATCGCTGTGCCAAGAGAAATCTGAATCACCCACCGAATCTTCCAGAGAAGGCGAGCGAGAACGGGAGCAAATTTTGGTAAGTATTCTGATTAAAGATTGCCTGTGAGATTCTCCTCCTGTCCATACGGTAATTTCTCTACTGTGCGACAGAAAGTCGCTGGTTATGATGCAATCGTTAGCCTATTTTTTACAAAAACTGCTTCTACGGGACCATAACGTAAGATACAAGGTAATGGAGCCTTTTATACAATTTCGTGTTTCTTTAGAAATAATTAATGGACAAATTAGGTATTTAAACACCTCAGGTGTGAAGTTATTCGCTGTCAAAGTGACGCCAAAATGAATGGGAGTCAATGGAATGCTAACAGCAGGTGGGGGTCCGCTAGCCAATGGCGGCGCCCAGGGGTGCTTCAAAAAAATATGAAACCCTGCCCCTGTTTGTTACCACCTTTACTGACGTAGAAACCACATGACAACAGTGTCGTGGACAAATGCGGAAGTAGTGTCTAGCGTCCAGCAAACCACTAGCTTGCTTCTAGCAGTTCCTTATTTACTTCTTCTTGCACATTTTATGGTGGACTGTGTTACTTATTAATGGAACATAATTACTGTTTACCATCTGCCGCTGGTTCTGTCGACAAGGACAGCTCCCGTAAACTTGTTTTTTACTCGACAGGTGAGTTGTTTTGATTCGTATCTTTACAGAAAACATATGCTATTATAATGGTAAACAAGATTAGTATTATGGGTCATACACGGCAAACGCGGGGCATCGCATCTCTAGACCCGCGCGAGGACGCGTCTGATCCATCGTCTGATCGCGTCTTTGCATTGACTTTGTATGTAATCTACTCGCGCAAATCGGTGAACTCGCATTTGAAAATTATGACATCAAGCACAACATTTATAAAACTTTACCTCATCCGTTAAATCCATGATTTATATTTCCGTCTGATTGATGGCCGTCAGCGGTTGAGTAGAAGACAACAAATCCCATCATTCCACGCTCTTTCTTAGCGTCATCAAACCACAGGATTGTTATTGTTTTGGTAGTGCGCCCTCTAGTGGCAGGTCAACCTGTACCTTACACACTGTTTAAATAGTTCTTTGTCATATTTAGTTGCCTTTATGTTTTAAGAAGTAGCTCGCTTTGCAAAGGATCATTATATTTGTTGGTCTTTGGCATAATAGCTTCTGTAAGAGTGTGGGCTCCTGTTTCAGTAGCGCTGATGGAACTCAACCAGAGCTTCACAGTCATGTTATTAGATTAGTGAACAGAAACTGATTTATGTGGCATGTCAATTTAGCCGCAGGTTTGTTTATTATCCATTGTTGGGTCACATTTAACTGAATTTGTGTGTGTGTGACAGTGTGTTTGTAGAGGCAAGTCTGAACGGACAGCCCAAATGTGCACAAATATGACACCTGATCTGTTTCAGCAGTGCGCCCTGGGAGAATGATGGATCGAACAGACCACCACAACATTCTCCAGCTTCACTGCTGCTTTATTGTGCCTTGCAGCAGCACATACCATCACACACACACACACACACATGCTAGGTTTCTGTGAATTATTGGGACCTTCCATAGACTTCTGTTACTTCTTATATTTTCTATCCCCTAACCCTAAACCTACCCCTTACAGAAAACCTGTTTGCACCCACAACATCCAAAATTCCAGGTTTTACTATCCTTGTGTGGACATTTGGTACACAATGTAACATAAACAAGAACATACTGTACATAGACAAACACCAGCTTTGTACACCAGCTTTGCAAACATGTAAAATGCAACCCCATAACGCCCCCTTCTGGACATATAAGTGTCATTGCATTTTAGTTTTGAGTGTTTTATTTTACATTTCAAGCTTGTGTACGAAAACCTCACTTAAATAACTCGGGCATGTACGTTTACGTTTTAATAATAACAAAAAATAAAAGTTAGTGGTAGCATGGTAGAAGGTGGTAATACATGGTTTAATTTTGGTCGTGAATTAATACCAGATTCTAACACGTTATTTAAATGGTATTCCGAGGTAGCTACTACTAAAAACCATATATTTCCATGGTACAGTTGTTTTCATAAGCGAGTTGAGGTTGTCATTAAGATTGGCTGTGAGCGTTTATAATGTGTTGCTATGTGGTTACTAGGCTATTCAGAGTGGTTGATACTAATTTTTTCCCTGAAAATCATCGATAACTTTCAGTCTGTTCAACAAGCTTCACAATTTCAGCTATCCTTCATGTCTGCAGCACAAACAGTGTGATTAATGTAAGTATGGATGCGTCTAAAATCGCATTTTTCCGAGCAGTACTATTTTTGAAGGAAGTAACGTTACTTTGCTATATTGTAAATTATATATTTATGAAACTGTGTAATAGCTAGTTATCCAGAAGTTTTGCTATGTTGTCAATGTCATGTGACCTACCTGCGCCGAATGCTGTGTCTGAAATCGCTCAGTCATTCACTAATCCCTATATAGTGTATGGCAGTTAAATTCACTGTATCAGGAAGGAGTGAACTGATAAATAAGTGAACGGATTCGGACGGTGACGTAGCCTATACACTACGCGTGAGACTTGGAGCTGTTGCAAAAACATTGCCATATGTACTTGTATATTACATGTAGCCTACCTAATTTTAGAAAATAATATTAATAGCAATAATACTCAAAATTACTTTATATTGCAGTTATACATGCCTCCGCGTCAGCTTTGTGGTTTCATCGATGGTATATAATTATTATTATTTTTTTAGAATGAATACACTACTGAGATTAACGAACATTTTTAAATTATCCACCAAATTATCATAATTTTTGTAAGTTAACAACGTTGCCTCCTCAGTAAATTAGTCAAATATTAAACTGAGTTATTGCCTTGATAACATATTTTAATATAATGTAGGAAAAAACGTTAAACTGAAATAATAAAGATGTAAACGTCATCTCTCATTCAAACTCGTTCGCTCTCGCTTAAAGCTCGACGCTACTCCGCATTGGATTGTGGGAAATAGTGATTCATTAGTGATTCTATGTGTACTTTTCACATAGAAATACTGGGAATTCGGCTGTACTACTCTTTCACACATACTGATGTTGGCCTGCTATGTAATGAGGAAGCATGTGCATTCGGATACAGCTGTTGTTAGCTAACGCTAGCATTGTTTACAGTCAAACTGAGAATTTGGGGGTGGTTCAGATAATTAGCTTTGCAGTGTCTAAATAATTAGAGGTTGTGTACTACACTGTGGAAAACAATTTGAAAACATTGCAGTAAAATCAGCTGGAGTCGTATAATTAGTCACATCTCAAACCACTACTCTGGGGTGCGTCTCCCAAAAGCATGGTTAGCTAACTATGGTAGTTAGTTCCACTGAAATCTGTTGGTAATGATGGAACCTGCGACCATAGTTGCTTTTGGGAAACACACCCCTGGATTGTTTCTCAACACCTTGGACCAGCTTTCATTAAATCTGAGGGTTTTCTCGTAACACTGCACCATGCTGTTCATCTCTGAATTGAGAATGATTATTCGCAATCATCTCTGGGTGCATTTGAACATCAGTTTTACTGGATTAAAAGAAAGTTGAAAGGTAATTTAATCTTGCTGCTGAAAATACAAAGGCAATGCCATAATTTAGCCTAAATATAAAGCACATGCAGGTACAGCGAGTTTGAGCTCGAGTCCGTCATCTGTGACTCTCAGGTTTTAGTGGAGTGAGGGATTCCTGTTTGGTGAACGGGGGGCAATGAAGGAGGAGAAAAGATGGATGAGAAGGGGGAAGTCGACGACAGCTGCTGTAAGTACAGGGCGTCAGACCACAGAGTGGGAGTGATTATGGCAGATGTATTTCTGCAGATGTCTCTATTCCTGCTGCGTCTGACTCGCTCCATGCCCACACAGAGATGGATCGAGAGCAGTGGTTTGGACAGACTCTTGCTGGGCTGTGCGGCTCCTCACACACCACAGACACACTGACTAAAACACTGCACACCAAACACAACATGTAACACCTACAGAGGATGTTTTTGCAAATGTTAGCTTCACGAGTTCACACTTACAGAGCAGAGTAAAGGTTATGCTTAACCTGTCCGGGGAGAGAGCGTTTAGTCCGGACCCAAGCGCTCCATGCTACCATGTCTTTAGCAAATATATCATTTTGGTAGCACTTTATTTTACAGTCCTGTTACTCATGTGCATACTACAATAACTAGGGGCTAACCCTGAGCCTACCTCTAAAACTCGCCCTACCCAGTTACCTTATATTACCAGTACTTTCTTATGTACGTACACTGTAAGTGCAACCAACAATTTTTTTAGACATTTATCAAAATACAATGTTTTTGCACATTACAAAGCAATGTTGTTAATTTACTGTGGTAAATAATACCATCGTTTATTAGCTTTAATTGTAGGTGTATTTTTAACTTTAACTACAGCCTAATTTTTGGTCATTATTTTAGCTTTCACTGTAAATTTTGTTTTAGAATGATCTTTAGTTAAAGATGAAATTTAGATTTATTTTTAGTTCAACTATAGTTTAAGATTTAGCATACATGTTATCCTTTAGTTTAGCTTTGGTTTTAGAATGAGCTAGTTTAAGTTTAGTTTCAGATTTGTCTTTGCTTTAACTGTAGTTTAAGCTTCAGCTTAAGATTTACCTTTTTTCAGTTTCAGAGTTAGCTTTCATTTAAACTTAGTTTTGGCTTTAGTTGTTATTAATTTCAGTTTAGCTTTAGTATCGTCTTATTTTGGGGTGGGGGGTTATGGAGGGGTTGCATATATGCACCGTAGTAATCTAATTTCTGAACATTAATACCATATTTTTTGAAAATTGGTTTCTGGAAATGGTACTGTGATATTACTATGGTGATCCTATTTAGGATCAAAGTAATTCCATGTTTTCGTTTGGTTGGGTGGGGGGGGGCATTATACACTGTAGGGATGGAAAATTATTTTAACTCAAATTTAATTATTCTGATATTTTTAGATACTGGATTTTGGACTTTCATGAGCTGTAAGCTCTAATCATCATTAAAAAAAATAATAATAAAAAAAACTTTTTAGAAATGTTTTTGCTTACCTTTAATGAATCTAGAAAGTTTACATTTTGAAATAAGTAAAAAATATATATTTATTTTATATTTTGAGATGCACCTGTATATCTCAGTAACACCATGTTTCTTTGGATGTGTACCATGGAATACATTTACAATAGAGTACTATAATTGTATTTTTTTGGACCATGGTATAGTACATTTATACTTATATATTTGCTCCTTTGTTGGTTTAATTGCTTCTATTGTCCTCTTTTTGTAAGGTGCTTCGGATAAAAGTGTCTGCTAAAAGATTAAATGTAAATGTATAGCCAACTGTATTCTTGAAAGATGAATGTCATGAAAATAGCATGGTCATTTAAGTACCACATGATATACAGTATCACTACAATGGTATTACGATCTGATACCACTGTTGAACCATGATACACAACAGCACTTTTATGTGAGAGTCCTTAAATGTATCAGCTACACTCACAGCTACACAACTAGTGCATGAAGACCCACACACCCCTGACAGCAGAGAGAATGTCATGTTGACAGGGGGTCACCAACATCTTCCTCGAGAGACATCAAATCTGATTATAGTTAAAACAGTGGGTTCAGCCTCCTGCCTCACCAGCTGTCCCGCCGCACACAGGCATCGGTCATCTGTCAAATGGAGCTTGAATGTGAAGGATGGGAAGATAGAGATAAGGTCACAGAGGACGAGGAAGGTGAAGGAAAGTAGAAGACAAGGCCAGACAGAGATACAGGCCGGCCACACTTGACCTTTACCACCCACATGTGTCAGTGACAGAGAAGGGCGCTGGTGTGGCTTACCATTTCACCCCTCTGGGAGAAACACTATCGCTCTAAGCACCTCAATTAACCCTGGTTCCTCTCTTAACGATGGGATCACAAGGTCTCGCTTTCTACTGCTTTCTACTTTCGTTAAATTGTGTCACTAGGAGGGGTGAATCCCAACCTATCACTGTATATGAGTGATGGACAAGCTTCTTTTTTAGAGCTTCTTTTTTTAATATATATGTGTGTGTGTGTGTGTACTTGTTTTTCTATTCTGGTGGGGACTTAAACCTGAATACACACAGACTCATGGGGACTCGTGTCACGGTGGGGACCTAAATTGAGGTCCCCACGGGTAAACAAGCTAATAAATTACACAGAATGAAGTTTTTTGAAAATCTAAAAATGCAGAAAGTTTCCTGTGAGGGTTAGGTTTAGGGGTAGGGTTGGTGTAGGGCGATAGAAAATACGGTCTGTACAGTATAAAAACCATTACGCCTATGGAGAGTCCCCACAAGGACAGCTGACCAGACAGAGAGTGTGTGTTTGTGTGTGTGTGTGTGTGTGTGTGTGTGTGTACACAAAAAAAAAGTTATTGATTTTTGATTCAATACTATTTAAAAATACTTTTACTATTCTGTGAAATGTTCGAAAGTGTAAATTGTGCTCTAATTAATACAGTAGTGTTGAATTTCAAACTAGTAAATAACATGTTTACTGATAGTTGGGGAAGAGAATCATTACAAAAAAAGAATTGATTCCAGGTTGTTGGAGAGTGACAATAAACTCCACTTAGAGGAATCGAATTTACTGAAGGGCCAAAGATGTCTGGTCGTGACATGAATTAGACTTTGCCCATTATTTTCATTACCAAACCACTACACATCCTAAACAGTTAGCCTTAACAGTTAGCGATTTTCACTCTCAAGTTTTGAGCAGTGTAGGTCAGGCTTTAAACCATTTATTCAACAGAACTGCTCAAAAAAAACATTGAACAACTCTGAATATAGATTTTAAAAAGACGGCAAATAAATCGATTGATTCCAGAATGTTCATCTCTACTTCCAGGAAATATTAGGTTTCCAGATCGTTATGGGAAAATTGTATTCTGGTTCCTCAAACGTTCTCAAAACATAGGCATTTTAGAGTTTCCAATGTAATGTAAGAGCAAAACAAAGCTGTTCTTCGAGCCCAGTCCTGTAGTGCGCGCAGTAAGTAGCATGAGCTAATAATGAGACCCAGGTTCTGAGGAAACGATCAACATAACTACCGTATTTTCCGCCCCCTCGCGGCTGTAGATAGTAATGTTTTCTCTTGGCTCTAAATAAATGTGACTTATAGTCCAGTGTGACTTCTCTTTGGCCAATCATTCGAATAATGTATCTCATAATCTTGGACTGCAGTTATATCTGATCAAATGCGCATTATTATTCTTTAGCGTGGGTTTGACAAATTAATTTTACTTGATTGGAACAGTAGCTACGTTAATTATGTCTCTACTTGTTTCCCTGTTTTTGCCACGGGATGTAATTAGGATTTACACAAGCTCCAGTCTTGGATCCAGAACACCTGAGAACACCTGAGAAGAGATGTTGCTGACCCTCAGAGGACCTCAGATGATGCTAATCCTGAATCAACAAACAGAACTAACACATTTTGCTACAAGTTTGATTGCATCATATAATAATTGCTGTTAATAGTGTTAATTGTCTGTTTGATTGTCTTTAATTTATTTTCCTTTAAATTTCTGCCATATGCACATAAACTGACAGTCACCACTGATAAGCTACTACTAAATATTGTGGAAACCTAATTTTCTGTAAAGTTGCTTTGTCACGATTTGTATCGTAAACAACACTATACAAATAAACTTGAATTGGATTGAAGTGTAAGTCAGCTGACTTGAGAGGCTCAAAGGCGTACCCTTGGATAAGTCCCAGGACAGCACAGTAGGAGGAAGAGGCTGATTCAATCTTCAAGCTCCCCTCAGGAATTTAACAACAAGGTTGTTTTTGCCGACAGACTGGTCAGACACTAGTGGGTGATTCACCCTAATGACTTCCACATATACTTGGAGCATGGAAGGGATGCACCCTTTATCCAGCAACTCTTGCAGAAAGGTTTAAACAGGCTCAACAACTTGGGCTGGGGACACCAAATCCTGCCTCTCGCTTGCGAAAGAGAACTGTCCTGAATGGTATCGGCCAGGAGGCTGCTTCAGACGTCCCTGACTCGCCAGATGACCTGAGGAAACAGGCAATTGGAGGGAAGACCTACAGGTGAGTTTTGGGCCAGTAGTGGACAAGGGCATCTTGCTCCTTCAAAAATTAGTTGGGCAGTGAATGTTGTCTTCTAAGGCAAAGCAGTCCACCTTCCTTCTTTAAGAGTCATTTGTGGGTGTAGTTTCCATTCTGGGACAAAATGTCCAGCTCTTGGTTCAGTTTGCCTGGCACATGAACTGCCCTGAGTGTCCGCAGGTTGCACTGTGCCCTTAGAAGGAGGCATTTTGCTTTCCTGTTGAGGGAGCATGACCTGAGACCCCCATGGATTATACAGGCACACAGCTTCACCTGTTTTGGGGGGCTGAAAATGCAATTTGTTCATGCAGCTACATGAAAGTGAACGAATCAGTAATCAGTATTCAGATGAAACAGGAGTTTCCCAAAAGACCATGTTCAAAAGGGAACTTTCTTTATTGAAATACCATTCTTTCTCAGTTTCCAAAACTTTGCTTTAAAATGATAATTTAGTGAAATGTTCTGTATACATTTTTTTATGATTATCTGGAAATAATAAACTTTATTTTATGGTTTTAAAGCCAAAAAACGTTAAAAAGAACGTTCCTATATTATTAATTAATTTTTTTTATCCCCAAAAAACAAGCGTTAGGGATACATTATATGTTTGCAGAGCTTTCTGTACTTTAGACCTGGTCAATAGAGCCATAATTAATTGATGAATTTATTTGGTGTCCAGTTCCTCTCAGAATTTTTTTAATTAAAAATTGTAATATGAGTCAGTTTGTTCATTCACAGCGTGGCAACAAAGGGCATCAATTACGGTTGATAATCAAACCTTGCTTTCATTTACACCTCATTTAAACCCGAGTACTAACTGCTGATTTCATAATTTACTTGAAAAGGAAGTCTGATAAGGGCATAAAACCCTGGGGATATTTGCTTTCCCTGTGGTGCCATAATAGCTGATTACATGAAGATCACAGTCCCTACCATGCTGACTTCCCATGGTGCATCTCTGTGGAGCCTGATCGTCTTCATCAATGTCTAATTGGGGTTAATTAGGATTTAAAATAACCTCACTGGAAATGGTGTAGTTATGATACATTTACATGATGAGATGCTGTGAGCTTTTTCACATCTTGAAGACAAGGAGAGAAGGAAAAGTTTGCCTTACTTGATGGAGAGATGGGGAAAGTTGAAGCACAGAATAAAACAAAAAGGCTGGCGGGATGTAGAGTCACATGGAACCGCAACACTTAATGACAAATGATGGTGCATGTAGCACCTGTGTGGTCCAATGTAGTTTGGAGATCTAACGAGACTTGCCCAAAGCTGTGATGTGATTATTTGCTCAGTCAAACCAAGCCCATATGACTGTTGTGTTGCCATCGGCCGTCAAAAGTCTCAAACCTCTGTGCAATAACCGTGTTGTGGCAGCTCACCCCGAAGACACAAACGAATGTTTCATGATGGATTGAGAGTAAACATAAGAGAAATAAATGATTTTTTTTCTCTTATGTTAACAGAGCAAATGCCATAGCTAAAGTTAAACTTGCTGTATATAGCAAAAAAGCTCAGGATTTAAAGAAAAAAAAAAAACACTATTTTCTGTAAAGTTCGTTTGTTTAGCTATTTTATGTGTTCTTTTCTTCATCTCTTTTCAGGGCTTTTCACACTGCGCTTATCCCTGTTGTTCTAAACCCTGCTTTTAACTCCCGATAGAGAAATGTTTGACATGACAACAATGTACTAAAACATTAAAAGTTTTTCCTTTGTGTTATTGAAAAGTTTCGCATACAGAGCACAACATCGGCTCCGTTTACACTCGGCATTACCATGCGATCACTGTGATCCAATCATCAGTCAATCCGGACAAGGCGGGTTTACACTTGGCAACATAACTTCTCTATCTGGATAACCGAGGCCAGAGGATGACTCTGGTGCAAAGTCGCCCTGAAGTGGTGGCTTTTATTTTGCCAGCAAGTGTTCTTTACAGAGAATGAGTGTTTCTGCAGCTTTCAGATTCTCCTCTCCACCTTTCTTCCAACATTTCAAAAGACAACGGCTGGATTGTGTTTACATGACACTGAAACCCCTGAATCAGGACACAGGACAACATTTTGGCATTCTAAAAATGTGCACCTTTGAAAATGGTTTTAAAGGGGTCATATGATTCAATTTCAATTTTATTCTTTCTCTTGGAGTGTTACAAGCTCTTGGTGCATAAAGAAGATTTGTAAAGTTGCAAAGACTACTGAAATCTGCCACACACTTGAGGAATTCAGCCAATCACAACTCACTGTACAGCTGGCCAATCAGAGCACACCTCGCTTTTCAGAAACGATGAGTAAAAATTAGAAGTGTTTCAGAAGGCGGGGCATAGAGGAGAAACAATAATGTACAGTATGTGGATGATGTGTTTTTTTAACCTTAAACCTACACCAAATACACAACATAATATTCTTTTTAGCAACATGATATGACCCCTGTAAAGTGCTTTTTTAAAGATTTAATTCATCTCAAACAACTGATTTTGTGAAAACAGTGATGTCATAAGGATATTAGGTTATGTGTTATGCTGCCTTCACGTGCTATCAGAAATGTCCTATATCCCACTTATGAAGTCGTGATTACGAGACTGTCATAAAAAAGAGTTTTAATGTCGGAAAGAATAAAGACAAACTTTCACAGTGTGAATTAACTGCTTGGCTATATGGTTAGCAACAGAGAACCAATCACGTGCCTCATATTCACATGTTTTCTACAGTCACTGAACAGTCACTGATAAGCATTTCAGCATTTGTGGCAAAAAAGCAAAATGGTGATGTTAACCACATAAAACTGATGCGTTTTATTCTTATCTTTATAGTCACTTCCAGTTCCATCGGCCTGAAGTCAATTGGTATTTTTAATTAACAGTTTTAATTAAAATAAAGTTTGTGTAAAACAAGCTCAATATACTGTCACTTTTTTTTTCTACAACATAAAGTACATTATTTATATACTTGAGTTTCAATATAATTCAATAATACGAAGATGCAAAATGCTAAATAGATTATGTAAACAGGTCGCATGCTGCATTTGTCTGATCAATGACACAGACACAGCTAAATATGCAAATAAGACCATTAAACCCACAATTTTAATGTAAGGATCACAGAATGTATAAAAACAGGGACGTAGTCCATGACGTCACCCGCTGATTTCTGAAGAGCGTTTTTTAAGTTCAAAGTGGGCGGGGCCAACCATCGCCATCTTGGCTGCGCGTCACTCCTGGATAATCGAAAATAGGCAAAGAGGCGGGAGGTGGTTGCTGAAGCCACGCCCACCTAGCTCGACAGCAGGGACAGCAGCGGCAATCCACCAGGGGGCAAGGAACTCGACCGGAAGTTGAAGTCGGGTGGGGGCTGCCATCTTGTAGCAGAACTTCACTTGCGTTAGCATTCCCATTGACTCCCATTCATTTTGGCGTCACTTTGAGCGAATAACTTTACATCTGAGGCGTTTAAAGACTCTGTTTGTCCATTATTTATTTCTAAAGATACACGACAATGTATAAAGGGCTCCATTACCTTCTATGTTACATTATGGCCCCGTATAAACAGTTTTTGTAAAAAATAGGCTAACGATTGCATCATAACCACTTGTCTCTCTGTCGCATTACCGCACAGACAGGAGGAGAAGCTCGCAGGCAATTAACTTAATATGGCGTACTGGCGTTACATTTTAAAATACTATACAAAATAATTAATCAGATTACTTACTCCTGCTCACTCACGACAAAGAACTCCCCGCTCAAGCTCGCCGTCTCTGCAAGATTAATGATGGCAGTTTGCACGCACAGCTACTAGAAGATTTACATCTGGCAGACAGGTTGCTGACGTCATCAAGCTTCGTTTGAGTCTGCGCGTCAGAAACGGAAGTGCTAAAAAAACGCTTAAAATGGGCTTCACTTGTCGAGTGTCAATGGGGTCGCTGTGTCCATTTCTTTTACTGTCTATGCAATCCACCTGTCACTCAAATGGCCACGCCCTTAATTATGCAGAACTTTAAAGCTTCATGTAATTTAAACCCCCTCACAGTTGTCATTTACATTTAATTATTTAGCAGACACTTTTATCCAAAGCACCTTACAAATAAGAGCAATAGAAGCAATCAGACCAACGAGAGAACAACAACAGTATACAAGTGCCATGACAAGTCTTAGTTAGTCTAGCACAAAACCCATAGTTAGTTTTTTGTTTTAGTTTTTCTCCAAGAATAGGACAGACAAAAAAAGGTAGGCTAAGTGCTAGTATTAGTTGTAATGAAGGGCAAAATTAGCTATATAGACCAAAACAAACCACTTTTTGTAACCGGCTGTTAACATATATATTTTTGTCTGCTGTAAAGTTTTTAAAGTTTAATTTTGACATGCGGAGTCCCTTCTTAAATCTTAATATTTATCCAGAAAGTCCATTCCACTTTTCTTACCACAAGATGGTGCGGTTTCATTACAAACATGTTAAACACGCAGCACAGAACGCTCTTTTTACAAATTAACAATCTGTTTGTAGTCAGTCTCTAGGTTAATCTGCTACAGGCTGTGAAATAATTATAAAAATGCATTATGTATTCTTTAAGATATAAACACTATCCACTGACACGAATGCTCTTCCTGTTGGTCCGTTTCCTTGGGCAGCTTGTTTTGGGGCCAGCTCACCATGACACAGCACACTCACACTGCACTCCTCTGACTCTGATGCTCAGAAGAAGCAGTCACAGCATCCTCTTGCGAAATTCCTCTTTTTTTTCTTCCTATGTTCATGCATTTTCCTTGTGAGGTTTGCTGTTTGCGTGTGTATTCAGTGTCTTGCAATTATAGTCCAAACGTTAACAATTGAACTTAAAACACATAGGTTAACCGATGGTTTATTATTTAGCATTCATTAATTTGACCTATTTTACTTAGGCTATTTTACCTTTTTTTATTACAGTACTAAATTAGTTTTTAAGTGCAGTTTTATTAACATCAAGTAACTGGCTTCATTAGCTTGCAATATGAGATAAAAGCATAATGCAATGTGAGAGAAAAAAAAATCGATGTATCTATTTTAATATGAATATTTCCAGCTAACAGGAACATTCTGTACTTGCATTAAACATACAATTGATATTTTCCATATTAAATATCTTGTGTAGGCAGATGATTTGTGACTTAATCAAATATGCAGGTTAAGAAACAGACAAGTGTGATGAAAGCTTCGCACGTGACCCACCGAGCCACATCCGCTTCCATGACGCTTCCCCAGATGGACGTGACTTCCACCACGAGACCCCCTAGCCACGCCCCTCTGAGTAATATGCAAATGACGCACGTAGCGTGAGTGCGTTCTGCGCTTTATAAAGCGCGCAGCCTCTTCCTCCCCGCTTCCTCTCAGCATCAGTGCGGAGTAACAACTAAAACTAGACTACACTGTCAAATAACAGCTACAGGTAAGACACAAGCTGCCACTAGTCAGGAATTTAAAACGCATTTTATCTAAAAAAGTTAGAATCTTAAAGCGCAGAATATGCGGTTTTGGTTGGTATTTTCTCTCCATAACATGTAATAAAATATTATGGCATTCTTCTATCATTAAGTTGTGTATTAGGCACAAATTTTCTATAATATGCAGAGAGATGATGCTGAAAGCAAATCATCATTCATTCCTGTTGATATAAATCAACATTTGAACTGCAAACTGATGTGACGTACTCGCATATAACGTGTCGCATCATTAATATAATTTACTAATAATATTAATTTACTAATGTTTCCACGCGGTTTTACTTCTTGTCGATCTGTTCCAGCTGGGTTTAAAATATATTAGATATTTTAGAAATATAATAGCCTAGGTATTTTTAGGTATGTACGTATTAACAAACGCATTTCTCGTTCACGAAGCGATTATTAGCGAGTATTTGACTGTCTATTGGAGCGTGTGGTTATGTTTTGTCGGATGTTGGTGTATAATTCATGTTGTGAGTCACTTAAAGTCTACGTGCTTCTAGAAATCCTCAGTATGGACCGATGCAGCGTCTTGATCTGATGCACTTCTTGTTTCCTGAGCTGCAAAGGATTCTGGTACTTGTGGTTTTTAGGGGCGCATTTAGGGGATGCCTGACTACACGAAGGTCCCATTTTGCTCAATTTTTCCGCAAGATGCGTCATTGCTTCATTCATAATTTCCCCATGTGATTTCCCCATCAGAGTCGACCGAGAATCCGTGTTATTGTAGTATATATATCTGAGACGCTATTATAGGATCATTGATATATTTTTATATTTTTATTTAAAATTTTAGATTTATTTTTAAGGTTACGTTTTCTTAAGTTTAGATTTTTACAGCTAAATATTCTATAGTTTTTAATTTTGCTGTGGAAAAAATCCAACGATATATTAAATGTTCCAGTTTATTGTTAAAATAAATGCTCACGGTTTAATTAAAATATCTATACAACACCAACTTAATTTCTGAAAAGATTTTATTTGTTTAAAAAAACGTAGCCTAAATGATAAATGTTCTACGTGGTGTCAAGAATTAGCATAATTAATTTTAGTGTTTAATTTTCTAGTGATGATGGATGACCAAACTTTAGGGACGGTCTCTTTAGTGCCTGGGACGAATCATGACTGAGGGGCTTTTTTATCCAGTTTGTATGAATCCTGCAGATCTTTCTTCTACGTGCGTCTGCACACACATCACTGCAGAGGCTGGAGCACGTGACGGATGAAAATAGCGCTTTGCTCTTACACCTTTAACCTTTTCCTCACTGCACTTGACGTTAAGATAAAATCGCATGGCTACATCCCTTAGCGGACCCCCCCAGTGTCAAGCGCTTAACAGATCATTTACAAGATCCCGTTTCATTCTGTCTTGAGCTCTGGAAGAGCATTGATGCTGAAAGCAGATCGTTAATGCATTGAAATGCATGGTAGCTGATGAGTTTGTGTCCTGCAGCTGAAGATGTCGTCTACAAAGGAGAAGCTCATCGCTCACGTGAGCAAGGAGGAGCCCGCCGGGCCCACGAACAAGGTGACCGTGGTGGGTGTGGGGATGGTTGGGATGGCCGCCGCCGTCAGCATCCTCCTCAAGGTCAGTGTGTGTCTGCATTACATCACAGCCTTCACAGAGTCCTGGTGTTACATAACCCACTACTGCATACATGCACTGCCACTAAAACATTTATAAATAAATCATATGATATTTATGGTTTCTTTTTAAATAAATGGATTAAAATTTGAAAGTTTAATTTATACAGATTACTAATTTAATTTTAAATAATTTAATTTAAAATTCTTTTTTCATTATTATTATCAAGTAACCTTTTTACAGTTAAAAAAAGGGACTGGGAAAAAATGATAATTTGGTTTTGAATAATTAATATTAAAATAAATTTAATAGAATTAGACTTTTTTAATTTTTATTATTGATCTAAATGGTCAAATTTGCATTGCTGTAACAAAGGACAGAAAAGTTTCTTGTGGTTGCTACAGATGTGTGAACATTTTGAACCACGATTCTGTTGCCAGCACTGCGTGTTTGAATCTGGCTCACAACGTTTCCCATCATTTGTCTATCTCTACTGTTTCTATAAAGAAAAGTGGTGAAAATGAGAAAAATACAACTATTAATGACTATTAAACTCATATCACTCATATTAAAGGGTTAGTTCACCCAAGAATGAAAATTCGTCCATCTTCTTCTCCTTCTCAAAGCATCCTAGGTGTATGTGACTTTCCTCTTTCAGAATAATCCAATCGGAGTTATATTAAAAGTTGTCCTTGCTCTTCCAAACCTTTTAATGTGGGTAAGCGGGTGTTTCTTGTCAACAGTTCAGAAGACGTGAAATAGTGTGCGCATCTGTAATAAAATGCGTTTTTGTAAGACAAATATCCAGATTTCGAACGTAATAAACACTTTTTTCTCACTTCTGCTGACTGTTGGGAACGGGAAGATTGTCAGGCAAATGTAGTTGTACATCAGCGCTGCGTGGTTAGAGACGAGCGCAGAGAGAACAAAACAAAACACTGGTCATGAATTAGAAGCACAAACGAGATTTGTAAAGAGATTTTTTTTGAGGATTTCGAACTAATCCAAGAGGAGACTGGTTGTCCTTTGCTAAAGTAAGGAAACTTTGTTTCCTTTGCTCCTTCATTTCCCAGAGGCACGCACGACGCATACATCTTCCATCTTCTCCCTGCATGTCTTCCGCATCCCAACAGTCAGCAGAAATGAGAAAAGAGTATTTATTACGTTTTGACAGGAATGCAGGAGGCCTTTTTTCACCCCCCGGAGCCATGTGAGGGACGTTTTATTACAGATGCACACACTTTATTTCACGTCTTCTGAACTGTTGACGACAAACATCCGCTCACCCCCATTGAAAGCTTGGAAGAGCAAGGACAACTTTTTTAATATAACTTTGATTGGATTATTCTGAAAGAGGAAAGTCACATCTAGGACGCTTCAAGGGTGAGTAGAAGATGGACGAATTTTCATTCTCGAGTGAATTAGCCTTTTAACATTTTTGTTAATATTCAAAATCTTGGGCAATATAACTTGTGTTGGTTTGCTGGGTTTTATTGGATTTGTTATACTTGTATTTTTAATTGGTTTTTGCCATGAACATGGTCTAAGATGATGAGATGGCATTAAATACAAAATATTATACTACTACTCCAACAACTTCTCAGATTTTAATAACATTTTAACAACTGGTAAAAACACATGTTGTGTCCAGTTTTTCCCATAACCCCTTAACACCCCCCTCCAAAAAAAAAATGGAATGAAAAGATCATATTGATTCCTGTTTCTTCCTTAAACTATCGTGTTTTCTCCTGATTTCTCACTTTGGGTAAAGCTGCTGTGGCTCAAGGAAATGACACCAGCTTCAAAAGCTTTCCTGACCTTTGAACGTAGAGCGGTTTCTGAATGAGAAGGAACCTCCGCCAAGAATAAACATGATCCCCATAGATCTGAAGACTAGAGTTTGCATCACAGTTTAGCTCTCTGCATTTTTCCATTGGTGTGAAATGCATCTGATGAACCTACAATGCCATATATGTGTGTATATTCATATATACACACAAGAAATGGAACAATATAACATTTACCACTGTCTATTGGCCATGGAGAGGTGTATAGGAGTGTGTTATCAGTAGAGTAGTGTTGATGTCAATGCATGTGTTTGTGCAGGATCTGACTGATGAGCTTGCGCTGGTGGATGTGATGGAAGATAAGCTGAAAGGAGAGGTTATGGACCTGCAGCATGGAAGCCTCTTTCTCAAGACGCACAAGATCGTGGCGGATAAAGGTCAGATTTCACAATCTACCATTTAAAAGAAAATATGAGAGGTGGGTGGTAGTGAATTTATGGCTGTTGATAAGGAGCAGACGGTTTGCTTAGTGTTAATGTGAATTGTTGACTAAATAATTAAAAGCATTTAAAAGGGAACTGCATGTTAATCTTATATATAAAGACATTTATTGTTGTTTTTTACTTAACAAAAGAGGTGAATAACTTACCAGTTATCTAGGAGCTAGAAGAATCAATATCCTCCTAAAAGCCCAGACACAACAGACCAATCCAAAAAGGTCCAAAAAGTTGCGTTTGAACACCCTGCGAAACCTATGGCCAGCTAGCACACACGTTCTGCGCCTGAGCGAGGAAAATAACTCCACACCAGCAGGTGGCAGTAGTTTCTATTCATCATTTAACAAGGGAAACAAGAAGCAAGAAGCTGCACTTGGATACCATTATCAAACCATATATAAGATAAGAGCTCTTGACTTTGGTTACTTTGTTTTTATTCTCGTATAATGGTTCGCTAAATTGAATGGCCAATTAGAGTGATCTCTTCGGCAACAAGTTTTGCCGTCAATGTAACATGCGCAGTCATTTAACAAGCTGCCACTGATGGTCTGACTAGTGCCAAAGGTGCGGAACGCAATGCAAAACATAGGATAGACACTCAACTTAATGCAATATCATGCAAAACGCATAAGACTTGATTAACATTCAAAGTTGGTTCCAGTAGATCCTGCGCTGTTATGTTGCTAAGCTAACAAAGTGCAAATGCACAAATATTGGGTGCAGTTTTAATTGGACTGATCTCTTATATACAGAATAACTAATCTGAACAACTCTTTATACACCGCAACTCACAAGTGCTCATAGTGTGAAAGGAATAAAAGACATGATTAACGTTCACAGTTGGTTCCAGTTCTCAAAGATCAAAGATGGCCAGACACTTGCTGTGACAAGCCTTAACACGGGTGTTAATTACTGGAGGGCCACAGCACTGCAGAGTTTAGCTCCAACCTTAATTAAACACACCTGGGGCCTGTTTCATTCAACACGGTTACCAAATAAGCCAGGCTTATTTCAGTTAGTCTGACTTATTTTGAACCAACTCAACTGACAATAAGTCAGACTAACTGAAATAAACCTGGCTTATTTAGTAAAGCTTAAATCTCATTGCTTTTTTGTTCTTTCCAAATGATGAAAGAAAAGATCCAACAATTTGTAAAAAAAAAAAAAAAAAAACTAAAAACAAACATCCTAATACAGAAAAAAAAAAGTTTTTGGTAAACTGGTCTGTAGGAGTTCTTGTATGCAGTTTAAACCCTAGGGGGGAAACCAAGCTTTAACTCCAATCAAACACCTTAAACAGCTTATCAATGTCTTCAGGATTGCTTTAAAAAGCTGAAACTGGTTGTAAAACCTTTAAAAGGACCGTGGGTCCCCTGGAGCAGGGTTGAAAACAGTCCTGGTCCAATACACCTTTCTGTAATTATTAAGTGCTCCTGAATATCTTCTTAGCTTGTTCAGTTGTGTTTGATCAGGAATGGAGCTGAACTTTTTGCAAGGAAGTAAATCTCTAGGAACAGAATTGGGCGCCCCAGTAAAATCTAATATTTGCAATTATTTAGTCTTTGGGTGCATTTTCTGAAAACATCGCAAGCATAATCAAATCATTGAGACCAATGGTGCCAGTGGTTTCTACGATCAACTTAAGCTTGGTCTGAACAGGCCTTGAGAGGGTGTTTGACAGGAATATAGAAACCAAGGGAACGTAGGGACCTTCCTAAATTGATCATCCCATGTGATTTCCAGACTATAGCGTGACGGCAAACTCCAAAGTGGTGGTTGTGACCGCTGGAGCCCGTCAGCAGGAGGGCGAGAGCCGCCTGAACCTCGTCCAGAGGAACGTCAACATCTTCAAGTTCATCATCCCCAACATCATCAAGTACAGCCCCAACTGCATCCTTCTGGTGGTCTCAAACCCAGGTATGTCCACACCTGGGCCGTTCTTTAGTTCTCAAAGGTTTCATTTGACGTCCTGTAGCCTCCGAGACTGTAAACCAATGTTGTCTTCTCTTCAGTTGACATCCTGACCTACGTGGCCTGGAAGCTGAGTGGTTTGCCCAGGAACCGTGTGATCGGCAGCGGCACAAACCTGGACTCCGCTCGTTTCCGTCACCTGATGGGAGAGAAGCTGGGCATTCACCCATCAAGCTGCCATGCTTGGGTCATTGGAGAACATGGAGACTCCAGCGGTGAGGACTGCACAGATGTGCTTCAAGAGCACAACGAACACCAACTGTTTTCTTCGTAAACTGTAAACTTTCTCTTTCTTGTGTAGTCCCTGTGTGGAGCGGAGTCAATGTGGCTGGAGTGTCCCTCCAGGGGCTGAACCCTGACATGGGAACAGATAATGACAAGGAGGACTGGAAGAGCGTCCACAAGATGGTGGTTGACAGGTGAATAATTTATAACCCACTAGACTTCCATACAGTGGTTTAGTACACTAATAATCATCTCAGGATGACATTTAGAAAGGTTTTAGAGAGAGCGCCCAAGTTGTTTTTCTTTATACATGATCTGTGTAATATACGTGTACTCTGTTACCATTAGAAAGCATATGAATCAAGTCCTCGTGTGAATGCATTTAGTCTGGACTCGTGGTTGTTTATCGGTGTTTAACATAAATCGGGTTTGTTTTGGCAGTGCGTATGAGGTTATTAAGCTGAAGGGCTACACTTCCTGGGCTATTGGCATGTCTGTAGCTGACCTGTGTGAGAGCATCTTGAAGAACCTACGCAAGTGTCATCCAGTTTCAACCTTGGTCAAGGTGAGATGTTCTTGTTTATTTCTGAGTGACCAGCAATCTTCATTAACCAAACACTTTGATCCATTTTTCTAGTACCAAGAGTCAAGAACATAAATACACGTGTGTGTGTGTGTGTGTGTGTGTGTGTGTGTGTGTGTGTATATATAATAACTCCATTCCAAACCGCCATTTAATGACTACATATGCAGCTACCTTTTATGGCAAAATCCTGGTCCAGGTCCAAGTGAGTTGAGAAACTCTTCACGGACAGCAACTCATATGCATTGAAAACTTAAAGCACACAGAATAACTGAGTAATGTTCACAAATAATTCCAGTATCTTAACAGTTGGCTCTTATGTTAGCATGTTGCTAAGCTAACAATCCTATGTACCGTGTACCTGAAATCTTTGAGTGCATACGAATTACTGATATCATCAACTCCCACAAATACCAGAAATAGCACTCATCTCACAAAGCATGCACACGACTTGAGACACGTTCACAGTTTTTTCCAACAGATCATATGTAAGCATGTTGCTAACAATAAGCGCAAACACATATTTGGTTCTCAGTGATGGAACGGTCTAATATTGTGAGCAACTGCTCTGAACAACGCTTCATGAATGGCAGGTTACAACTCGCACAAGTTGCACAGTTCGCACTCATGACGTAAAATGCATAAAAGACCTTCAGTTTGTCTGCTACTTTGGATGAAACGCTTCTCCAAGTTTGTCACAGTGCATGGAATTGACTTCTATTTAAAATGTACATACTGTAACACGCTGCATTATGTTAGGCCAAAATGACGTTGCCTAATAAAGCCGAATTTCATTGGGAGCAGCCTATGATATCTAAAATTGTTAGTTCTGTGATTAGCCTGCTTAGTTTTGTAACAGTGCTATAAAAGACAATTATCTGACACTTGTCGCATATTCACAGGGAATGCATGGCGTGAATGAAGAGGTCTTCCTCAGCGTGCCTTGCATCCTGGGAAACACCGGCCTGACAGATGTTGTCCACATGACCCTGAAGCCAGACGAGGAGAAACAGCTGGTGAAGAGCGCCGAGACCCTGTGGGGCGTTCAGAAGGAGCTGACCCTGTGAACCATGGTCTCCTCTGAAATGTCGCTGGTGTCGCATTACAAACCTGGATGAGTCCTGCTTCTGTTACTCCTGACCTCATAAATCTCACTGCCTTTAACCATCAGATATCTCTTAGACTTTCATATTGTAAGGCTCCTTGTTTTAGGTGTAGAGAAGAAATAATTTATTCCCGTTGTCTTGAAAAAGATCATCAGCCTTTGTAAAAGTGTGTGTCTGTGTGCGCTCTATTGTATATTCAACAAAGCACTTGCGAACAAGATGATGTGCAATTTGAGTCTTATTTTATTCCATTCGGAGGTCAACTAGCATTCCGTACTTGCGTCACGCAATTGATCGTTTCAGTGACGGTTAAAGCTGTTACTTGAAGCGTGTGATTGTAGAATTGAGACACAGCCCATGACTGAATAAACATTGTGTGAACCTACAAAAGCTTCTATCGGTCTCTTTGTTCTGGAGGCTGAATAGAAATAACAGCTGTACAGAAACAAACTGGGTTAGTGGACCATGTTTACTGAGCATTTCAGGTGCATGCAGTTATATTGCATCAATTTCAGGTCCGTCTAGACCTCAATACCTCAAGGTCAAAATACAAGTTGAGTAATAAATAAGTAGCACTGGACAATTATTTATTATGCACACTTGATGTGAAAACATGATGCAAGGTCTTGCCCATTAACAAATATATCATGATTCATGATCATGCTCTTTTATTGATCTGTCTGACATCATAATCTACAGCCTGGTTCGAATAAGAACAAATATTAGCAGATAAGGGGTTAAAGTCTCTAAGAAACATCAACTCAAGTCTTGTCCCAAATGTGCATTAAAACAATGGACTGAAATGCAACAAATTTGTTCATTTGTTTTTAAACATTTGGAAGAATAAAAAGTAAAAATATATATATATATATAAGTTAAAGTACAACAGTTTATAGCTTTTCGGTTTTCATTAACATTATTAGTCACAGACCAAACTTTGTGTAGAGCGAGAAGAAATACAGTTGTAGCAATATACCAATAAATCTGGAACCGCAATAGTTCCCAGTTACAATGAGATAAATAATAAATTCAGCAAAATAAAAGCCATAAAATTGAAATATTGGAACCATAAATCGTCACTGTTTTTTGTAAATTAGGTGAATCTCGCAGAAACTTTCAAGAAATTACATATTTCACCCCAAAATCCAAGGGAAGTATTTAGTAATAAAAAAATAAAAACGTGCATAAAAAAAATATTTTTTGCATTGTGATAAAGCAAATTTCCTCGCAAATTTTCATTGTAAATAAAAATTAATTTATAAATATATTTTAAATATCCGCTTTGTTTTATTAAATTTAATTAATGCTGGTTTTACAGTACTGACTTTTTTTTCCTTTTTACTTTAATGAGAAATTTTGGGAGTAAATGTATCTACTTCTGTATCAAATATTTACTTAAACGTTCTTAATATTTGACACAATGTAAAAAATCTTAACAGTCCTAAATTTTTTCCTCAGAAAATAACTATTTTATTTATTTTGAGGCGAATATTCCTGTGAGATTCACACAGTTATGAATTATGACAACACTTTGTAACAATGCCTGAATGAAAACAGGAGATGCTATCCACATTTGAGAGAAATTTTACTCATAAACTACCTGCAGACGTCACATTTTAAAAGTAATCACTCTGTACGGTTTATAACAGTAGTATCTAAAGAAAAGACCCAGACGCCTGCCAGTTTAACACGAGACGCTCAAATGAAAGAAGGAACAAAGTCTTATTTATCTCTGACGCTAGTTTTTACCCTTTAGCATTTAAATATCGTACCGATTTTACCGTTTCCAGATAAAGTCAGGCACAGACGCTAAAACTCTCACAGAAGTGAAAGATCATAAACAGCTGAACTCCCAGTGACATACCACAGAGCGACTAGATCAGAGTCTGGAGCGCGGGGTCAGTAAAGGTCACTGAGTCCGGCCGTCTTTCGTGCTTTCTGCATGAGCGCTCGCAGCTGGAACTGCTTTCGGGACAGCAGACGCACATGCTAAAGACAAAACAAATGAGACGAACAGCGATGTCAAACATAACATTACTAAGAACAGCAGAATAAATGGCAAGTTTGTGCCAAAGCTTGCATTGTTCTCTGAAGTGCGAGATCTAGAGGGGCGAACAGACCTTGAGGAAGACCTCCAGGTCGATGACTCCCCTCCGAAGGGCTTCTCCCAGGTAAAAGATGGTGTCCTCTATGGCGTTCTCCTCTGCGTACAGGTTCAGGATCTGTTTGTAGAGCGGGGCTGTTGGGATGATCACGTCGTCAATGTCATTGTTTTCCGACTGGTTCTCCATCTTCTCCAGAGCTTCGCTCAGTTCCTCGTCCTTCTTCTTGAGGAGCTCAATGTTTCTGTCCACCTCAGACTACGATTGGCACAAAAAACACATCTAACCATGGCATAGTTTTTCAAAAACAGTGTGATCTCAAAAAAGAACAACCTATAGAGCAATGGCAAATGTTCGTACCACTTCCTGGTCCAGACGGGACACCATGTCTTCCAGCTTCTGGTGTCCTTTCTTCAGGTCTTCCTCAGTTCTCCTCAGGGCGTCCAGCTCGGCTTGAGCTCTGTCCATCTCCTCTTTCATTCTCCAGCGCAGTTTATCGCTCACGGCCGAGATCAGCGATGCTCGGATGGTGTCTTCACCGATGGTACCATCACGACTCGGACCTGGAAGTAGAAGACAAATTTATTGCCAGTGTTTTGGGGAATTAAAAGCAAAATGGTCAATGGATAGCGATGCTGCGAGATCCGGTGAGAAGCATTCAAATTCTGCACAGAGTTCTCCGTTATATACTTTAATTTATAGCATTTACCATTTAGCCGTAAATTGTTTTGTTTAAAATATCACAAAGTACTTGAAATACCATACACAGCTATCCTTTAGTTTGAGCACGGCAAATTCCAGTTTATTCTGCATTTGGCAAATTCATTTGGTGTTGAGCGATGGACCCTTCTTGGGAAAACCAAATACTTTATCGCTGATCTGGAGCCATCTATAAGACTACAAGAGCTGCCTCTATTAATGGCACCCATCCATGTTTGTACAAGTGTCTTCAAGTTCCCCTGATTGCAAACGCATGGCTTGTCAGGCAGGTGTTGGTGAAGCTGCCCCTTTGCCCTTTGGTGCCCAAAGTGCCCTTTTGTCAAAGCAAAATTTCCTCTAATTTTTTTTTGTCATAACGTTTCCTTTTGTGAATGCCTGCTCATGCCCAATCTAAATATTAGTAAAATTTTGAATAATAATTTAGCCGTCAATAAGATGACCAACATGACCTTTGACCTGACGACGACGACCTCCTCATTCGACCGGGACAAATCGTCACGCTGCACGCGCATTTTTTAATTGTCAGAGGATATTATTTTCAACACCGCGGAAGCTGGTAAGTGGTGTTTCATTCTCAGTGAAGTGATTTTGATATTTATTTACTTATTATTATTTTACAAGAACGATGTGATGTGAGAACATGCGGATATGTTGTTTATATTGCGGTGTGTAGCCTGTAGTGTAGAGTAACGTTAGCGTGCTGTTTGAGGGAGAAACGTTTCACAGGCATCGAGGTCAGAGGCGTCATGCACATTCAAAGATTTCTGAGCCAAGTTGATTTTAAATGCAGCTTCCAAAAGACAAAAAAAAAAAAACAGCTGAATAATATTTTTTATATATTTGATATAATCACACTGTTGTGATTAGATCGTTCAGCATCAGCTACTAAATTCAAATCTGTGTTCGCTGGCTGGCGCTGAGCCAGAGACGTTCGTACAACGCTTCATGACAATCAACGGTTCTGTTGCGCGAATGCAATGGCCAATCGGAGACGTGCAGAAGAGTCATCATGAAACGCTGTGTTTTTTTTTTTTTTTGTTCACTTGCTCGCTGACTGAATTATTTAGCGAATTGTTTCTTCAGAGAGAGAGAGAGAGAAAACTAAAAAAATCCTGATTTGGATAATGTAATGTAAAGTGCTTCAGTGATTGTAATGGTAGTTTTTGAGAGTGCCTGAACTCTGGCTAGACTGAATGTAATGTTATTTGATAATGTAAATGTTCTTTACTCTCTGCAAAATGAAAGAGTTAAAATAAGTAACTTACAATATTGTTATTAAAATTTACATTAAATACAAATTCAGTCGTATTAAAAATATTTTATGGCATGAAATGGCACTTAAGTAAAAAGTCGGGGTTTTATGTGTAGTTAATAGATTACACTACCTTTCCATTTATTGATCAAATAACAATCTATAAAGATGCAAAACGCGTTTACTTATACGTTTGAGAATCGAGATATTTCCTGATATATTAAGCATGTTTGGAATTGTTTTGAATAAAAAGGAAAAATAAATAAAACATAAGCCTATATAAGTTATACAGTGCTTTCATAGCATGACTCAGTTGTTTATTGTTTTGTACCAATATTTAAGGTGGACTTATTGATAAGGTGCAAGAATAGTAGTGATGGTTAAAATAATAGATTGATAATGAAATAGTAGATTGTGCCTTGTTCCTAGATGGACAGAGACTGGAAAGTAATAGATCAGATGAGGAGATGGAGATAGAGGAAGAAAAAGAGGCAAATGTAGACGCACAAGTGACAGAAAGAGCAGGTAAGCAAGCCAGGAGACAGAGGCTGGTGAGAAAGAGGGAAATGTAGAGGCACAAGTGTTTTCTATAGTTTTTAATATAACAGCTGTTCTTAATTATTCTGTAGAACAGAGAAGAAAAAGCCATCAGGTTGGGACAATTTAAGACATTTCAGTTTCTAATCCCAGAGTTATTATTCGGTGGAAATAATTTTTATTTTTTTACTTTTAAACTTAAAATTGTCTCTTCTAATCTGTTTCTTTTTCAAAACTGCATCACAGTATTTGCTGCCGTATCAATACATAATCATCCATATCGATACGCAAATCGGCAAGGAATGCTTCACAATATATTGCTGTATTGCTATTTTGAACCGCGCTATTTAAACCTTGTTCCATGTGCCCCTTTTATACTTTGAGCACCTGCCCCTACAAAGGTCTCTGCACGGCCCTGCGTCCCATCGTCTAAAAATCACGACTTTTTTGATGTGTGCATTTGATGCAAATTTATTCTGTAAATGTGTTTCCATCTTAGTTTATGCAAATTTTTTCTTATTGGATAAAAAGTTTATCCTACTCAATTGTGCGGATAAGGTTTTTATGCACAATTTTATCATTTATGCACATCTTGGCGTTTCCATCCAGCGTTTTCTATGCATTATTTCAAAATGTGCATAAAAATAGGTGGATGGAGATATACTTACTGATGCAAGATACCCTCTCTTAGCCACGTTTGCTAAAAAGCATCTAAGGATTTGCACAACAAGCAAGCGCACCATCTGAGCGAGTGTTCAGTCCAGCTGGAAACATCGTAACACCGGATAATATCAACATGTTAGTTTTTTTAATCTATAGAAAATCCAAGGTAGGCTTAAAGCCTTTTTTGTTTACTTACTAACTGTTATCAGTCCTATGCAAGCATGTGATTGAAATTGCGAATTTTATTCAATATTTATACTTTCTTAGTTCAGCTGCTTTCTTTTTAATGGTATAAACACGCACATTTGTGTAAGCGGTGGTTCACTTTTTTTTTTTCTAGGCTTGAAAGTGTTTGTAGGGTACAGTTTGTTTTAAAAAAAAACATTATTTTTCAAATAATTTACCTTTATTCCACACTGCTGTCTGTGAGCAGCTCGGCTGAAACACTCGGTAGTGATTACAGACTCACACGTCCTGCATAGCACTGTAGTTAATGTCACGGTTCAAACCTAAAGATGAAAGTTCACTGAGGAACTCTAAATATACCCAGCACCCTCTCTGTCAAACGGGAGGAACTGGACGGAGTCCTCTGACCTTTAGCAGCTCAGAATCTAGTTACAGACCCAACCTTTCAGAGTAGGCCACGAGGTCACTGTAAAGGCTGAAGACCAGAGGTCAGGGTCACGACAGAGCAGAGACAGATGGGTAGAGGAAATATGAAAGGTGAAGCGTGTTGCAGAGAGAGCTTTTATGAGTCTGACATTAACATGTTGAGTCTTGTCCAATATGCGTTCTTATTTTAGACCTAGACTCTCAAGACTGAGATACACTCTTGACAACTGAGTGAAAGTCTAGTTAAAGAATAACTGAATATAGTAGAAGCATTCTGTATGTGTTACCAATTCAGATTAACTCCAATTCAGACACAATGCTGTTAATCCAAATTAACTCATATTCATAACAAAATATTCCAATTCAGAGTAAAGGCCACCAATTGTAATTAATTCAGAGTCAAACTGAATGCTTCAGTATTGTATGTTCAGACATAATGTTTGTTAATTCAGATTAACACAGATTCAGAATGAACTTTGCTAATTCAAGTGAATTCAGATTCAAACTGAATTATATTCTACCATTTCAGTTCAACTTATTCAGAGCTGCCATTGCCAAATAATACAAATTCACATTAACAGATTCAATGTGACCAGTTAAGATTAATTTATATTCATATTGAATGCAGCAAATTTAGATGAATTCAGATTCAGATTGAATGTTGCTAATATAAATTCAGATTAAATACTACATATTCAGATGTCTTCTGGTTCAGACTGAACGTTGCTAATTCAAGTGAATTCAGATTCAAACTGAATTCTATTCTACCATTTCAGTTCAACTGATTCAGGGCTGCCATTGCCAAATAATACAAATTCACATTGACAGATTCAGATTCAATGTGATCAGTTCAAATAAATTCAGATTAAAACTCAATGCCACCATTTAAATTTACTTTCATTCATATTCAGTGCTGCCAATTCAGATCAACTCAGATTCAGACTGAATGTTGCTAATTAAGATTAATTTATATTCATATTGAACGCAGCAAATTTAGATGAATTCAGATTCAGATTGAATGTTGCTAATATAAATTCAGATTAATTACTACACATTCAGATGTCCTCTGGTTCAGACTGAACGTTGCTCATTCAAAAGAATTCAGTTTCAAACTGAATGCTACCATTTCAGTTCAGCTCTGATTCAGATTCAGAATGAATGTTACTAATATTATAATATTATAACGCATCAAATTAAGATTGCTGTAGAGACAAAAAGTAATGCCATTAAATAAGCAATTTTTAACATTCCCTGTGTATGTATAATTTCTGATCAATGACACAACCACGAACAACCTGGATTTTATGTTCCTAAATGAAATGTGGCTAGAAAACAGCAGCAGTGCTTAGTCCTCAATGAAACAACCCCTCCTAACTTTACATTCATGTGTGTCTGCAGATCTGTTCGGAGAGGTGGAGGTGGAGCTGCTCTGTTTATCTCGCTATTCTGTTTAAAGATGTCTATCAATGCATGCAAGTGTCATTTGGTCAGTACCTGTCCTTTGAATATATATGGACTGCTTATTGCAGGATTACTGCGATTTTCAGTACAGCTGTATAAGATGTAATGTAATTATAAAACTGAGCCAAAGGCAAACATCCAAGCTCACCCACAGCAGTGACGGGAGTCTGGGAGGTGTAATGCGCTGCACCACCTGTGGCAGGATACGCATTGCCTCCTGGGTAAGGGTAACCGGGATAACCACTGGAGCAGACACAAATCATTACATAACCAATTAATCACGCTCTGTAATTACAACACAGGTTATTTATACAAAGTGTTTCGTTAAAAGACTTTAACAGGTTTATGAAATGTGATCTTTGGTCAGACTGAAGCAGTCGTTACCAGGGGTTGGGGTTTGGGTTTGGGCCGTACGGAGATACTGCTGGCATTCCTGGCATATAGGACTCTGGAGGGAGGAGCAGGACACAAAACAAGCACTACTTAATGAACTGCTGGACCAGGGAGGCATCTGCTGTTTAAAACAGGCATTACTTTGAAAACTGAATAGTTCAATGATCACAAAAACCTTATTTAATATACTGTATGAGCAATCTGAGATAATAATTAAGTCAGAGGAAAGTCAACATTTTCAGTGCCCAAAATATGTGGACAACATCCTCAGTAACAGATTAAAGTTTCTATGTTAAATTAGAAATCAAAAAGTAAAAAATAAAACTTTTAGTATTAAGATTTTTGCTCTGACAGTACATATAATACCACATATAACAGCGGTTATAAACGAATGTATTACAAACTTTTTCAAAATATAAATAAATACTATGATATTATAGAAGTAAAACAAAAATAAAACTGACATACACATTCAATTGTGTTATAAATGTACTTTATGATTTATCATTACAATAACAGAAATGTGACCCTGGACCACAAAACCAGTCATAAGGGTAATTATTTCTCAATTTAGCTTTATACGTCATCTGAAAGCTGAATAAATAAGTTTGTTAGGATCGCACAATATTTGTCTGAGATACAACTTTTTGAAAATTTGGAATCTTGAGGGAGCAAAAAAAAATCTAAATACAGAGATCACCTTTGAAGTTGTCCAAATGAAGTACTTAGCAATGCATGTTACTAATCAAAAATTACATTTTGATATATTTACAAATTTACAAAATATCTTCATGGAACATGATTTTCTCTTAACATCCTAATGATTTTTGGCATAAATAAAAATTAATAATTTTGACCCATACAATGCTTTTTTTGGCTATTGCTTCAAATATACCCCAGAGACTAAAGACTGGTTTTGTGCTCCGGGGACACAAATGAGAAATTCTGCAAAACAATCTTGATGCTAAAAGCATCATCATTTTCTTTATTAAAATACTATTAGGGCCCTATGAAATCAGTTTTATTTTTTCCCAAATTCCGTTTTTATTTTTCTGGATTCTATTTTTTTTCCATTTAAATTTTTCTCAACTCATTTTTAATGGTTACATCTAATTTATATTTATCAAAAAGTAAGTCTAATTAATTGAAATCATAAGACTTATACATTTTCATAACAATGTATAAAATTTTTAAAAAAAATTAAGTTTAGGGCCCTAGGAAATGTTTAATATTTTCTTCACCATACGTTTTTTTGTTACCTAAATCTTCATTTTAGCACGTCCAATTATTGAACTGCATAAAAATTTACTTTAAAAAAACTTAATTTATGCAAATTTTTCTTAATAGCCTCATGAAATTTGATTTTTCTTCTTTTTTTTCAGAAATTCTGTTGTGTATTTAAATTGTTTTCTGGTTATCAAATGACGGCCTAAAACACTCATTTAATTTATTTTTTAATTATTGAAAATTAAGCAAAATTTATTTTTTGGTAAACAAAGGGTATTTACTATTAAAAATAAAACATGGAGGAAATGTTTTGCAATTAAAAGTTACAAAAATAATGTTTGTTTCATTTTAGTAGTAGTAGTAGTAGTAGGCTATGTACATTCTGTTGAACAATAGTAATACATTTCTGTCAAATACTTGTCTTTAAATTAAACCAGAATTTTATTTTTAAGGGTTGCCATGAATACCTTTACAGTTCTGTTTATGTGACGTGAAGCTAGTTTTACTGAAATCAAATGGTCAAATGCTCTTGAAGTGACTCTCAGAGCAGTTCTGGAGATATTCCTCATGTGTTCACGTCCTTATTTAGTGAAACGACAGAAGCTGAAATCACCGGAGCGTCACGCGCGCCTCCGTGTGTGTAATGAATGAAGACGCGCGTCTGCGCCTTTTGATTAATTCTTTCAAAATTGGACAAATTCCGTGAAATTCCACGTTAAACTGTAAATTCCCTTTTTGTGACTGGATTCCGCGATTCCGTCAACTTTTTCTGCATTACGGAAATCATAGGGCCCTAATCTATAACTCCTTATTGTAAGCTGTGCGTGTGTCTGACGGCTAGTTCTTGTCGGTTGTACTGTGATGAAGCGGTGCTCACGGTTCGGGGGTCCGGCTGCTTGAAAGGCCTGGTACGGAGGTTGTGTGGTGGGTCTGGAGAACACGGGCGGCTCCTCACCGAACACCACGATCATGACCTGGATGAGCCCGTACAGATCCGACTGAGGCTGACGGGCCAGGAGCAAAGACAAGAGCAGAACACATGACGTTATTATCCTACGAGACATCAGGAAACACCTTGATATCAGAAGGAAGCCGTACATGTTTCCACTCGTGCAGGTAGGGCAGGTAGATCTTGCCGTTGGCGTCGATGTGTTTGCCGGTCTTGATCATCATCGCACTGGTGGGCTTCACAAAACATATGGGAGGGTTGTAGGGATACGTATCCAGCAGCCACAGGCACACGGGAATATTGTACACATTCCCTGAAACGGGAAAAGCATGCATGGTTGAATGTTATAATGCCTCCTTTA
Organism: Carassius gibelio; assembly: GCF_023724105.1. NCBI lineage: Eukaryota > Metazoa > Chordata > Actinopteri > Cypriniformes > Cyprinidae > Carassius > Carassius gibelio. The sequence goes on from NC_068420.1 coordinate 19,048,965, forward strand.
TCTCCAACACTATAAACAGTTCTCACCTCTATAACCCACTGGAACCGTTCCTGTGAGGCTCATCAGGTCTCTGGAGGAGCCGTCATTAAACACTGTGAAGGAGACATCAGTTATTCACACAGACACAGACGAACACACACACGTTTGATGAGGATCCTACCGTACGCGTCCATGCCAGGTTTGAGGTCTTTGTACTGAGAGATGACGTTTGTTATCTCACGCACAGTGAGATCTCTGTATTTGTATTGCTGGAATATAAATAAAAAGTATAATTAGACACATATAAATAACCCACAAAAAACAACAACAACAAAACAAACAAAAAAACTATTGTTTGCATTATAAAGTATAATATATTGAATCAACACGACATATCAAATTATTTAAATGTGCATTTGATAAGAATATGTTATATATTTATATATTTATATATGTGTGTGTGTGTGTTTATTTATATACAAGTTTGCTTATGTTATTAAAGTTATTATAAAATATTGAAAAACAAAAAATTCCAAAAAATTTTAATATATGGCACAAATATACTTCATCATTTATAATTATTTTGACATTAACAATAATAAGAATATACAAAAAATTCAGAGGTAAAAACTATTTTCTTTATGTAAATAATATTCTTAATATTCTTAAATTCTTATTTATACTCCCTTTTGTCTTCATCATAATTGTATGAAAATATATTACATCAAGATGCAATGTAAAATTATTTAAATGTAAGTTGCATCCAAAAATGATCTGCGTTATTATAAAGCATTAACATAACTATTTTGACTTCAAAACATATGAAATCCTATATGTCAAATATCGCAGTATATAAACATAATAATGCAGTATTTATGAGATTATTTTCATCTGACACTAATATCAAATGTTCATTACATTTGATGGAAGTAACTAACGTTATTCAAATGAAAGACACGATACCGACCTTCAGCATCTTTTTAAGAGCTCCTTCGTTTACAACAGCCATGATTTATGACACAAATATAAATAAAGACACTAAACTCTAGAGAAATAAAAGTTAATGTGTGAAATAATATACGAGTGTGAGCACACGCCAAAACACCCTGAGCGACCCTTAACGTTACACCGAATTAACGCTTGCTGCCTGACACAAACACACTCCAGACACCGTGATTACTCATTAACAAAGTCCAATTAATAGCTGCTTAATGAGAATTCAATAAATATAGGTCAAATCGAATAGCATTCATCTCGAGAAAGATAAACAAGACGAACGATGCGAGCGTCACCACAACTTCACTTCCGGTGGGAGTGTGTTGGGATCTTCAAAATAAAAGTCCTACAAATAATTTCTGTTTAATATTATAAAATACACGCATAACTTTCATACTTTACAATGTATACTTTATGAAATGTATTTCAAATATATATATATATATATATATATATATATATGCCTGTGGTCTATTTTATCATCTTTCATTTGCCATTCTCAGTTAAGGTTGGTTCACATTGTACATGTATGCATAAACCTCCACAGACAAAACCAACACTTAGCAATTTTAATGAATACAGAAATCATTATATATATATATATATACATATATATATATATATATATATATATATATATATATATAACTTCATAAAATGTGAGTGAATATGACATCACTGTTATTTATCTGCTGTGGGATCTTAGTTTACCACTGTTTTTCAAATTGTTTTCAAAAAAGGAACACACAAACATATACAAAGAAACACACACACACACACGGTCAAAGGTATCACTAAGATTTATAATGTTTTTTAAATAAGTCTCTTCTGGTCACCAAAGCTGCACTTATTTGATGATTTCTGAAGACCACGTGACTGAAGACTGGAGTAATGATGGTGAAAATACAGCTTTGATCACAGAAATAAATTAACATTTTATGATACATTCACATAGAAAAGGGTTCTCTTAAATTGTAATAATATTTTACAATTTTAAAGTATTTTTTTATCAAATAAATGCAGCCTTGGTGAGCAGAAGAGACTAAAGAAGAGACTAAACAAGAAGAAGAATAAAAAGGAAAAAAACCTTCTCACAGTAATACTTCAATGCCCATATGATTAGTTTTATTTAACTGCTTACATTTTCAAAACATTGCCTCTTTTTTGTTTTTTTACTTTACACACAAATCCAAGAAATGCTAAATGATTCAAAACATCTCAAAAGCAAACATTTGCAAACACTTTTGCCATAATATTAATTCCTCTTCGATTTTTGTGTGTTACATAAAGAATTATGTTGTGTTTTATGACTGAAAACGGAGTCAAAGTCGGAGAATTAGTGTATGGTTTTGCAGATTTGGTGTGTGCTTCTGCCGATTGACTCTCAGCTTTCAGAAAAGTGTAAAAGTAAAGATTTTATGTGCAAGCAGTTTTTTTAATTATTAAATAAGACATGAACCATCTGATATTATCTCCTCACTTATGTTTCTGTTACTGCTGTCAAGTGATTAATCCCATCCAAAATAAACATTTTTGTTCACATAATATATATATGTGTGTGTGTACTGTTTATTTATTATGTATATATAAATACACACACACACATGCATGTATATATTTAAGAAAAATGCTAATATATTAAATATATATAGTAATATAAATAAATAAATGCAAATATTTTCAAAATATACACTGTATGTGTGTGTATTTATATACACTTAATAAATAAACACCACACACACACACACACACATATATTATGTAAACAAAAACGTTTGGATGCGTTTGAAAGCTCTAGCTTCTACATTATAAAGGTTTTTATTTTTTTCGTTTATTGAGGTAACCGTTAGATCTTTTCAACATCATGAGATTTCCACACACACTTTCTCCACACAACTCGGGAGTTTTTATTCAGGAAAGTTCAGTCTGTTTAATAGTCTACTGGAAACGCTCGTTGGTAGCGTACACATTAACAGCACACTGTTAAACACTCCTCCTGATTATTTCTACAGACACGAACACACACTTGTGTGTATGTGTGTGTGTTTTCCTGCGGCGGGACGGGGGTCGTGGGATGAGGTCACTAGTGTCCAGTCGGAGCGGAGGAAGGTGTGTGTGTCCTGTGACGAGCAGAGTCCGCTTCAGGCCAGTGTTGAGACGTCAGGAACAATAATTGAGCAGAAATCCTGGGAGGAGCCCAGCGCTGGCAGACTGGGGTCACCGATGGAGAGGAGAACGGCTCAGTCATTAGTGCTGTTCACCGTCCCGTCGCTAATGTTCGTCACCTCCCTCTCTGGTGCAGTCTGCCGCACGGGACCATGGGTAAACTTCTCCCGACACGCCGTCAGCTGAGGAACACAACACAGGAAGGTGACGATCTGCGTCATATTCCACTGCAAAACCAACAGAGAAATTACGTTCCGCTTTACTTCTACCAATGAAAGTCGTGTCATTTTGCTGCTAATTCTCATTAACGCAATGTGTCTGACTGTTTACATGTTTACAGAATTATTTATTGAAGTATACCAAAATCTATATCTATTTTTTTTTTAATAAATTAAAGCCAGTACAGTACAACAAATACAATTATAATGTACAAACTTTCAAAGTTCAATAATATGCATATATTACAGTAATAAAAACTCAATTTGTGTCGGTCATGAAAATCAAATATATATATATATATATATTTTTTTTTATATAATTTACTGAATTATAAATTGTAAATTATATTTTTTTATCTATATGTATTTTTTTTATCATAAATTAAAGTCAGTATAACAAACACAATTATAAATGTTATAATAATATGCATATATTACAGTAATAAAAACTCGATTTCTGTTAACTGTCATAAAAGTCTCTATGTAAATATTGTTTTTATTTACATAAATAAACTGTAAATATTAAATATGGTATGCCAAAAATAATATTTTTTAATTATTAAATATTATATTTATATTTAAGTTATATTAAATTCATATTTCACAATATTTTTGCTAAACGTTTTCTTTTGTTTGTTTTAAGAAGACAATGGTGTTGAATTGATGTATGACTTTTATTATGTTTTTATTGCACAGTCATGTTATCAGCTGAAGACAAAATAGAAGTAAAACCAGTTTTGTTTTAAATGACTACACAATGATATTAATTATAATAATTAATATTATTATTCTTGTTAAGAATAATTAATTTTAAATAAGTAAACAAATAAATAACATCATTAATATAAAAAAAACTAGATACGTTTAAAAATGTGAATTACACTAAGTTTAAAATGTTGTTTCTTTTTGTCAAATAATCTGCAGAAATGTTTCTAGAAAACAAATCAAATCAGCGATGACGTGGGAAATCCAGATTTCACTGTATTTTTGGTCAAATAAATGTAGCCTTGGTGAGCAGAAGAGACTTTAAAAACATTTAAAATAAATGGACTTTTGAATGGCGTGTTTATAAATCCCATTATAGAAAGTGACAGTAATAGTAACATTGATGCTTGCTTTAGCAAACAAACGCCACTAGTAAAAACATAAATGTAATATTCCTCTCTCACAAGTGCTGGCCATTCAAGAGGCGTTTCTCAGCAGTTCTGTGGTGGTTGTTTGATGTGTGGTTTGTTTTGACTGGTTCCAGTGTGTTATGTCCTTCGTGTGTGTGGCACCTGGATCACGACACGACGCAGCGGCAGCTCATGCAGTCCTGACCGCTCTCGTCCGGCGGGTTCAGCTTCCTCATCTTGTGCTGACGGATCTCTCGCACCAGCGTGTAAAATGCATCCTCCACACCCTGCACACACACACACCACACACACACCGGGAGAAACACCAACCAATCAGTGCCTGACCAGACCAGATCAAGCTCAGAGAAACACTTCTGTGCACAGAAGCGGCAGTGAGTCATTCCCTGCAGTGTTATACAACACACCCTTCTGTGTGTGTGTGTGTGTGTGTGTGTGTAGGTGGCCGTGAGGAGAATTACAGCTAGGGTTGCAAAGGGGCGGAAAATATCCGGTAAATTTCCATGGGAACTTCGTCTGGAGAATGTTTGAAACTTACCCGGAATTTATGGGAATTAATAGAACATTTTGGGGAAAAAGTGTATCGTATACAAAGAAAAATATAAACATTTAGTTTGATCATTGGTTCACATGAATGCAAACTAATAACATTACTTTTCTGAGGTGGGGGTGGGGGGTTTGTTATGCTTTTTTCACTACTGTGCTGTAAAATAAAATAAGAAAGAGTATTTAATAATAATTAAAATAATAATAATAATAATAATAATAATAGAGGCAACTCATTTTAATGCAAAAACAATGTATGTATGAATTGGCCTGCAAACATTGAACTAACATTTTTGCCAAAAAGGAAAATTAACCGAAAACCTTCCCGTCTGAATTACTTCTAAGAGTAAATCATGAGAGTGTTTTTATTTTTGGGGTGAAATCTTTCTTTAAAGACCTTGTACACATCAAAAAGCAAAACTAAACTAAAAACACAAAACAAAGCACAAAAATAAAAAAGCATACAAGCACATCACAAAGCTCAAAACTAAAAAAGCAATGCTAAAAAAAAAAACATTAGAGAAAAAGGAACAAAAAAAAGCAAACAAACTAATTTTGTTTAAAAGCTCACAACAAAAAGCAAATAAAAACAGTACAAAAAACAAACACAAAAAAGCAAACAAACACATCACAAAGCTTAAAACAAAACAAAGAAATGCTAAAAAAAAGCTAAACAATTAAAAAAAAAACATACAAAAAAAGCGAAAGTAAAAAAAAAACATACAAAAAAAGCGAAAGTAAAAAACATACAAAAAAAGCAAAAGTAAAAAAAAACATACAAAAAAAGCAAAAGTAAAAAAAACACAAAAAAGCAAAAGTAAAAAAAAAAAAACATACAAAAAAAACAAAACAAAAAAAAACACACAAAAAAGCAAAGGTAAAAAAAAAAACATACAAAAACACAAAACAGCACAATGCAAATCTTAAAACAAAAAGCAATGCTAAAAAAACCTAGTCAGAAACAGTTTATTGTAGGTGGGTCAATTAATTTGGACATAGTTTACTCCGATGACTACACTTTAGGAAATGTTGAAACTAGACACCGTCTCATTAGTTTTGCTGCAAGTAATTAGATAAATAAAATTAGATGTGTTATTCTTTCAAAGAGTCACCTGTCGTGTTTTGGCGGAGGTCTCGATGAAGGGGATCCCGTAGCTGCGGGCGAGCTCCTGCGCTTGCCGTGTGTCCACCGTCCGGGTCGGGAGGTCACACTTGTTACCCACCAGCACCATGGGCACGTCATCCGAATCCTTCACCCGCTTGATCTGCTCCCTGAGAGCCACGGTCAAACACAACCAGACATAACTACACCTGCAGAAACCTGACTTCATTCAACAATGAGCTAAAGACACACAGCACATCCTCATCATACCATCGGTGTCCTTTCTTTGCAGAGCAGGAAACCCCAAATTAACTGCAACCAAGTGCTGTTCAAGTTCAACAGGACAGCTCCAGTAAACTAAAGGACCTTTCTATAAAACTCTTAAATGTTTTAAAAATCGCTCGTCGAGGAAAGGAAAATCCACACAAAAACTATAATAATAATGAAACATGTTAGAGATACCATTAAAATCACAACGACAGCCAATCAGAATCCATCCGGCTTTAAAGAGCTCAAACATGTAAAGCATCATTAGTCTCCAGTGTCACACGATCCTTCAGAAATCACTCTATTTTGACTGATAGTGTGTATAATATTAAAAATATCAAACAGTGCACTACTGCTCCCCACGGAGACCTGTACTTCATTTATTACAAATACATTATCTAGACCCCATCACACACAAACAACAACCAGATTGATGTAATCCAGTCATCCTCGTTTTGCTCTCTCTCTCTCTCTCTCTCTCTGAATCAATGCTAAGATGTTTTCAGGGGTCACAGGGTTGATGAGCTCACATAAGGAGGCGTCACACTTCTTTGTGTGATTTGCAGTTTAACACATCAGCTTTGACTCTTGGCCTTAGTAACTTAAAGTATTATTCCAGGTCATATTTCACACCAAAATTAAGAGAGACAGACAGCTGTGGAGTTTAGTTTCCAGCGATTTCTCTGAGAGTCCTCACATGCCACAGTTTTGAGTCTGAACGTCCTGTGAAGAGCACATCCAGGGCTTTTCACAGATACTACATGATTGGATGTTTCTTCGTGACCACTCCCTCTCCGTGGTCTTTTTAAAAAAAGCCTTGACATTCATTAAAGCTGCAGTAGGGAACTTTTGTAAAAATGTATTTTTTACATATTTATTAAACCTGTCATTATGTCCTGACAGTAGAATATGAGACAGAGAATCTGTGAATAAATCAAGCTCCTCTGGCTCCTCCCAGTGTCCTATTGCCATTTGCAGAAATACATCGCTCCCGGTAAGAAATCAACCAATCAGAGCTGCGGTCCGTAACTTTGTTTGTGTTCTAAATGTAGAAAAATGTGTATAATAAGTGAGTACACCATGAATCCATTTTCCAAACTGTGTTTTTGGCTTGTCCTGAATCATTAGGGTGCACCTATAATAAGTGTTTATATTCGGACTATTTTAGATTGCTTCGGGGGTACCACTGCGGAGTAACCCAGTACCTTTGTGATTCTTCATAGACATAAACAGAGAGAAGTAGTTCCGGCTACGATGTTCTTCCGCAAGACGCAAGCAGTTCTGTTTATTAACCGCTAGAGCGTCAAAAGTTACCTACCGCAGCTTTAAGTTATGGACATATGTCATAATAATTTGATCATTTAAATCGGACTAATTTTCAAATTGTTTGTCATACATCAACATCTCTGGAAAATGTTATGGGGTTTCAAACCCAAATATGACTTTCTGTTGTGAAACTGGACTTCAATTTCACCGGGACTAAAATCATGTTTATTACGTATTTTGGGAGACATAAATAAATGGGGAAATTTATTATATTTCAATATTGCTATGAAATATAACATTATTGTGAACATCTCGCCAATTAATACTCTCATTATTACGCTTAGTTTTTTCATTACGTTGCCCCAAAAACACATTAATATGCAAATTAGATACAGTTTATAGATACATTGTTTCTATTGCGAAATCCCGTTTACGGCCATTTCTCACACATTTTGGCTGAAGAAAAAAGTGGTATATCAAATCATTCTGTTATATCTTTCAGAACATAGTTGATAATCATCTTTATAGAAAGTTTTTTGTACAAAAAAAATTAAAGTTGATTTGTGATTAAAACAAAAATCCCACTGTTTTTGCCTTTTCATGTTTATTCATGTCTTTTTATTTATTTTAAAACAGGACTTTTTATTAGCCAGTCATAACAGAAGTTATCTACATATAGAATTTTAAAGTTACCACAGAAAAAAATAAAATAAATAATAATAATGTTTTTTTCAACCCGATTTTTTTCCCTGATATCCATTTTCTTCAAGATAAAACCAAGGATATTGAGATATTTTGAGGATTCCAAACAGGATTCCAAAATTCCAAACAGAGACCGAAGGTTTCATGTTGAAACACACACCTGTACTGATGGATGTCCTCGAAGGACTTGGTGTTATTGATGGCGAAGACACAGAGGAAGCCCTCTCCTGTCCTCATGTACTGGTCCCTCATGGCGCTGTACTCCTCCTGACCCGCAGTGTCCAAGATGTCCAGGAGACACGTCTCTCCGTCGATCACCACCTGCTTCCTGTACGAGTCCTGCACACACATCAACACCAACCTCTTGTTGACCGTTTCTGGTTTATTTCTTACTCCGCTATTTCACACACGTGGACATGTTTTGATGTCTTTTTTTTAAATGTGCCAAATAGAGGACTTTTGGGACAGGGAGACGGGGACTGAAACAGTAAACAGACAGCGGAGATGGTTGAGTTGTGTCCTGTCAGACGTGTGTGTTAGCGAAGAGCGATTGAGCCATAAAAAGGCCATTGTTTGTCCAGAGACGGGCGTGGCGGGAAAAGATGACAGAGAGAGAGAGAGACGTTTAGAAGCACGTACACACACACACACACACACACACACAGGCCGTGGGGAAACTGTGGTTTATTTGACGCTGGGTGTGCAGAGAAACACACAGACTGAGTCAGTGAATGGTGGGGATGGAGCAGTGATGCTGAGAGATATAGTGAAGAGACCGACCACTGCTCAGTTTAGTCAAGCATAACATACAGTACAAGAAAGCTAAGGATGTACCAGAATCCAAAACAAATAAAGGTTCACCCAAAATTAAAATTCAGTCATCAATTACTCAGCCACATGTCGTTCCAAACCAGTAAGACGTTCGTTCATCTTCAGAACACAAGTTAAGATATTTCTGATGAAATCCGAGAGTTCTCCGACCCTCCCATAGACAGCAAGCATCCTTACATGATCAAGGCTATTTATTCAACTTTATTCAACAATTTTTATTAGACTTTATTCAACAATTCGTCTCCTCTGCGTGCCATTTAAGAGAGTATCCACTGAATGAAATGCATGCATCGTTTTGAAGTTAAAAATGCCTTGATGGACTGGAGTGCTGTGGATTACTTGTGGATTATTGTGATGTTTTTATCAGCTGTTTGGACTCTGATTCTGACGGCACCCATTCACTGCAGAGCATCCATTGGTGAGCAAGTGATGCAATGCTACATTTCTTCAAATCTGATGAAAAAAACAAACTCATCTACATCTTAATGGCCTGAGGGTGAGTAAATATTCAGTCATTTTTCTAGCATTAAGATCAATAATGTTTTTGTTTTTTTCTACAGTATTTATAAATTAAATTCTTTGTTCATGTTAGTTAATACAAACACATTTGATAACTGTTAAAAAAAATGAAATTAAGATTTATAAATGCTTTTGTTTAGAGATGGACCGATTGCAATTTTCTTGGCCGATTCAGATTTTTTTGTTTGTGTGATCTGCTGATACCAATTTTTGCTGATTTCCAATTCCATGTGTGAGAGAGAAAGGGGTCGTCGGAGAGAAGAGAGCGAGAATGTGCGGCTGACGTGACGTTATTGCCTGTCCCGCTGGTAACAAAACAGGGGTGCGTTTCCCAAAAGCATAGTTGCTAACCTGTTAGCAACTTAGTTGGTTGGCAATGGGAAATTGTATTGCAATTAACGCTCCCCAGATCGGCTCGAAATCGGAAAGAAGTGAGACTGATCAGCTGGTCGCCAATCTTGTGGAAAATCGTCCGATTCGATCCCTGGCCGATCGGTGCATCTCTACTTTCATTATTAGTTTGTGTTAACTAATGTAATGTATGAAACCCTATTTGTAAAGAGTTACCAAATTTTTACAGCCCTACGATAAAGCATGATATATTGTGGATTAGGGATGTCACAATGACGACAACCATGATATTTAAAAAGTGAAATACTGATGCTAATATTGCACATTCAAAAACAATCGTATGATTATCTGCAATAATCCAGTGCCAGTAACTGGTTGACACTCCAACACAGTAGGTGGCAGTATTGCACCCAAACACTGACTGTCACCCGTCATGAAATGGAAAAAAGATGATGACGACACGTGTAATAATCTAATAAAATAATGCAGCTACAATAACAAAACTTTAAACTTGCAGCTTCAAAACAACATTGGGTCATAACTCCTATTGCATGGACAAAATACACACACACACACACACACACACACACAAGTGTTACCTCTATGGTGGGGTCGTATTCGTCCACAAAGTGGTTCTGGATGAGTTGGATGGTGAGAGCGCTCTTGCCCACGCCTCCAGCGCCCACCACCACCAGCTTATATTCAGTCATTCCTTCCCTCCTCTTCAACCTGAGGAGAAACCAGCAGCACCATCAATACAGACAGACCTCCACTGCATCCAGATTCACTGATTTCTATTATAGACACGACAAAGATCCTCTTCAGGCCTTGTATGTTTAGGAAAGGATTCATAATAAGTTGAAATGGGCATATGAGAAGTCCAAAGTCTCACTCGCTCAAATTTACATTTCAATTAAAGCCTGCAAATTATTACAAGCTGGTGCACTTTGGAGGTTTTTCTGTAGTTATTCATCCATATCAAGGACCAAATACAGCAAACCAAACTAGTGGTGAAGAAAGCTGACTGTGGTGTTGCTTCATGTCAACTACATCTCAGCCAACTAGTTATGTGTGAACACATATCATGTTCTGCAGCTGCTTGAGAGGAGATTACTCTTAATACCAGTAGGTGGCAGTAGTTTGTGTGCGTTACTCTAAAAAGGAAAACTGTAAGTGCTAGGACTGTGAATATACAAACTATAAACAAAGCAGCACTGCGTATTTTGCTAGCTTTGTCACTTTTACCAATTTTTTTGTCTTGTGTTCTAGTCTGCAAAGCTAAACTGTGGAAGCCCGTTTCCGCTACTGAATAAAAAAAAAAGTTTATATCTCACACTTCCGACTTTATTTCCCGCAATTGCATGGTTACATCTCAAAATTGTGACTTTTTTCTCAGAATTGACAAATAAACTCGCAGTTGCAAGTTATAACGTCAATGTTGCGTGATATAAACTTGCAATTGCAAGAAAAAGTAAAAATTTAGTTTTTATCTTGCAATAATGAATATTACTCGCAATTGAGCTTATATCACACAGTTCTGAGGAAAAAAAAGTTAATTCTGAAAAATTAAGTCAGAATTGCGGGATATAACCGTTGTTTGAGTTTATATCTCACAATTGTGAGAAAATAGAATTGCGAGATACCTCGAAGTCATAATTGCAAGTTTTTATCTTGCAGTTCTGACTTAATTTTTTGCAATTACGAGTTTATATTCCAGTATTGTGACTTAATATCTCACAATTGTCAGTTTATATCATGCAATGCTGAGAAAAATCAGACACAATTGTCTGAATTGTGAGATGTAAACTCACTTTTTTATTCAGTGGTGAAAATGGGCTTCCATACTGAACAGCCAATCTGGGATGTGTTTCCTAAACGCATTGTTAGCCAACTATGATCACAAGTTCCTTCGTTAGCAACAAACATTCGCAAACAGTATCGCAATCTTGTAGGGGTAGAACTACAGCTCTTACCATACTTTTACTATAATAAAACTGTTTAATTTTCATAAGGGAAATACTGTTGTTGTGTAAAAGAATGACCAAAAGACATAAAACCGTTTCAGTGTTTAGTTAAAAACGGTGTTGTGTAAACACCCCCTTAGTCCACCAAGACCACGAATCATGGAGAATGTATCCTAAAGAAATCTGGAAAGCTCTTTCATGTTCCCCTGTTTAGTATTCAGTGAACAAACTCGCACAGAACTGCAAGGAAGATTAACCATGAAATATGAAAAGCATTCTGGAACCTGAAATAAGACTCGAGATTGCAGCGCTCCAAGGTTTTATCTGATGTGATAACTGATCATTTTGTGGGTTTCAGTTCAAGTTTCAACACGGTCTAAAACAACATTAACGCCAGCTACCGTCCGTCCCTCACTGGTTTATCATCATAGGCTGGATGTCTCTGGTTTCGGCTGGTTGATGTTGTTTTCCTGACTGTGAGGTCATGTGGTTTCATTACATCTACATTTCTAAAGAAAAAAACAGCTCCTGACAAATGCAAGTCATTGTATATAGTATTGCCTTATTTGACTGGAGTTATTTATTTTTCCTGCAAATGACAAGTCAACGTCACTACAAATTAATTTTATTTCCCCCATATGTTGGTCGTACCACATGACTTTCATTTGGTGAAAGAATATTAACAACAAACAGAGAAGCACTTTTTCTTTCTAAGAAATATTAATCACAAAAAATACCAAACTAGCATAACTTTCAAGAAATTCATTATTTTAATGAGACTTTTGTTTCTTAATCATTATATTAGGACAGTCGCACCACTCTTGATTTTTAACGTTATTCCCCCAAATAATGTTAAAATGAATTTTAATTTAGAAATAATAATAAAAAGTTTATTAAAGTCATTCTGTGCATTAATTTTTGCATATTTGATGGTCACTCCGTATGACATTTTTGGTGCTATTAGTGCTACATTTAAACTTTTCTTGAAATTGGTATGACATTTAAAAACAATTTAAAAAAACAATAATACTTTCCATGAATACAGTATATTCTTACATTAGTCATATTGAGAGTTGCATTTTCTTTATTGCAGACACACTTTCTTGTCATTGACCCAGCTATAAGACATAACTCACTACAGAGTTCACTTTAAGACACAACAGCGGTGAACGTCCATGACACATCACCAGACAGACTATATTAGTCCCAGGGTGTGGGGTTTTACTATTAGATATCTATTTGTCATCAACTGAGGTGTGTCTGCACTCTGCAGCGTTAATGATTAATAAAAACATAATGTTTCTTGGTCCTGTGGAGACTGAAACAATCTGTAAATGCTGGACGATTAATGAGTAACGACACACACACACGCGACTGAGCTATTAAAGGCAAAGGGTAGGGAGTGCACACATGATAGACACTCGTACGTGTATATCACTGGTTAATTTTATTTATTTATTTTGCCACACCCTCATGCTTTTAGATACATCAAAAGAAATGTTGTTTCATTATTACATTTACATTACAAATGATTACATTTCAAAGAAAGATTATATTTTGACTCAAATTCCAAGCACTGATAAACTGCGCGAAGTGAGATGCAGTTGTTAAGAAAGTAAATATGTCATAATTTGTGGCTAAAAAGCCTGTTGATATCAGCAAGTCACTAGAAACTGAAAGTGCGTTAGTCATTTTCAGAGAAGTGAGTTATGCGTTTCTGATGTTGTTTTGTAAAATCTGTAGGTGAGTGACAGACAGTGCCACTTTCAGTTTCAATTTAACATGGATGAACAAAGTTTGCCCAAATATAGGACATCATTTGAATAAGCCTTCCAACTAAACTAGGACACAGCAAGGGGAGGATGAATGAGTCTCACACACACACACACACACACACACACACACACAGGGCAATGAAAGTTTGGTTAGGACCTTCTATCAGTGTGACATGTTGTTTGGGATGAACACTGGATCAGTAGAGACAGACTGCATGTCCCATCAGGGAATCTCCATCCCCACGCTCTCGAAGACTCATAATTAGCGCCAAAGTGCTGTGGGGCTTCAAAAGGGTCCTAATGAGCCCCCGTAGTCCTGAGCTGTTTGGGAATAAACCGTCTAAACCTCAGACAACACTTCGGTGGCCCGCAGTGAAAAAATGTCTTAAGTGTGTTTCCTGGGTGTTGCCATGCAGTTACGAAAGTGTTTTTGGTACGAGGTTTCTAGAGAGTTACTTTCCAACCTAAGATTGTAGAAGTGATGCAACCGAAAATATTCAGCCGAAATGGCAAACGCAACTAGTTAAATAAACAGACTTTGTAAACAAACTTTGATGTTGGCCTGACAAAGCCTTGTTTGAAAGTCGGAAATAACTTTGAAAAGCTTGAAAGATTTCACGAAAAGTCAATGAAATATTATTAATATGTTCTAGCACACTGCTAAAACGTTTAAGCAAGCTGCTAACAAGATTTATCATTTAGCACATTGCTAACCAAAATTGGCATTCTGCTGCCATGGTTTAACACTTTGCTAATATATTTTAATCCATTGCTAGTGTTTTAACATGTTGCCAGCATAATTTCATGTTGTTAAAAAATATTTTTTATAGTTTAGATCAGACATTTAAGTAAAAACTTCAGTCGAGTCATTTCGTAAAGATATTGCAACCCGAGTCAGGCCAGTCTGAAGGTCTGACTTGAGTTTGATGGTTGTAGATTGAAATCTCTAGGAGGGGACTGAAATCTTAAGAAAGCTTAAATATTACGCCATTGCCAACCTAATGATTTTGGAATAAGTATTTTTTAGGGGTTGAATTCACTGACCAAAACTGAATCTCAAACGATGCACTTTGACTCCATCTGCGTCCCTTTCAAGCACACAACATCGATAAAAATGTTAGCAGAGTGAACACACTTCACCATTTAAATTTTTTTTAAGAATAATTATAAAAAAAAAAAAAATAATGCTAGAGTAGCAATATGTCAACTCTGTTCATCTGAAATACTGAGATGTGGCTCGTTTCCAAATAACTTTACTGTTATCTTTATCACCTGTAAACATTTTATTGAACGAAGTACAAGCCTTTTGGGAAATATATTTGTGGTGGTCAATTTTGATAGTGACAAGCCGTCACAAATAACTCCGTGTATAGGTAATATATGTAATAGTGATAACTATAAACAGCTTGAAAGATCAAAGACATTTTTATACAACTCCAACTGGATTCGTCTGAAAGAAGAAAGTCGTATACACCTAGGATGACTTGAGGATGAGTAATTCATGGGCTAATTTTCATTTTACTAACCCTTTAATTTCAATTACTGAAAATGATTTGAAATAGTTTTAGAAATTAATATTCAACACTGGCCTTTACTGATTTAAGGTGGTGTTAACTGGTTTAACCGGGCAGGTCTTCGGCTGTTCTAGCTGATCTCCCAACCCAACCGGCCCAAAACCAGCAAACAGACCTGCTTGTGAAGACCAGAAAGCATCATAGACCTCCCTAACCCTAACCCTAACCCTAACTGCTGTAACCGGTGTTTAATAAAGATTCACAGGCACAGCGGTTCAATTACCCAAATGTATTACCTAAACTTTATTTTTGGTTTTCGTCTAAATTATAACTAATTTCAAATTTGTTGTTTCTCTAAATATCTCATTTTGAATCATCAGTAGGTCTTTGGTTATGACTCGGTTCCTCCTTTAATGGAAGTCTGGAGCATTTTTCACTGGTTTTATCATCTGTCGGGTGAATATAAGTAAGTGTGATTGCTTAGGAAAGCAATAGCATTCCTCTCGTCATCAAGCGATGTGATTTATCACTGAAAAACTACAGGCCGGGCTGAAAGCAAGAACTAGACATCGGCTCTGGGATCTGCCGCATACATACACCCCGTCACCATGAACGGCCAATGTGAAACCCTACAGTCCCTCTGGACGCTCAGGATAAACCTACTGACACTATCAGCTCTGCGTTTACCCACAAAACACAATACAAGAAAATCATTTGCCAAATCATTGTGATCTGACAGATAGGGTCATTTAAAATCACATAGTGCTAGACATTATGTTTGGGCACAAGTAAATGGTTTTCCCTGAGCAGCAACCCTACAAGAGAAGCAGGCCTAAGTGATTTCCAGTGCAGTTTGGACAGTCAAAGGAAGCTCACATGGGAGACGAAGGAATCGAACACTGAGGAACCATAACAGATCCAGGCTGAGCGAGCGACTGACATCATCCCCCAAAATAACCAGCACTGGCCAGATCATTACATCTGTCTAGCCTGAATGTGCTGCCCTACACTGCAGACACTTCAAGACAATGCTGGTCTGAACACATTACTGCACGGTATGGAGAAAGAATACATAAAATACCAAAAACAAATATGAAAACATCCATATATCTCAAACTCAGTGAATGATTCATGATGCAACAAAGTTTTCTGGTCTTAGCCAGTGTTATTGTAGTATTGTTCATATACTATAGTGTTTAATAATATTTAAGCATTTATTTTTAACTTAGTTTTAGTAATTTTACTATGTGATTGTCATTTTTATAGTCATTTTAATTATTTTTACTTTCAATTTATTTTAATTTAGTACTTTAACAGAAACTTTTTATTTACTTTACCTTTTATATTTTAATTAGTTTATTTTAGTATTGTTCATATACTATTATAGTATTTATATTTATAGTCATTTTAAATAGTTTTTTTCTATTTTAATTTAGTACTTCAACCTAAACCATTTTAAATTATTATTTTAGTTAGTTGCTATATTTTCATTTAGTTTTCATTTTAAGCTTTCCCATTTAACATTTATATTTTATTTCAGATTTGTTTTCCTGTAATTGAGATTTTTTTAAAAACTTTTAGTTTTAGATAACAATATCCAACATTGGTCCAAACACTTTTTATCAAACTTCTAAAGGACCGACGCACCTGCTGAGTGGCATCAAACAGCTTGAAATATAATAAATAATATAATAAATAAATAAATAAAACCAAATTTGTTTGAAAGAAGAAAGTCATAAAAAAAAAACGGGCAGTTCTAGTCTAGCTGATTTCTTAACCTAACCAGCCTAAAACCCTCTAAAACCAACCAACAGATCTTAATCCAGTTTTTCAGCAGGTTCTGGATCATATTTAAGATTCACAGTCAGACATAAAAGCATAAAAGTTACAGTTACATAATGTCAATTTAGTGTACTCTTCAAAGGGAAAAGAGTCTGTAAATACAGATTAATCGACTATTAATTCATTTAAAAAAAATGCATTACGTTACCTACCTAAACAGTTTATGGCTTCAGAAAAAAATACATTCATTTTGTATTAAAATCCACATAACTCGCTGTACAGTATAAAAATCTACTACAGGAGCAATAAAATATCAAACTTTTGTACTCAAGCGACCTTAACTTGCTTGATCCGCGTTGAAACAGATTAATAAACTTCCGCACTGCTCTTCATCGTCCAGAAATTACGAATCCTAGTATGCCGAGGCAACTTAATATTCATAAGCGGAGCCTTTCCTATTGGCGCGCCACCAAGAGACGTCAGCGGGAACTAATTGGTATTCATCAAACAGTCTTTCGCCATTGGAGCAAACACGGGATGGCCTACTTAATATGCATGAGCTCATCTTTGCCATAGTAGGAATTTGCAATTGTTCGTCCGGTACTATGGGGCGTCACCCGAGTTTATACAGAGTGCCTCGTAACGGTCACATGGATGACATCAAAACTTAACAAATCAGACAACAGACAACATGTTTACAATTCATCGACAGACGAGATTTTTTCCCGTTAACGACAAGCTGGCGGGAAAATTAGCAACGGTCAGTCTGATCGATTGTAGAGTTTGGTTCAGTGTAACGTTAACTAATATGATTCAGTGTTTAGATGCTTGAACGGATTTTATTGTGACGGGTGGATACAACTTAATCTAATTAAATAAATAAATACTACAGTATATGATTTTTTATTTCTATTTTAATCAAATATTTTAAAATTAAACGCTGATTATTAAAAGCACAGAACAGTAACGTTAATGGAGTCCATCGATGACTGATCGTCCACACATATGTAAACATTATCCTTGCAATTATAAAGCGCACCAATAATCGCCACAAATGAACTAAATGTGTGTGTATATTAATACAAAATATGTGTTTTAGGTAAACAGTACTTGCCACTATGAGTCGGTCCACTTGGTCACCTTACAATATTACACTGCAATCTAACGATTTATGCTTAAAATAAATACAAAAATAAATGTCACTTTACCTCTGATTCCCCGGATACAGCCCAGCTAACACAGTTACGTTGTGACGACGTAACTGGACCAGACCATATTCGTTGCAGCGACATCCCAAATAACGTTCCAGCGACGTAACTTTGTGATTCCCATATCCGTCGTGGCGACGTTATAGTGGAACGTCGCTGGAACGTGAGGAGTACGTCCCAGCGACCAAACTGTCACGTTATGAGAACGTTACTATAAAGTACCATATTGGTCGCAGCGACATACCATATAACGTTCCAGTGACGTAACTTTGTGATTCCTATATTCGTCGTGGCGACGTTATAGTGGAACGTCGCTGGAACGTGAGGAGTACGTCCCAGCGACCAAACTGTCACGTTATGAGAACGTTACTATAAAGTACCATATTGGTCGCAGCGACATACCATATAACGTTCCAGTGACGTAACTTTGTGATTCCTATATCCGTCGTGGCGACGTTATAGTGGAACTTTGCTGGAACGTGATGAGTACGTCCCAACGACCAAACTGTCACGTTATGAGGACGTTCCTATAAAATACCATATTGGTCTCAGCGACGTACCACATAACGTTCCAGTGACGTAACTTTGTGATTCCCATATCCGTCGTGGCGACGTTATAGTGGAACGTCGCTGGAACGTGATGAGTATGTCCTGACGACCAAACTGGCACGTTATGAGGACGTGACATTACAGGATCATATTGGTAATTCATATTTCACCTCACCATTACCTTGAAATACATAAAGAACTAATAAACTCAATTCATCTCTGGTGCAAAAAATAAACCTTATGAAATCTAATTGTAATCTAATTATAGGGGATTCATAGTTAATACATTAATTACATACATGCAATGCAAACAAATATAAAAACATTACATTCTAGTATAAAATGGACAAAAACACACTGCATTCATTCACAAATCAATATTTATTCTGCACTACTTTGTACAAATACGAAGCCAAAACATTTTGAACATCGCACCTGTTCTTTTAAACATGCAAAATGTTATGAGCACAGAAAACTAAACACATCAATTCATAGATTACACAATATAAACAATAGAACATTTTTATCTTAAAGATGGGGAGATGGTTAATGACGTTATTAGTGAAAATTAAAAATAATTATCAGTAAACTTATTGATACAACATAATTTAGTGCAACAAAAAATACATGATAAATAGATATGAAACAATTCAGCAGATACTGCACAGAGATACTGCACAAAGTAAAACTGTGAGCGTCGTATATGAGGCTCCTGGTATAAATGTCTGGTGGTGATGTGCTTTATTTACACGACATGCAGAAAAAAATTTAGGCTAATTCATGCGCACGATTTTCTATTTCATTCCCTCGATTTGCTAAAACGTGTACACTATTTATACATCAAGAGAACGAATTAGTAAATTGTGCATACGATTTAGCAAATCAATGAAATGTAAAAGTAATCGTGCACGTTTTAGCACATAGAGGGAACGAATTAGTAAATCATGGACATGATTTCTTTCTTTTTCTTGCATGTCATGATCAGGGCTCTGTGCTCACTATCAGAGGATAAAACTAAACAATAAAGCAATTACCAAAGAACCATAATTTTTGAGCTTCTCAGAAGAAAAACATTCATAAAGCGTAAAGATATGAAAAATGAACAATATAGAGATTTCTAGCATCTCTCCTGTATTATTTGTCCCACCCGAAAAAACAAAGTTTTTTAAGAAAATGAGCATATCGACTTTCTCAGAAGAATCTGTGATCTGTGATTACTGACTGTGGAGAAGACTCTTTCAGACAGTGCTGAGGAGGCAGAGTTAGGTGCTGGACAGCTGATAGAGAAGAGGAAGAGGAAGAGTGTGTTTCTTACCCCAGCAGCAGAAGACAGGCTCTTCTGAGGGAAGGACAGGAGGCTTGATGCAGTGTTTCGCTGTAGAACAAAGCTCCTTCTCAGCACCTGATCTTCTTCAGAAAAGAGTTCCTCTAGTGTAGAGTCAGACACTCAGACTTCTTGCAAACTGGAATCTTTTAATAACATTTAGCATATTATTGTAGCCATGTTCATTGTTTTTATTATAACACATGGCAAGTTTATGAGAAAATTGTTAAACGTGTTCTTCCTCCTCTTCTTCATCCTGGGCCTGCACTGTCAACATCCTTCTCTGAGCTGAAAGGGAGGATCATCTTGTTAATGTTGCTCATGTATGTTCACAACCAGTCAAAAATCTGGAATCTTTTCTTTATGGTTTTCAAGAGAAGTCTCTTCTACTCACCAAGGCTAGATTAATTTGATAAAAAAACATAACAGTTTTCATACTCTTTTTTTTTTAATATACTTAAACATATTTATTGAAATAATTATGAGGCAAAGTTGAATTTTTCAGTAACTTTACTCCAGTCTTCAGTGTCACATGATCTTTTTCATATACTGATTTGCTGATCGGGAAACATTGCTCATTATCACAAATCAGTGCATTTACATGCACCCAATCGCATTATTGCCGCTAAGATCAAAGTGTACATCTGATCATGACATACATGATGTAAATCACATCTGTAGTTAGCTTACTACGGTCCTTAGTTCCACTGAACTCTATTGGTAACGAAGGAACTTTTTGAACAAAGTTGGTTTTAGGGAAGCGCACCCCATATTAGAAATGATGGGGAAGAAAACTTAGCATTTCTGGAAAGTTGAATTTTTTCTTCATTATTATTTTATAAAACACAAAGTTCAAAACATTGAAAAAAAGGTAATATTTTGTAAAATTACAAAAGTCTTCTCTACCACTGGTTTTCAATTTTATGCATTCTTGCTATTAGCCAACCCCCCCCCCCCCCCCAAATAAAATAAATAAATAATAAATAAATATAACTGTAGTGTAGACAAAATGTTTGGGCAGCACAACTGTTCGGAACAACTGATAATAATCAGAAAAATGTATTGAGCAGTAAATGTATTGAGCAGTAAATCATCATATTAGAATGATTTCTGAAGATCATGTGACACTGAAGACTGGAGTAATTAATGCTGAAAATATAGCTGTGCATTATAGAAATAAATTCAACTTTTAAAATATATTTAAAACTTTTGACCAGCTGTGTACATTGCCACATTTAAATGAAAACTCAACTTGTAATAATGCACACATTCTCAAAGAACTTACATTCTGGTGATTACTTCCTTCCCTCACTGCTGTCAGTTCCCTTCAGTCGTTCCCAGACCTCCTTGTTTTTAATCTTTCCCTCAAATCTACAGAAACAAACATCATTTTACAGACAATTTGGATAAGTCACGAATTGCAATAATAAACTATAATCACAATGCTAAATTACATATATATATATATATATATATATATATATATATATATATATATATATATATATATATATATATATATATATATATATATATATATAAAATTATAAATATATATTGAATCGGGACACAAGTATCGGGATAGTATTGAATTGGCAGATTAGCGTATCATCCCAGCCCTAGTTACTACAGTCAAAACAATGAAACTCTCTTCAAGAGCGCACAATAACTGATATTTAAAACTGTTAAAAGAAAAGGCTCAAAATATTGCACACATATAATACACAACAATATCTCTTCCTTTGGTGTTTTGAATATTTCTATGAGTAATGCTACACGCTGTGACTTTGTGTTGCTTCAAGTGCATCATTCTGCGCACTGGTTGTGTTTACGCGATGCACGCTGTATAGGAGCCATACCCTTTCGTATGATAATACATTAGCACAATGAAAGATTCTTGTTCTGTCCCATCTACCACATGTTGCTGCCTTCATTACTGTGCTATAAATTTAAAAGAAATGTATTTTACACACACATACATTACACACACACACACACACACACACACACACACACACACATATATATATATAGACGGTTTCAACGGCAACAACATAAACAAACGTTACTGCACATGCGCGCTTTTGTGGACCTAACCTAACCGGTAGACTTCCAAATAGAATCAATAACAACAGCCAAGTCCCTCTAGAGTAGATGTTTTTTGATAACAAACAAAATATGTTTGCTGCGTGGATCAGGTGGACTTGATGAAAATGCTAATTCATCCTTTGCCAGCAGGAGATGTTTTAAAGCATAGACATAAAGTGCGAGAAATAGAGGTTTCCCCAGTAACAGCTGTAAACAAAGCAGAGCTGGTACGCTCACACGCTGCTTTATCACGCATATAACATGCAAATCTTCCTTTAGAAATACAGCGATATAAAAACACCTGTGCCTCGTTTTGATATTTAAACATATAAATGTTAGGAATTATTAAACGTGCAGTACGTAACGTTACTCATGTTTATTCAACAAAGCCTTTTTGAAAATCGATCAGTTTTAAAATTGTGGCGAGTCTCCAAAAATAAATAAATGTATGGGAACACATCCCACAGCACAACCACCTGAGCCCAACTTCAGTCTACTCATCACCTTGACTTTAACTGCGTTTGTAGATGGCACCGCAGCCAGACCGATATACACAACACAGACTGGAAGTTAACTTAGGTCCAGGGGCATGCGTCCGATGAAACTGTCTAATATATATATATATATATATATATATATATATATATATATATATATATATATATCAGTTTGAGACCAAAGGTTTGGACACACCTTCTCATTTAAAGAGTTTTCTTTATTTTCATGACTATGAAAATTGTAGATTCACACTGAAGGCATCAAAACTATGAATTAACACATGTGGAATTATATACATAACAAAAAAGTGTGAAACAACTGAAAATATGTCATATTCTAGGTTCTTCAAAGTAGCCACCTTTTGCTTTGATTACTGCTTTGCACACTCTTAGCATTATCTTGATGAGCTTCAAGAGGTAGTCACCTGAAATGGTTTTCCAACAGTCTTGAAGGAGTTCCCTGAGAGATGCTTAGCACTTGTTGGCCCTTTTGCCTTCTGTCTGCGGTCCAGCTCACCCCTAAACCATCTGGATTGGGTTCAGGTCCGGTGACTGTGGAGGCCAGGTCATCTGGCACAGCACCCCATCACTCTCCTTCTTGGTCAAATAGCCCTTGATGCCTTCAGTGTGACTCTACAATTTTCATAGTCATGAAAATAAAGAAAACTCTTTGAATGAGAAGGTGTCCAAACTTTTTGTCTTTACTGTAAAATATATATTTTACAGTTTTTTATATTATATATATATATATATATACACACACACACACACACACACACACACACACACACACTTTTGCTCATCCTGTCATACCAGTGACTGGATGTTACTGCAATAGACTTTGCAGCATTAAGGTTAACAATTAATCGATTATTTGATTGTTAATTTAAACGACGATCGATCATGGAAATGATTGAAAATTGACATCCCTACACAGAAGTATAGAAAATTCTACATTGATTTAAATTTTTTTTTGCAAAAAACGACACTGATATCGGATCAGAATTACTGTCTCTTCTCATAGTGACAGCCAATCACATTAGTTTTCTGGTTTTGCAAGCACTTGATTGGCTTGCGTCTGCGCTAGGGTATTTGCATAAGATGTTCTGACTGGAGGACGGCTGCATTGGTGCTTGAAAAGTCTTCAACTTCTATTTAGAATTAATTTCTAGAATTGATTTCACCATCCTTGACGTCACTTCATTTAAAAGTAAACGAGAGGCGTTGACGCCCCGTGTGATGGGGCGTTATATGTCTGGATACTGCTGCACAAATCTTTCAACAACGAGAAATGTAGTTGCAGCACGGCCTTACATCCAGGACAGCAGAATGGTCAGGATGACCTGAAACACATAACCAACTGAAATCAATTTAAAAGTATTTAGTCTTGCCTGAGTGATGCCTGAGTGATGCTGAAACAACCAGGTTTAGTTTTTCAACCAGGAGAAACTGCTTCCTGTGGAACAGTCTCCATGAAGAATGATCTCTTGATCCTGGATCCTTGCTGCCATCCACGCAGAGATGATTTGGAGGATATGTGGTTGTGTCTAAAGGGTAATGAATCAATGTTACAAGAATACTGATAGCAGCACTATTGATCCTGTACCTTATGTAAATGTTTTCAGTACCGAACAAGTCAGGAACCAAAATAGTACCAGTTCTTGAAACCCATCTCTACTTGTAATAGTTGTCTTGTTGCTGCTGCCCAGACTGTCTCTTCCCCTGATGATAAATATATGTGCTCATTTTAAAGCAATAAATAATACATTTAAATTACTAGGCGTTAACAAATATATTTCCTTATAAGGAACTCACTGAATCATGGACTCAACTGGTGGTTGTCAGGCCCTAAGAAAGTGAACAATTTGTTTACTTTTTGTGAAACGAAAGTATCAGATCAATTTGAGAATTAAACTAGCATTAAAAAGCATGCATGTGAAAAACACCATCAACACCAATAATGAACAGATGACAGAATTTACAAGCCTGCCACTTGAGGGAGAAAAGGGGAAATTATTAATCCCACATAACGTTACACAGAACATGATTTCGGCAGCCTCGGTCTAATTATATTATATATCGGATTATATTCAAGTTCACAGCATGGCTAGCATGAGCATCATCAAGCTCGAGCAGCAGGTAAGTTATTCAAACAAACTAATTAACGTTACTACGGTTAAAAATTTAATTATTAGAAAGTTAACACTGTATAGTTTATAGTGATAAATTTCAAATAATTTAAAACAGGTAAGGTTAAATTCGATTTTAACAGTTACCGTTACCTTAGACCACCTCTGAGACTGCTTTTGAGCTAATTAAACAAACGGAGCATTTATTTATTAAATTGAAAGAGATAACCTACAAAAATACAAAACACTACTCCTCTTTGATGGCATTTAACGTTATATCAAGTTAAAATCTATGAATAAAAGTAGATTTATAGGACTTGCCTTTCCTCCGTGTCCGTCCGCTGGAAGTTGACCGTTATAAAATGACGGGCACGCGCACGTCGCGCACTTCACTCAGAAAGTGACGTGCGCTGCTAGTTTAAGGTTTAAATGTTAATATGTTCCGTACTCTCTTTCATTAACAAACATTATCACCATTTGCTAAGTAAATTGTTTATTTTATTGTTCTTAAACTGATGGCATATATATATATATATATATATATATATATATATATATATATATATATATATATATATATATATATATATATATAATTATTTTAACATGCTTGATTAATTTTTTTGTATATTTCCCAAAGAATATGCTGTTCAAATGGTATCTTAATAATAATAATACATCTAGTGCAATAATATTAAAAGTTATCTGAAGACCAGCTGACCACGTCGCTACAATGTCCCCAATGGGACTAACTAGCGACGTCTTTTGAGTACGTGCCCACGATGTTTCTGGGAAGTTAGCCAAGATTTAAAAAAATGGAACTTTACCACGACGTCCTCACAACGTTGCCATAAAGTAATGTCGCGCTGACCAAATGACGACTAACTGGCGACGTCCTCACAACGTTCTGTGTTTGCTGGGAGTCAATCTCCAGGAGATTTCGTTTATTCCGAGATTTTCTCGGAGTGCATTAGATGTAGCAGACAGTCCAGTGTGAACAATGTGCTCCGCTGTAGTGTTTAAATGTGTGTGTGTTTTGTGTATGTGTGTGTGCGTGCGTGTGTTTGTGCGGAGTAGAGCCTACGCCCAGCCCCAAACGACACTAGCCCCGCCCCTTAGTCCAGTCACCAATCCCACCACAGCAAAGGCTCAGCTTATGAATATTAAGTAGGTCCTGGTGACGTGGTCCTGGGCCACAATCGTAAAGTTTTTGTATTAATAAAAAAAAAAAAAAAAACACACATCCAATAGCTGTCCATTAATATTTGTTAAATTTATGACTATTGTTTGTATACTATTACTGATAATTTTAATTTATAATTATATTACTGTAACTGTAGTTCTATCATTACTGGTAAATTCACATTTGTTTTTCAAACATATATTTTTTATTCATGTATTTAGTTTTAAACCTTTGTGTATATTATGGCCAGTCTTTGTCTTTTTAAGTGAGTACATTGGTGCTGATGTTGCTCTTCTGCTCAGTTTTTGGGGAGTATATATTCAAAGACTGTTTCCGCACCACAACAACTGAACGCGCAATAATAAGAACACTAAACCATAAAGCATCTTAATAATGCCAATATTTTATCTATTACTGATGCTTCACTGAAAATCACATTAATTATGCTCAAAAGATAAGAACATAGTTAAACTGTATGAAATACAATGCTATTTTAAAAGTGTTTGAAATTGCAATTTTCTCCAAAACTGTTAATATTTCTTCAGGACAGATGCAATAAAGGTTACAGATGTCATTAATGATATCAAACACCACTTCCTCTTTTCATTTCATCTAAACATAGGCTATTAATAGCCCTGGAAAAACAGCATTGTCTCTTTTCATTTTAACATATTAATAGAATAAAGACCAAAGATTACCTGTTAGATTTACCCCAAATGAGTTATATCTCATGTTTAACCACTACAGAGACATCAGAGCCAGCGGGAAATGTCAGAAGGACTAGCCGAGGTTAGGCTGCTCTCATCGGGAAACATGAGCAGATTTTATTTTCAAACAGCTACATTCTCACCTGAAATATTCCGAAAACTACTTGTCATGAAACACAATTGAAAACACAATATAAATGGTGGTTGAAATGCAATCCTGTGAACTCAACCAATCAGCATGCTCAGCGCCCAAGTCCCGCCCCCGAATGTTCCGGACCTTTGAAAAAGTACTGCCTCGTGAGCAGGGGCTTTTTGAGGGGTACGTTTTTTACCAGGAACATTATTTAGATCCTGGTTTCTGCAGTGGAAACAGGCTTTTTGATATCACGATTTAAACAACATGAACACCATTAAAAACACCATAAATGTAGTCCATGAAGATAAAAGCCAAAGTAGGCAGGTAACATGCTAACATGAACAGCTACACGGCTCATCCTCAAAATTCAAACAAATATAATTATAATTATATCTTGCAGCATAATTTTGGTTAAAATAACCAGATTTAATGAATTGAATTGAATAATGGCATTTCAGTTGAATTTCTACCCTACACACTCAGTCACATGCACACAGCGAAAATACATTTTGGTCCAAAATTAGCAAAAACTACGACTTTATTCAGCATTGTCTTCTCTTCCGTGTCTGTTGTGAGAGAGTTCAAAACAAAGCAGTTTGTGATATCCGATTCACGAACGAATCATTCGATGTAACCGAATCTGTTTGAACTAGTTCACCAAATCGAACTGAATCGTTTTAAATGGTTCGCGTCTCCAATACGCATTAATCCACAGATGACTTAAATTGTTTACTTTTGTTAGTGTGGCTGACACTCCCTCTGAGTTAACACAAACCAATATCCCGGAGTAATGCATTTACTCAAACAGTACACTGACTGAACTGCTGTGAAGAGAGAACTGAAGATGAACACCGAGCCGAGCCAAATAATTCATCAATAAATCCTGAAAAAAAGCATCACTGATTCTAAAAATATTTAAAATGTCATTTTTTGTTTTATTTGTATTAGTTTGCGTTCATGTCAGCTTATGAGCAAAATGTTTATATTTATGTTTGTATGGGAGACATTATCTATAAATTTCCCCAGATTTCTAAATTAATTCCCATAAATTCCTGGTAAGTTTCCAATTCGGAATTTTTCCGAAATTCCCCAGATGAAGTTCCTATGGAAAGTTTCCAGAAATTTAGACTGAACTGATAAAAACTTTTTTTTTTAATATGAAAGTCTTTTAATAGTAGAAACCGATTATTTCTTGAGTCCTGCACACAATTTATTTTTTTAAAAGTCAATCTTGGTGAGTAGTCATGTAAATTACATAAATATTTCACAAATTTATGGTTAAAACTTTATTGTGCAGTGTGTAAACTATTGTGAACCAGAATTTTACCATTGTAAAAACAAATACACTAACTGAAAAAAACTTTAAGTGAGATAATAAAAAAAGACCATCCCCCGCCCTCTTAGTCACTAAAGAGGGGAATTCCCTCCGTTTTCCAGGCTTTGACTATCACAAGACTGTTGAATCCACAGTTCTGCATTTAAACTCGAAGACTACCTCCATTCAAGTAAGTTTTGATATAGAGTTTTGATCTACAGTATTAAAGTTTAACTAGCAAATACAAAATTGTGTTTATAGAACATCTAGCTAGGCAGTAAATCAAGTGTGGTAACTGTGGACTAGTTTATGAGGTTAGATATCATATGTTAGCTAGCTCAATCTGTGATGCTCCTTCTATCTTCTGCTAGCCAGTTTTCTGTTATCATACAGAAGTACAGAACGTAACCGTTAAAAGGTTTGGACACACTACCATTTAGCATTTTTGAAAGAAGCTTCTTATCAAGCCTGGATTCATTTGCTCAAAAACAGACCAAAACGAATATTGTGAAACATTACTACAATTTAAAATAATGGTTTTCTGTTTTAATATACTTTAAAATATCATGTATTTCTGTGGTGCAAAGCTGAATTTTCATCAGCCAATATTCCAGTTTTCAGTGTCTTCAGTGTTTTTTAAGAAATTAATACTTTTATTCAGTAAGGATAGACAAAAAAAACCCTCAATAAATAAAAAATTGTTAAACAATAATCGATTCTGTATAAATCACCATATTAAAATGATATCTGAAGGATCACATGACACTGAAAACTGATGAAAATTCAGTTGTGCATTACAGAAATAAATGATATTTGAAAGTATATATATATATATATATACATAAAATAAAGCTGTGATTTTAAATTGGAATAATATTACAGTTTTTTTTCCTGCATTTTTGATCAAATAAATGCAGGCTTGCTTAAATGATGGCTTGCTTTAAAAAAAAAAAACATTAGTTAATGTGTCCAAACGTACTGTATATACTAAGTTATATAGCTGATTGATAAATATTTATTAATCTATCCTATTTCTATTAATTTGAATCCATTGTAAAATGTTTCTATTAAAGTAGTTTATATATAATTTTATCCTACAGAACAATGCCACGCACACCATCTCACGTGTGGATACATTTCACCTCAACCAATCTGAAAGGAAAGGCTGTGTACAGTTGCAAATACTGTGCAAAGACCTATGTTAAGAATGCCACGAAGATGCAGCAGCATATAGCCAAGTGCCCAAAGTTTCCCCAGAGCTCAAAACAAGCCACGCCAGACAAGAGTTCATCTGCTTCATCCATCCGATGTGGAAATGACTCAGATTCAGGCACCCTCTCGTCAGCTCCCGCTCACTCTGGAACCGGAGGATTGTTCGACTCAATGGATGAACGCAGCCAGAGACATGCCGATGAATGCTTCGCCCGAGCAATGTATGCAACTGGCTCACCTCTGACGCTCACATCCAATGTCTATTGGAAGAGGTTCCTGAATGTCCTCCGCCCCGCATACACACCCTCCACCAGTCATGCTTTATCTACTCGTTTGCTAGACGAAGAGTTCAACAGAGTGCAAGCAAAGGTCAAGCAAACCATTGACAAAGCAGACTGCATTTGCGTCATCTCTGATGGGTGGTCGAATGTCCGGGGCCAAGGAGTCATCACCTACATTGTCACCACCCCTCAACCAGTACTCTATAAGAGCACAGACACAAAGCACAACAGACGCACAGGATCCTACATTGCTGATGAGCTCAAAGCAGTCATCAATGATCTTGGACCTGAGAAGGTTTGTGCACTTGTAACTGACGATGCTGCAAACATGAAGGTTGCTTGGGCACACGTGCAGGAGACCTACCCTCACATAACAACAATTGGATGTGCCGCCCATGCTCTTAATCGTCTCCTTAAGGACATCATGGCACTGAGTACAATGAACACACTGTACAAGACCGCGAAGCAAGTCGTGAAATATGTGAAGGGCAAACAGCTAGCTTCAGCAGTCTACCTCTCTAAGCAAAGAGAACAAAACAAGAACGGCAGACTAAGGCTCCCCAGCATCCCTCGGGGATGGGCTGGGGTCGTCATCATGTACCACAGTCTGCTAGAGGGGAAGGAGTCTTTGCAAGAGATGGCTATATCCCAGACTGCAGCAATCGAAAGTGCCATCAAGGGAATCCTGTTAGATGATATGTTCTGGGAAAGAGTGACTGGCAGCCTGAGAATCCTCAAACCAATAGCAGCAGCAATTGCCAAGATAGAAGGGGATGCCGCCCTCTTGTCAGATGTTAAATATCTGTTTGCTGAGCTCAAAGATGAAATGCAAGCTGTCCTGCCTGCCTCCATGCTGCTGCAAGCAGAGGAAACCTCAGTGGTCAAGTCCCTGGAGAAGCACCTAGAGTTCTGCATGAAACCAATACATGCAGCAGCATACATGCTGGACCCAAAGTATGAGAAAAGCATCCTCTCAGTTGAAGAGATCCGCAGTGCTTACTCGGTTATTACTGCCATGTCTCGCCGTCTCGGGCTTGATGAAGGCAAAGTTCTCGGCAGTCTAGCAAAGTACCGTACCAAGCAAGGCCTTTGGGAGTGGGATGGGATATGGCAGTCGTGCAGGCACATATCTGCATCTACCTGGTGGAAAGGACTTTGTGGATTTGAGGCCCTTGCACCTGTAGCGTCTATCATCCTTCAGATCCCACCAACATCGGCCGCCTCTGAGCGCAAGTGGTCCCGGTTTGGGAACGCACACACAAAGGTTCGCAACAGGCTCACGAATGCAAGGGAGGAGAAACTGGTGGCAGTCCGGGCAAACCTGCGACTCTTTGAGCCTGACACAGAGCCGTCCTGGACCAGGCTGGACAGTGACACCGAAGATGAAGACGAGTCAGACATGGAGGATGTTGATGAGGTCCAGGAAGAAGAGAAAATACTTTCATTTCAATTTTGAATGGGACTTTTTTTTTTGGAAGAGGAAGGGTGGGGAATGCAGTCAGTTTAGGACAGGACACTTTCACTGGAAGGAAACCCTGTGTGCACCCATCCAGCTCCAGGAGCTTCTGAGGAACATGAAGGGTTTACAAACAGAGCATTAGAGCGATGAGGCTCAGCTTCTCTGTGCTCGAGCAGACTAATGGTCCAGACAGATAAGAATGTCTCCATGCAGCCCATTATATCGCAAGGACTTGTTTTTGAGCACTTAAATGTAATGCTGCCCCACCTCATCCATTACACAAATGACACAATAATGCATTTGACAGAGAACTGAAATGGACAAGAGAAATGATTGATATGAAGGTGGGTGCTAGTGCATTTCCAGCTAACAAACATGCTCATTTAGAACCAAACCACATAAAGAACATTTAGCTAGCATCCCATTAAGATATGGAAACATTACTTTCAAAATTTTTTTTCTGAATATTCAAAACCATCCAGTATTTATGTATTTAATTTAATTTATGGCCTTTTCTAGTGTTAAAGAAAACATTTTTAAAAAAGTTCAATTTTATAATTTTGCAAGCATTATGGGGAGATTGCTATTCAATGTTTTCTGAACATTCTGAAACAATTAAGTTGGCTTGAAAAGGTCATTTAAAGTGTTTAAAATTCAAACTCATTTAAGCTTCCAGTTTAAAAGCTATCTATCCATCTCTCTATCTATGTCTCTCTCTCTATCTATCTATCTAATTCATGCTTGCAACATTTTCACTAAATTAACTGGTTTTAAATGGTTTTCACTTGAACTGGTTTTAGCTTTTTAACTGGTTTCTAGTTGGTTTGTAGCTCTTTTTTTTAGCTGTTTTTCTCAAAAAATTAACTGGTTTTAGCCGTTTCTAGTTGATTTATGTTAAATGAACATACACTGTAAAAAATGACTGTGGTTTTAACAGTAAAAAACTGTGAAAATGCTACAGTACAAACCTGTTAAATGGTTAACAGTAATTTCCTGTAAACTTTACAAGGAAAAACCGTAAACTTACGTTCCCAAAATTCTCTGGAATTTAGAATTAGTTTTTTCTTTGAAATAACTATGTTTCTTCTTATTTTTTTATTGCATATTTCAGTTTAATGAGTCTCACCATGATGGTTTTTAGTGCTTGTGTGAAAAACACTGTGCACCTTCTATATATCTTGATATTTAAAAGCTGCTTGTGATGGGCTTTGTTTGATCACGTGACTTTCTCATCACCACCTGCTTTTGGTGGTTATCAGTGTATTACAAAGATACAAAACAGATTTCAGTACTTCAATAAGTTGGTATATTGATATTATATCAGTTAAATTATGGTATTTAACTGTAAATGTTAAGGTAAAACAGTTAAACCTAACTGTAATTTTTATGGTATAAAAACGTTAGACCAAAAAACGGTTACCATATTTTTTATAATATAATTCTGGCAACCACAGCTGCCGTTTTTTTAAGGAAAATTTATGGAATATTTTTTACTGTGTATTTTTAGCTGTTTTTCACTAAATAAACTGGATTGATCTGTTTTTACTGGTTTAATCTGGTTTTCACTTAACAAACTGGTTTTAGCTTTTTTTACAGATTTTCACAAAATTAACCAGTTTTACCTGGTTTTAGCTAAATGAACTGTTTTTAGATTTCTTTTTTAGCTGGTTTTCACTAAATGAACTGGTTTTAGCTGGTTTCAATTGGGTTTAGGTTTTTTTTTGTTGTGTGAAATGAACTGGTTAGCTGTATTAGCTGGTTTTAGCTGGTTTTCATTAAATTGAATGGCTTTTAGATGGTTTTAATTGGTTTTATTTATTTTTTTTTTTTTTGGTTTATAAATCGTGATTAATCACATCCAAAATAAAAGTTTTTGTTTACATTATATTTACATACTTTATAATAAAAGCATAATATATTTATTATGTATAAATACACAGACATGCACATATATATTTAAGAAAAAGTTATATTTCTATATTTACATATAATATAAATTATATAAGTATATACATGTAAATATTTTCTAAATTGAATATTGTATACAGTATATACATAATAAATATACACAATACACTCACATATATTACACAAACAAAAATTTTGGATGCAATTAATCGTTTGACAGAACTTTAGCTAAAACCAGTTAAATCCAGCTGCAAGTTAGCAAGTTTTACCTTCTCTGTTTTTCCTGATTTACTGTATTGCCTTCAAAAATTTCTGACTTAAATTTTGAAAACTATTTAAAATTTCAAACTGCTTCAAACCGAGAAGCTTCAAACCGAAAGCTTTTAAACCTTTTCAAACTTTCTGGCTAGGCTTTTTCAAGCTAGCTTAAAAATTGTCTTCAAATTTGTAAAAAAAAAAAAAATCTAGTTTAGTAACGAACACACACACACATATATATATATTTTTTTTCTTTTTTTTTTTTTAACTAGCTTTTCATTAAATATATTTTCAGTTTTCATTTTAAATTTAAGTGTAAGTTAATTTCCCTATAGAAATAAATATATGTATTTTAGTTTCAGTAGTTTTAATACTTCAACTTAGGCATTTAAAAATTTTTGTTTTTTATATTTTCTTTAATTATTTTTTATTTTATTTAAAAAAAATACTAGCATCTTTTTAAAAACTTTATTGTTATCCCCTCATTGAGCTTGTTTTCAGTCAAACTGTGTCAGGAATCAGGAATCTGGAGCCAGTGTTCAGTGAATGAACAAACTGAATATTCATGAAGTGGTGAATGAAAGACATCTCATTTGCTTTCTCTCTGTCTTTCACTCACTTCCTTTACTGTGGATCAAATCCAGGCTTAGCATTTCCTTTCACAGCAACAAGTGATGTTTAACTGGTATAGATGAACACTTGTTTAAAAGTTCAGGGTCCTTTGGGAAAGTATTGAATCCTTTTTTTTAGCAAGCAAGTGTCAGTAAAGTCCTTTTCATTGTTATGAAAGATTTATATTTCAGATAAATACTGTTGATTTTCAATCATAATCATGAAATCTTGTACTTTAAATTTATAATATTATTATAGTAATATTTGTTTAATCAATATTTACTAATAATATTAATTAGTACTATTAGGTGTGGGAACCACCAGAGGCCCCACGATACGATATTATCCCAATACTTGTGTCACGATACAATATTATTGCGATTTTAAATATATTGCGATGTTCTGCGATATGTTGCAATTTATTACTTCAAATTATGTCCCCAGACAAAAACTTTGGCAACATCTGTTTTAACTAAAAAGAAACATTTCACAGTTTGTTTATCTCACTTCAGTTTTATTGCATTTAAAAGTAAATTACGGTTAAATTTAAAATAAATGAATCATAGTCTTACATTAAAATAAATGTTACATATTAATTAAACATAAGATGTACTCTTAACGTAAACAATGTGCTACAACAGGTATACTTTGCACTGCTTAGCTGTTAAAGAGTATTGTACTTTCATTCATTCAATTTATTAATAAAGCTACATAGACACCAGATTGCTACATTATCTTCCTCAGCAACGAGGTAAAATCAAAGTAACTAAACAGCTTCATTGTTTGTACAGAGAGACACACAGACGCAGGTAATTCAACCATTTCTCTCTCAATCGATAATTCATTCAAATAAATGTGGTCTTACCACTATTTCATCTCTGTTTCTGATTTGAAGTGGGCAGAAAGCTAGAGCTAAGGAGTTATAACTAACTAAAATAACCATAATTTTTTACCTTTCAATTAAATATATGTTGCTAACCTCATAAACAGCTTAAAGTTGTGCATTAAAGGATTTTAGAAAAAAAACTCAACACCACAATCTAGTGGACAGTAAAGACATTTATTTTGTTATTCTAACAAATAGTATAATACCATTTTTCCTCGATTGCTAACACACTATAACTTACGGAGCCCCGTATGTCATGCAAGAAAAAATTAATAAATCGTGCGCACGACTTACTAATTCTTTCCCTCGATGTACTAAAACGTCTGCACGATTTACTAATTCGTTCCCTCGATGTACTAAAACGTGCGCACGACTTACTAATTCGTTCCCCTGATGTAATAAAATGGGAACTTTTTTTCCCTCAATGCACTAAAACGTACACACGATTTAGCATATAATTTAGCATTAGCACGATTTAGGGAACAAATTAATAAATCATGTACTAAAACGTGCGCAGGACTTACTAATTCGTTCCCCCGATGTAATAAAACGTGTGCACGACTTAGTAATTCGTGCCCCCGATGTAATAAAATGTGCGCACGACTTACTAATTCGTTCCCTCGATGTAATAAAACGTGCCCACGATTTACTAATTCGTTCCCTCATTGTACTAAAATGTGCGCACGATTTAATAATTCGTTCCCTCGATGTACTAAAACGTGCACACGATTTACTAATTCGTTCCCTCGATGTACTAAAACGTGCACACGATTTAATAATTTGTTCCCTCGATGTACTAAAACGTGCACACGATTTACTAATTCATTCCCCTGATGTACTAAAATGTGCGCACGGTTTACTAATTTGTTCTCTCGATGTACTAAAACGTGCCCACGATTTACTAATTTGTTCCCCCTATGTACTAAAACGTGTGCACGATTTACTA
Source organism: Carassius gibelio (assembly GCF_023724105.1). NCBI lineage: Eukaryota > Metazoa > Chordata > Actinopteri > Cypriniformes > Cyprinidae > Carassius > Carassius gibelio. The sequence continues at coordinate 19,084,774 of NC_068420.1, forward strand.
ATTTGTTCCCCCTATGTACTAAAACGTGTGCACGATTTACTAATTTGTTCCCTCGATGCACTAAAATGTGTGCACGATTTACTAATTTGTTCCCTCGATGTACTAAAATGTGCACACGATTTACTGATTCGTTCCCCTGATGTACTAAAACGTGTGCACGATTTACTAATTCGTTCCCTCGATGTACTAAAACGTGCACACGATTTACTAATTCGTTCCCTCGATGTACTAAAACGTGTGCACGACTTACTAATTCGTTCCCTCGATGTACTAAAACGTGTGCACGACTTACTAATTCGTTCCCTCGATGTACTAAAACGTGTGCACGATTTACTAATTTGTTCCCTCGATGTACTAAAACGTGCACACGATTTAATCATTTGTTCCCTCGATGTACTAAAACGTGCACACGATTTACTAATTAGTTCCGCCTATGTACTAAAACGTGTGCACGATTTACTAATTCGTTCCCCCTATGTACTAAAACGTGTGCACGATTTACTAATTCGTTCCCTCGATGTACTAAAACGTGCGCACGACTTACTAATTCGTTCCCCTGATGTAATAAAATGGGAACTTTTTTTCCCTCAATGCACTAAAACGTACGCACGATTTAGCATATTGAGGGAACAAATTAATAAATCATGTACTAAAACGTGCGCACGACTTACTAATTCGTTCTCTCGATGTAATAAAACGTGTGCACGACTTACTAATTCGTTCCCTCGATGTACTAAAACCCGTGCACGACTTACTAATTCGTTCCCCCGATGTAATAAAACGTGTGCACGACTTACTAATTCGTTCCCTCGATGTAATAAAACGTGCCCACGATTTAATAATTCGTTCCCTCGATGTACTAAAACGTGCACACGATTTACTAATTCGTTCCCTCGATGTACTAAAACGTGCACACGATTTAATAATTTGTTCCCTCGATGTACTAAAACGTGCACACGATTTACTAATTCGTTCCCTCGATGTACTAAAACGTGCACACGATTTAATAATTTGTTCCCTCGATGTACTAAAACGTGCGCACGACTTACTAATTCGTTCCCCTGATGTAATAAAATGGGAACTTTTTTTCCCTCAATGCACTAAAACGTACGCACGATTTAGCATATTGAGGGAACAAATTAATAAATCATGTACTAAAACGTGCGCACGACTTACTAATTCGTTCTCTCGATGTAATAAAACGTGTGCACGACTTACTAATTCGTTCCCTCGATGTACTAAAACCCGTGCACGACTTACTAATTCGTTCCCCCGATGTAATAAAACGTGTGCACGACTTACTAATTCGTTCCCTCGATGTAATAAAACGTGCCCACGATTTAATAATTCGTTCCCTCGATGTACTAAAACGTGCACACGATTTACTAATTCGTTCCCTCGATGTACTAAAACGTGCACACGATTTAATAATTTGTTCCCTCGATGTACTAAAACGTGCACACGATTTACTAATTCGTTCCCTCGATGTACTAAAACGTGCACACGATTTAATAATTTGTTCCCTCGATGTACTAAAACGTGCACACGATTTACTAATTCATTCCCCTGATGTACTAAAATGTGTGCACGATTTACTAATTTGTTCTCTCGATGTACTAAAACGTGCACACGATTTACTAATTCGTTCCGCCTATGTACTAAAACGTGTGCACGATTTACTAATTTGTTCCCCCTATGTACTAAAACGTGTGCACGATTTACTAATTTGTTCTCTCGATGTACTAAAACGTGCCCACGATTTACTAATTTGTTCCCCCATGTACTAAAACGTGTGCACGATTTACTAATTTGTTCCCCCTATGTACTAAAACGTGTGCACGATTTACTAATTTGTTCCCCTGATGTACTAAAACGTGTGCACGATTTACTAATTTGTTCCCTCGATGTACTTAAACGTGCACACGATTTAATCATTTGTTCCCTCGATGTACTAAAACGTGTGCACGACTTACTAATTCGTTCCCTCGATGTACTAAAACTTGTGCACGATTTACTAATTCGTTCCCCTGATGTACTAAAACGTGTGCACGATTTACTAATTTGTTCCCTCGATGTACTAAAACGTGCACACGATTTACTAATTCGTTCCCCCATGTACTAAAACGTGTGCACGATTTACTAATTCGTTCCCCCTATGTACTAAAACGTGTGCACGATTTACTAATTCGTTCCCTCGATGTACTAAAACGTGTGCACGATTTACTAATTCGTTCCCTCGATGTACTAAAACGTGTGCACGATTTACTAATTCGTTCCCTCGATGTACTAAAACGTGTGCACGATTTACTAATTCGTTCCCTCGATGTACTAAAACGTGTGCACGATTTAATCATTTGTTCCCTCGATGTACTAAAATGTGCACACGATTTACTCATTCGTTCCCTTGATGTACTAAAACGTCCGCACGATTTGCTAATTCATTCCCTCGATGTACTAAAATGTGCGCACTATTTACTAATTCGTTACCTCGATGTACTAAAACGTGTGCACGATTTACTAATTCGTTCCCTCGATGTACTAAAACGTGTGCACGATTTAATCATTTGTTCCCTCGATGTACTAAAATATGTGCACGATTTACTAATTCGTTCCCTCGATGTACTAAAAACGTGTGCACGTTTTAATAATTTGTTCCCTCGATGTACTAAAATGTGCGCACGATTTACTCATTCGTTCCCTCGATGTACTAAAACGTCCGCACGATTTGCTAATTCATTCCCTCGATGTACTAAAATGTGCGCACTATTTACTAATTCGTTACCTCAATGTACTTAAACGTCAGCACGATTTAATAATGTGTTCCCTCGATTTACTAAAACATGCACACAATTTACTATTCTGTTCCTTTAATGTACCAAAACGTGCACACAATTAAAAATTTTTTTCCCTCAATGTACTAAAACGTGCGCACAATTTAGCATATCGAGGGAACAAATTAGTAAATCATGCGGACAGTTTATAAATTGAGGGAACGAAATAGTAAATCGTGTGCATGATTTAGCCTACTTTTTTCCTGTATGCCATGTGCAGGGTTCCGTAATAACTGATACATTCGGCTCAATTTTCCAAAGCATTCATACAGTTCTTGAAACAAAGACACGTTTCTCAAAACGTTTAACACATTTCACCTGTTTGCGCACACATTCCAGTTTGCTCAGTGTTTTCTGCAAAACTCTACACAAAAACATCATCATTTTGCACAGTTTTAACCATGTTCTCATTCAGGAAACACAAACGCACAATATTATTAACTCAAGCATCAAAAAATGCAAACAGCGCACATTTATCCAAACTGATGACAGATGAATCTCAGGAGGATATGAAAAAGAGCACAGCTGATTATATGTTTTGGAAAATGAAACCTGGTAGTGGGAGACAGAGCAATAGGAGGGAAAAATAAAAGTGAAGGTGCCAATTTGGCAGAAGATGCTGAATAAATGAATGAATTGATTTATTTACAGTAACAGACTGTATATTGCAATGTGTTTTACTGTATATTTTGTTGTTCGGTCTTTGAAATTTTCTCTGTTGTTCATCTACTGTAAGATCTCTTTACAGCAGTGTAAATAAAGTCAACTTTTCTTACAGTTTATTACTGAATTTTACTGTATCTGCACAGCTCTATTTATGTCATATACTGAAAGTATTCCTGTTTCTCAAAAGGAGGTTTGTAACAGTGTTTTGAATCGATCTCACTAGTGTTCTCTAGGCAGGAAAGTATTGTGTATTAAGATTTTTTATAAATTGATATTTGAATAGTAATATTTATTGTATGGTTTAATATTTCTGGTTAAATATTGCGCTGCTAAGATCATAAACAGCTTTTAGTTATCAAAGCTGGCAGATGACCATTGAATAAGCGGGATAATCAACAGCTTGCCATGCATTAAAGGATTTTAGAAAAAACTCAACACCACAATCTAGTGGACAGTAAAGAAACTGATTTTGTTATTCTGATTTGATCACTTACACACACACATTAGTGTATTCTCCTGATTCAGGACCCAAGCGGCTGGGACTCATCAACACTCAGACGTCTAACATAAAGCAGTACCACGGTCTGAAACACTGACACCCTGACCCAAACACCCACCTGAAGTGATGCATTGTGGGTCAGATTAGATCACACAGTAGATCTTCACTGCAGGTCTGCACACTTTCAGAAGCAGTCTGATGTTGTAACTTACACTGAACCACTAGGAGGCGCTGTCTGCATCATGAGTCCTGCTGCTTGACTCTGCTGTATTTCACAAGTACTCCAGCTTTGATTGACAGGAGCGTGTCAGTGGTGTTGGTGCACAGATGTCATGTGATCATCACTGACGCAGACTCGTCTCTGGAGGATCGAGAGCAGGTTCAGTGTCTGCAGACTCAGGTGCAGGACTGTTATTCAAACACCGCAGCTTTGATTTCTTCAGAATCTCTACAGCCTCACAGTCTTTTACCATTTTAGACAGAGGATTTTTTGTGCACACATTTATGTTGTTAATATTTGGAAAGTAAATTATATATATATATTCTTATAGCATTGAATATTGAATTAAAGATATTGGACTGGGAATATTTTTGGTTTCTCATCTTTGTGAAGGAATCTAGTTTTGAAACTGTAAAATCTCTCTCCCCCATCTCTCTCTCTCTCTCTCTCTCTCTCTCTCTCCCTCTCTCCCTCTCTATCTCTCTCTCTCTCTCTCTCTCTCTCTCCCTCTCTCCCTCTCTCTCTCTCTCTCTCTCTCTCTCTCCCTGTGTGTGTTGTCAGTGACTAGGGAACACAGCCCTGTGCTATACAGGCATCTAGTGGCTACATTACAAACATATTTTCTAATCTGCCCCAATTTCAATGTACTTTTGCTCAATTTAAAAAAGGATTAAACAGACATACTGTATGTGTTAATGACAGAGAGGATTGCTTGACTTAGGAAATTTACATTGTGTTTTATTGCAGAAATCATAAATAAACTTCAATACATATTTGCTTCTTCAGCGCGTCCTAAAGGGAGATCAGCAGCGATGTATGATTGCCTTGACAAGTTCACGCCACTGCTTTCTGCTGTCATGAAATCACTTCAATATTATATTTATTTCTAAGCTTAGCTAATATTTTTAGAAATATATATTTTTTATGGTTGGTAATACTGTTAATTTTAAAAAGCAGATGTGTTGTCTTAAGACAAATTTCTGCCAGTAAGATCACTGGGTTATTTATTTATTTTATAATTTTTTTGAGTAGGCTAATCAACTTACAATTTTGTGTTCATAATTATTAGGTCCTCAATGTAGCAAATTATTTGGTGAAAGTGGAAGTCGTGACATTTGCCAAGTATGGTGACCCATACTCAGAATTGGTGCTCTGCATTTAACCCATCCAATTGCACACACACAACAGTGCAAACACACACACACACACTGTGAACACACAACCGGAGCAGCTATATGTCCAGTGCCCGGGGAGCAACTGGGTATCAGTGCCTTGCTCCAGGTCTCTAACCATTAGTCCACAGCTGCCCCACAGTTGATGTTGTTGTTGTTGTTGAGCCAGCTCTTTATATTTGAGAATGCATGCTGCTCCCAGTCTGTGTTTTTACAGCAGAGAGATGAACACTACTTGCTGACTAAAGTTTGTTCACTAATGTGAGTCTTTAAAACGATTCCAAAATAACAGAGATGCCTTATGTGTTACCAGTATAACTGAGTTCAGATGACCATCACTCATGCTGGAGCTGTGATGGGATGCTCTGTGTCCGGTCAGATGTGCAGTCATTAGAAGCAGACTGATTAGATGATAGATGACAGACAGTAGTCCTTTTGACACATGTGTTTGTACACTGAGCTAAGTTTGGTCTAGAAAAAGCTGGTCTGGTCTACATAAGTGTGTTCCCATTGTGCTGTCACCAGCTGGATGATAGTGTTTTTGTCTCTTCAACTCTTAAGCTTATGGTGACAGATTTCTACAATTGGTGTTCATTGAACACTTTTCGTTTTTCATGATGATGCATCCACACCAATAGATGTCAGTAGAGACTTATATAAACAGCATTTTTTTTCTTGTAGCCTAGCTGTTATCATTTTGTTTTCTTTTAATTACTGTGGGTTTTGTATTTCTGTTTTTTAGGTTTTGACTTATAAAACTCTTTTTGGATCATTTTAGCATTATTTAGTCAAACACAGAGGTACATAAGCTCAGATCATTGAGGCCTCAGTCAGTTTCCAAAAGAAAAAAGACTAAAAGAAAACAAGTTTATAAAAACGTTGAATTTTTTTGTTAGCCAGACATTAATTCATACTTATATTTATTAATTTAATTATTGAACAAATGTAAGCTAACAGTCTCATATGTTTTAGCCAAGCAGTCTCAAATATTTAGCCAAAGCAAGAGATGAAAAAAAGTGGCTAAATCGTGGTTTCTGTTGTCATGCTGGAAATGGCAGATCACTTTGAGTGCAGTGCATTGTGGGATATTTCATTCCATGCTGTGTGTTGTAGTTACAAACAGGTGTATACAGGAAATTCACATACGGTGTACAATTTACATACTGCAGAAATGCTACAATTAATATGCTATTCCAAACATAGCCTTGAGGTTGTGTTATTTCTTCATTTGTTTGGTGAAGTTTTGTGGTTTCAACAGGTAAACAGATGAACAGGAGTTTTGAGTGAGGGCAAAATATTTTGCAGTGGGTTCAGTTGGTCATGCAAAGTCAACATGACAGACAAGTGACTTGCTTCATACATCGCTACACTGACAATAGACAATGCGAAATTTTGCTGAAATTATGCTAATGTGAGTGCATCTTTAAAGGAAGAGTTCATCCAAAAATGAAAGTTTCCTGAAATTGTACTCCTGTAGATGAGTTTGTTTCTTCATCAGATTTGAAGAAATGTAGCATTGCATCACTTGCTCACCAATGCATCCTCTGCAGTGAATGGGTGCCGTCAGAATGAGAGTCCAAACAGCTGATAAAAACAACACGATAATACACAAGTAATCAACAACACTCCAGTCCATCAACATCCTGTGAAGCCAAAAGCTGCATGTTTGTAGGAAACAAATTTATCAGTACGATGTTTTAACTTCAAACATTGCTTCTGGCTAAAATACGAAGCCGAAATCCATAGTATTGCTTTCTTTATTTAAAAGTAATCTAATCTGAATCAGGAGAGAAATATGCACAGATCAAGCGTCATTTACAAGCCAAAACATCTCTCAACTACAGAGCCCTGCACATGACATGCAAGAAAAAATAAATTAATTGTGCTCATGATTTACTAATTCATTCCTTCAATGTACTAAATCATGCACATGATTACTATTTTGTTTCCTCTATTTGCTAAATTGTGCACGCAATTTAAGAAATCGAGGGAACAAAATAGTAAATCGTGCACACGATTTAGCTGACTAACAGTGTATTTTAATGCGAGAAGACAACAGGAGATGGACTTTTTCATGGACTTGTATTTTAGCAGTGAGATTTTCCAGGACTTGACCCGGTCAGGCCAGTGGTTCAAATTTTTACTTGCCTTGCAAAAAAAAAATTTAATAAATGAGCTTGACACCAAACGTTTGCATACCAATTAAACTTTCAATTCTACAATTTCGATACTACAGCAAAACCTACTAACTTAACAAATATAATGTTTAAATATTATTAAAGACAAGTGAACAGTCAGCAAATAAGAACAAATGTACAAATTACAAACAACAGCATAACTGAATATATAGCACACAAATACAAATGAAACCATGATATAGGAAAACAGACAGGATGAATGAAAATGCAGATTCAGCGTCTGCCAGCAGGTGGCGCTTATGGAGCAGCAGGACTGTTCCTTGGTTACCACTATAAACAAAACAGCACAGCGCTTAGTAACACTACTTTAAATACATTATGCAAAGGTAATGATGAAATGATGAAAAGAAAATGTATTGTTTTGTAATTTTTCACATAAAATTTTGAAAAATGATTGCAATGCAGTTATGTGTGCCCCGAAAGCAATCGGTTGAAATAAAACAAAAACGTCCAGTCGTGCATCTGCACTATGTTAAATTAAATATAGATTAATAATTGTTAAAACTACAAAGTTACTCGCCAAAATTGGTATTTTTGAGTTGACATACTTTTGCACATAGAACATAGCGTGCCAATAGTGAATGTATTTATCTTTCACAACTTCTTTGAATGCTTTAAAATTGCTTTGAATTGTTTTATTTAGCAAGGCTTAGAAACGTATGCAAATGAAAAACTTAGTAATGATGCAGCAAATTCCTCAACTGTTCCCGTGCCATCGGACAGTCCTTATTATCGAGCCATTGGTTAAAACACATTGATGATGGATTTGTTTCTTACGAAAACACAGCTTTTCTCTTCACAAATCATTAACTGATGGACTGGAGTGCTGTGGATTACTTGTGTATAATTGTGATGTTTTTATCAGCTGTTTGGACTCTCATTCTGACGGCACCCATTCACTGCAGAGGATCTATTAGTGAACCGGTGATGCAATGCTACATTTCTCCAAATCTCTGTAAGTAATTTATAAAGTATCATTGCAATTCCATTCATAACAGTGTTTCGTAATTTCCATGATGAATTCCTCGTACTCCCTCGTCCCCAAACGTGATTGACCGTGTTCTTTCTGGATGACGTGGGCTAGTTTTTGGCCGTCCTGGGAATCAAATAGCATCGGACCTCTCCCTCTTGCAAAAGCTCTTCACAGTGACTCATCTGTCCAGCTGCTGGATGGATCGAGAACAAAAAGTGCTTATGTACCATCTGGAGATATCGCATACTCCTTCACAGACATCGCTTCACATCACACACACACACACACACACAGAGGCTTATTCCTCCCAAGTTATGCTTCCACTTTATACTTACCATGAGAGCAATATGTTGGGATCTACCCTTTAAATTCATGAAACACAATCTTTGATTACTGCATTAAAAGGGACAGTTTAGAAGGAAATACTAAGTAGTTTAGAATGTATCATAATTGAGGAAAATAAGCCATGAAGCAGGTTTGTTGTTGTTTAGTTTGTCAGATAACAGTCATGTGTGCAGAAACATTATGTGGCTTTTTCTTCCAATAAACACAACTGAACAAGAGCAGTTTAATGGTTGGAAGGAATGTTTTTACATCTTTATGATCCTAAAGTGCATTTTTAATCTCAATAGAGAGATTTTTACAGATTCTCGGTGATTGTTAAAAGTGTCTGGATGTGCTTGCTGAACGAGCGGCCCTTAAACAAGCATAAAGTTGGGGCCTCACCATGGAGGCGTCGCTTGCCATTTGATTTCTTTTGTGACTCTTTCAAGCGTCCATTCCTCCCCCAAACGTCCCAACAACTCCTGCCCACCCCAGCCCCATGCACTCATTTTGTGTGCTGCTCAAACCCTGGTCATGTGACTTCAGTCCCAGCACAATCGAGGTGCCTCGCCATTGGTCGGCTGCTTTAAAAGAGCATCGGTTTCCTGGGCAACATAATGGTGGCTCCACTTCAGATCGTCTCCTAATGTTTCACACGGACTCTCACGTACAGAATCAGGTGCCTTCGACTGTCTCTCTCGCTCAGGCGAGTCTCGCCCTTTCTAAAGATAGCTTTTCAGGTGAGTAACCTGTTTTTATTGCCATACAGGGCTTGGTTTTTTTTAAGTCTTGGAGTTCATGCAAACTTGTGGGGTGTAAAAAAAATGTCTTGGATTTGCAAGACAGTTTGAAAAAAAAAATCTAGCTTGATTTTTAATTGTTCTGTTCCATTAATTTACTCATTTTGAGGTGTGCTTGTTCATGGTAATTAGTCCATTTTTGTGATGCCGTTGTAATGTGAGTCAGATTCTCTTCAGGGAGAATAGGTGAATTTAAGAAATGTGCTGTAAAGCAATTGAATGTGCTTCTCTGAAGAGTTTTTGTGTTTGTTGGAGCTTTGAATGAGAAATGATGGTAGTTTAGCGTTTTTGCAAGGTTTTTTCTCAGTTTTTTTTAGTTCATGTTCAATTGTTGCCTCCAAAATGTATGAATTTCAATGCATTAGATACAGAATATCAAACCAAGTGGAATATGGAATTAAATTCTGCCAACACAATCTCACTACAATTTGCCCCCGCCCCTTCCCCCTAGATAGATAGATAGCTAGATAGATGCAAAGATTGAATTTAGATGTGCCCCTACAATATATTTTATATACAGTGAAATGAAAAGGTTTTTGCCCCTTCCTATTTTCTTTTTTTTTTTTTTTTTTTTTTTTTTGCATATTTGTTGCACTTAAAAGATTCAGATCCATCAAACAAATTGTATCATTACACAAAGATAATGCAAGTAAATACAAAATGCAGTTTTAAAATGTTGATTTGAATTATTAAGGGGAAAAAGCTGTCCAAACCTACCTGGCCCTACGTGAAAAATTAATTGCCCCCTCCTGCTAATCATGAAAGAACTGTGATTAACCACATTATTTTAAAAAAGGAGTTACATTTCACACCCAGTTACAACCCACACCCAGGCCTGATTACTGACAGACCTGTTAAATCAAGAAATCACTTAAATAGAAGCTGTCTGACAAAGTGAAGCATGCGTAAAGAGCAACACATCATGCCGTGATCTAAAGAAATTCAAGAACAGGTGAGAAACAAAATAGTTGACATGTATGAGTTTGGATGGGGTTTTAAAGTCATTTCTAAAGCTTTGGGACTCCAGTAAACCACGGTCAGAGCCATTATCCACAAATGGAGAAAACCTGGAACAGAGGTGAACCTTCCCAGGAGTGGCCTGTCTACCAAAATACTCCAAGAGTGCAACGACGACTCATCCAGGAGGTCATAAAAGAACCCAGAACATCATCTGAAGAACTGCAGACCTCACTCGCCTCAGTTAAGATCAGTGTTCATGATTCACCAATAAGAAAGAGACTGGGCAGAAACAGCTTCCAGGGGAGAGATCCAAGGCAAGAAACTGAAAAAAGAACACAAAGGCTTGTCTCACATTTGCCCAAAAACATTTTGATTATCCCCAAGAGTTTTGGGCAAATATTCTGCGGCTTGATGAGACAAAAGTTGAACATTTGGGAAAATGTGTGTTCCGTTACACCACAGCCACAGCTTTTCATAAAATGTAATAATACCAGCGGTCAAAGATGGTGGTGGTAGTGTGATTATCTGGGGACGAATTGCTATTATTGCTGAAGCCATGAATTCTGCGCTCTATCAGAGAATCCTGAAGGAGAATGTCCGGCTCAAGCTTAAGCTCACTTAGGTTATTCAACAGGACAATGATCCCAAACACACCAGCAAGTCCACCTCCCAACGGCTCAAGAAACACAAAATGAAGGTTTTGGAGTGACCCAAGTCAAAGTGCTGACTTACATCTGATTGAGATGCTGTGGCACGACCTGAAACAGTCCACTCATGCTCAAAAACCCTCCAATGTGCCTGAATTTAAACAATTCTGCAAAGAAGAGTAAGCCAAAATTCCTCCACAGCGATGTGAAAGACTCATTGGCAGTTATCACAAACACTTGATGGCAGCTGTTGCTGTAAAGTGTGGCACAACCCATTATTAGATTTAGGGGAAATTACCTTTCAACATAGTGCCAGGCAGGTGTGTGTGTGTATATTGAATTTTAAAGGAAGTGCATATATATAAATTTTTAAAGGGTTAGTTCACCCAAACATGAAAATTAGCCCATAAATGACTCACCTTGAAGTAGGTGTATATGACTTTCTTCTTTCATGTGAATCCAGTCCAGAGTTATATTAAAAATTGTCTTTGATCTTTCAAGCTGTTTGATGTTTGCTCTGCATCAGTCCAAAAGAAGTTTAATAAAAAAACGCATCCAATAAAAAAGAAGTGTCTCACACGGCTCCGGGGGGTGAACAAAGGCCTTCTGTAGCGAATCGATGTGTTTTTGTGAGAAAAGTATCCATATTTAAAACATAATAATCACTTTAATCTAGCTTGCACCAACAGCAGCAACATCACACTTTCCTGTGAGATAATATATACATATATATATATATATATATATATATATATATATATATATATATATATATATATATATATATATACGTGTGTGTGTGTGTGTGTGTGTATTTTATTTAGTTTTTTTTACATATGATTGTACATTGTACATGTACAGTATATTATAATCGCTCTTTTGTATATTGCGGATGTTGTAAGTGCTTGTTGAATGACAGTGTGTCATTAATAGTTGCTTGAACAGTCCTGAAACTCATCTTGACCTGTTGCCCTCAGGAATGATTCATTCCCTACTGTTATTTACACAAACCTGCTTTATTATCATCGTCTCTGCACCACCTACCACGCTCCTGAAGCCTAACAAAGCCTCATTCATACTGAAGATCTGCTGGCTCCGATCCATTAACATCTGTGGGATATGTTCTGCAATTGTTATGACATTTGGTTATCAGGCTCCACAAATGAATTAACAAGACTAATTCCTGTCAAATGGAACAAGAAGATCTTCCTGTGCGACTGCGATGAAGGATGAAAGTGATGAATGTTTTGAAAGTCTCATTGTTCTCTGTGTTTGGATGTCTGTCAGACAGAGGTGCCGGGGGCCTTTGAAGGATGAGTTCACATGGCTGTTGTTTCTCATGCCCCATGACCCTCAGGTGGTTTTCTTCATACTCCTCTTCCTGTGCTTTTGAAAGCCTTTCTGACAGAGAGAAAAACACCCGTCCCACCCAGAACCGCCCCTCTGAATTTGTTCATTTCTCTCTCTTGAGATGAGATCTTGATATATTGTGTACTGTCTTACGCAGATCTCCAGCTAGTTAGTTGTGTTATCATTTCTCTTAGGGGAGTTGATCTGGATCACATTTTTTAGGGGTAGGCTACAGTTAGGGAATTTTGTAAATGTTTTTGAGTTGTGGTCACCAAAGCTGCATTTTTTTTTTTAGCAAAACTCTTAATATTACATTTGAATATACTGTAAAATGTAATTTATTCCTGTAATCAACATTGATTTTTCAGCGTCATTACTCCAGTCTTCATGATCGTGTCACATGATCCTTCAGAAATCAGTTTAATATACTGATTTGCTGATTAGCATCAATGCTGCTAAATATGGTTTGTGGAAACATGACAGAATTATAAATAATGTGTAACAGTTTTGTCCACTTTGCTTTGAGAAAATGACCTAAATAGTGGCATGAAAGATCACATCCAGATCTTTATTGCTTTTCTGCGTCTGCTTTCTTCTGGCTATTATAAACCTTTGTGTTTTTAGCACAAGCTAATCTTTTATTGAGCGATGAATGTTTATTTAAAATCTTAGATGCTGCTGAATATATTTCGCTTCAGGGCTGCATTTAAAATAGACCTGAAACTCAAGCTGTACTGAATTGTCTCGAGCCTAAGAAGAAAGGAGAAAACTTTCATTGTTGACAATGTGATTTGCGGCTGTGCTTTATTGAGTTATGGGAGTTTAACAGCAAAATGAGCAGTGTAAGTTGCACTGCACACAAATCCCAGCAAACGACAAAGAGTTCTGTCATCATGTGCTGACCCTAATGACAGAGTCTGGCTATATTTAACTGCGCTGCCTATAAACAACAATCGAGCAGCGCTACCTTGTTTTGTTCCTTCTTTCACTTCATCCTGCACTTGATGGCATTTTCACTGGAGTGTCACTGGATTCTTTAAAGTGCACCTGCGCTTTGAAAACTTCTGCACGAATCAGGAACTCTGTTTGGGGAAACTAATGGGTCGCATCTGTTCACTGTTCGTTTTATGTTGAAACAAGTTTAACTGCTGGGTGTCCTTTCTTTATGATTGAGTATTTATTCTTTTACAATGCGCCGAATGGCTTTGTTTGCCAATGGAAACACAATGACTAGGTAAATGAGGTAAGGAAGCAGTCACGTTCCTATTCAGGCCAATCCTTTCACGGTTCATTTGTGTTCCCTCATAAAGTAGGTCGTGCGGTTATCGGGCATGCTTTCTGATGTCTATAAAAGTGGATGACTTTGAAGTTGTTGGGTTTTTTGCCTTTAAAGGTGCGTTTATTTTTCCCACTTTAAGTCTTACAGCCCCCCCCCAAAAAAACCTTGGCTAATCTGTTTAAAATGATAAATTTTAAACTGGAAAATCACTGAATCAATTATGAAAACTCAACTATGGAGACAATAGTAGTTTAAATTCTGCTGTGAAGCAGCTCTCAAGGACAATTATGCCATTATTTAGCCAGTTCAGGTAGGGCTCCACTTCATATCCTGAAGAGTTCAATTTAATTTGGCATTTGTATAGTAACAGCCCTCTACATGCTTGGTTATGGTTGCCAGAGTACAAGAGTTTAAATCCCCCAATCTGATCTTTTTTCTTAAATTTACACATTTTCTGCCCAGTGGTTTACTTGGTCTTCACAAAATGCCTCTTTACATTACAAAAAAATTGAAGTGATAGGACCGTCAAATATGTAATAGTATATTGGTTCACAGCAGTTTAATGTTTCTGTTGTTTTCTGTGTTGGGAATGTTAATCAAACAACAAAAGTTGTAGCTTTAACACAGATTTATTAGATTTAATTTATACATTGAAGACTGAGCAGTGTTATTTTACATTTAATTATTTAAATTCTGTAGGCTTACCTGAATACTGTTAGACTTACCAGAAAAATATAAAGCACTGTTAATTTAATTTCTAAGTTTGTTCTATTATATTTATATATGCTTGTAATTTGCTTATCTTCTATGCTGATTTACTCCCCTAAAAATTCACCCCCATCATTAGGCGCATTTCCATTACAAATTTGCACAAAACCTTCGCAAAATATTTTATACATGTCTATAAAAAAGTATTGCGAAATGACGGTCATATGATGCGATTAAAATTTTTCCTTTGTCTTTAGTGTATTACAAGCTCTTGGTGCATGAAGAAGATCTGTCCATTTGCAAGGACTAAAGTCTCAAATCCAAAGAGATATTCTTTATCAAATTTCAGAGTCAACAACACCCTCCTAAAGTGTCTACATCACGATGTGGTAAGATATGCATAACGCCACTAAAATGTTCACACATGAAAGAAGGTGCAACTTTTATTCTCGCTGTTGCCCACAGCGCCATGTTGTGGAGATGCTGTATGTTTCATGCGATACGCAACGTGTAAAAAGACAGTATAAGTCATTAAAACCATTAATTATGTCCCCACTGGATGCAACAAATGCCCAGTTTGTAATGGGTTTTTATTGTTTTTGTCCTGTCATGCTGGGACACATGACACCACATTATGGTGAGGGGCAGGGTTGCCAGGTTTTCTCAGCACAACCCGCCCAATTGCTACTCAAGACCAGCCCAAAACTAGCCCAGTCACTTTTCAGGGGCAATCCCCCGGTAGAAACCACTTTCTGGAGGGTAACATACACATTTATTGGTGGGGTTCCCCTCGTAAAAGTCGCATTCCAGGGTTTAAATATCACATTATTGGGGTCGCTTCAACCACGGGCCGCCGACATGAAAACCAAACCCGTGGCAACAGTGTTAAAGTAGCCCACTGGTGAGGGACATAGCATTTCCATCACACGCGTGACGTATTCAGCCAATCACAACACACTGGATAGCTGGCCAATCAGAGCACACCTCACATTTCAGACCGATGAGCTTTGTAAAAGCTCTGGTGGCTGTTTCAGAGCCGTTACACGCTGCAGACGTGTGCAGTGTAAATAGTCTAAGCATCAATGGCAGGAAAAGCCCCTAATACTTGAGAGCAGCCACATATAAAGTGTTGCTTGGATTATAGTACATTGAGGAATAATCATATGACTTTTTACGTATGCCATGTGACCTATTAATGGGATAAAAAAATTAATTAAAATTAATTAATTTCCCTTGCAGTTTTGCTGATTATTCCTTTTTCGTATTGCCTGAAAAACCACCTCAAGCAAGCGTAATTTTTTTTGGCGATATATGGACGTTTTAGCGAAATTGATGCATTTCCATTAGGCTTATTTTCAATTCACAATTTCAGTTTGCACAATTTAAAGGTAAATGGAAATTTGCCTATTGTTTGCCTATCGCCTATTTTTGTTCATTTTGCAATATATCGCAGAAAACCTAAAAATCCAATATCATGCTGCCTTATTACTGAGATTATAGAACATATTTTAACATCAAATTAAATTAAATTCAGGATTATAGCTAATAAAATCAATTTATGTTATGCAAGGCAAAAAGTGTTTCCATTATGCGAAATGACCGCTGCTGACGCAGCTAACTGACGCAGCTAACTGACGCAGCTAACTGACATTGCATTCTTAAGTTGCGTTGCGTAAAATAATAAAGATTTCCACCACATTAAAGACTAATGATCCAATAGGCTCAACCCAGCATTTCTTAGAGTGTAGCTTGTAAATTTCTCCAATAATGCATCATACTATGGAAGTCAAGTAGCGAGTAACGCCATTGTTTGATAAACACCGGTTTGGCACTACATCCACACCAGTAGGTGGCAATATAGAGTCCAATACCACTCATGTATTGTGTAGCATTTATACACACAAATTGCTGTGCATTAAATTTACATTTTGAAAGAGGATTGTAACCTGATACTGAGAGAATGCAAACTTGCCCCGGGGGGACTGTAAAGAGCGTGGGGGGATCTGAGGTCCCACGGGGGAAGGGCTGAGATTTTCAGGTTTAGGGAGTTTCCCTCAGGAATGCTAGTGTCAGTGGAACGTAAAACAGACAAAAACAAGACTTGTAATCACCTCAATCCCCTACTGTTGGCCAATCGGAGATCAAACCTGCCTCATTCACACTTCACTAAGTTACAGAAGGTCTTATTTATCGCGTGGTGGCAGTGAACTGAGTGTGTTGTTCATGGGCTGCTGCTGTTATGTAATAAATCATTGGTGCAGAAGGTGATTGTTTTGCGCTTGATGGCGTACGAAGTGAGAGGATGCATTAATAATTGACTGCTGGTTTTGCTGTGTGTACATGTTTGTGTGTGTTGTGTGGACCAACATTGTGACAGAAATCAGGCCATTACTCACTCACTCATTATGTAGTCATCGTGAAAGTGCTGTGTAGAGATATAGATAACAGATGTTCACATCTACATTAATAGCTGTTGGTTAAATTTCACAACCATGTCTATATATAGGTTACATTGAAAAGAAACACAACAGCTTATTTATGTACTTGCTTGCTTACATTTTGTAGTAAGTTTTTCTAAAAGTAAATCACATTTCCCAAATTTCTATTAACACAATGTACAAAAATGATATATCATGTGACGTTATGTGGATTTTTTTTTTTTATAATGGTGCTTTTATCATGCTATATTTATATATCAGTATTTGGAACTGCCTTTAATTTTATGAATAACCAAATATGTATATACATATACATACAGAAAATTACATATTTATTTTGTTTATTCTTTTTTAAATTAGATTTTTGATAATGTAAACAAGCATTTAATTGTTTGTTTGCCTTGTATTTCGTAATGCATAAATATAGTATTCAATATGATATTTTTTGTATTCATTTTAAACAATATTTTTGTATTTTAAAAAAAAATTACCCTTACTTTGGTTTCTTTATGCACAATTTAATTAATTTTTCTTTGTGTTGAAATATGACACAGGCATGTTTTCAATAGATTCACCCACATAACCATCATGTTTTGTGATGCTGTTTGTCCATTTGAGTTTTTGCTGTGATGTTTGGTTTCTATGGGAAGCTGATGGTCCGGTTTCAGTGTTTCAACAACAGCTCTTCATTACCAACAGAAATAAAGCATCACAGATGAGATCTCAGCTGATTCTCCCAGACACCAGTGAGATTAAATCCAGATCACATGCAGATTTAAGTCTCTTTTTATTGCTTCTGAAGTATTTTAGTGGAAACATCCGAAACAAAACCGAGACATTCATGACATTTCCCGATCTGTGGGCAATAAAACTTTCCTCTGAGCCCCTGAAAGAGATGCAGATCTGTTTGAAGAGCTGAACATGTGACTTCTGTCGCTAGCATCTGGTTACACACACACACACACACACACAGAGAGAGAGAGAGAGAGAGAGCTGACTGAAACACTCCTCCTAATGCTCACTCACACCAAACACACATCAAGATCAGTTCTGCAGAATCAGATCAATATTATCTCAACAAGAGTACAAACATTTTGTATCTGTAAATGCACTTGTAAATTGTATTTAAAAACTCATGCATTTATTTATTTATTTTATTGTTTTTGCAAAAAAAAAAAGTGTTTTGAAGGGGCTTTGAATGCAATGCTAGTTAAATTCCATGAAAACATGTCCAAGTCAACAAAAGTTGGGAAAACTTAAAAGTTGAAGGCAACCAGCTTCAGGAGGTTTTTGAGTTTTCTCAACTTTTTATTTTTTACAGTATAGATAGATAGATAGATAGATAGATAGATAGATAGATAGATCTAGATTTTGTATAATTAATGAATTCATGGAGAATATTTATTTATTTGCATATTGACATTATTTTATGCTATAAGTCAGATTATTAAATATTAAATCAAAATTTTCAACAATTATGTTAAAAAGGGAAAAAAAGTATACAAATAAAGTAACTAAGAAATGTTTCGAATGAAGAAATTTAAATTGTAGAAGTTGACAACAAGATGTTTTAAACTGGTGTTCAGAAAAATCTGATGTTGTGATGATGTTAAGACTCATATGATTGTATCTATTTAGTATGTTGTGTTTATTTGCCAAAATATTCTGGCAGATAAAGTATTTCAATAGCGAATCGTCAATTTTTCTGTTAGCATTAGGTTAGTGTTAGCAAAGTTAACAATTCTAATTAGCTCTGTATAAAAGCAATCGAAAACTGGTCTGGAACCCTTCTACATGGGTGTTGATAGAGAGGGACAGAAACTGCAGAAAACAAAACAAGACACTCCTCCTACCTGGAGATGTGGGCGGGGCTTCGTCATGTCATCAGAGTTCAGAGAGAGAGAGAGAGAGAGAGAGAGAGAGAGAGAGAGAGAGAGAGAGAGAGAGAGAGCTGTGAGGAGAGCGCTGTTCACGCTTACACCGGACCCACACATCTGTGTCTCATTCACTGCAGAGCTGTGTCCGTCTCGGAGGAAATACAGGGTGTTTCTGCTCTGTGTGGATCTACAGTCGAAGTCTGGAGGAGCTGTGTGTTTAACGAGGTAAGACATGTTCTCTCGCAGCTGGAAATCAACCTGTTAGCGTCTGTTAGTGCGCGGGTCAAAGTCATTTTCATCTACAGGAAGACTTTACTGCTCACAGGGGGATCTTTAATCGCCGACGAAACTCAGTGACGGTTTAAAGTTATCGTTTGTTTCAACATCTCCCAACATTTCTAGAAACAGACTCAGATTGGAGATATGAAATGAATGAGGACAGACTTGTTAAGTCTTTATGAGAAATACGAGTTTGTAATGAGATGTTTGTTTGCAGATTTGGTCTGAGTACAATATGAGATTTCTTCTGGAAGTCTAGGAACATTTGAGATTGAGTAATTTTCTCTGAAGTTACACCTGAGCAGCACACACACACACACACCACCAACACACACACAAAGGATTTCTTTCATCTCCATTTAATGTCATTTTGGTCTAGAGAAACCACTGAGATATTAAACATCTTCATTTTTTCTCAACTTCTTTAGGAGAAATAACAAAGTTGACTATAGAGTAAGCATATAAAGGAGCTATATAAGTGATTTTAAGGCATAAAACAAGAATCTGAGGAGAAATCGTAATGAGACTTTGGTGTTTTAGGAAATCTGAGCTCAGTTTGAGGCACTGATGAGATTTCCTTTGAAACTCTTTGAGATTATTGAAGTCTTTTACTCAGGAGCAAAATCTGAACAGTAAATTTGAGCAAAAATCTCACTTTGCTCTCCATTTAATCTCAATTCGATCTAGAGAAACAGCTGAAAAATTCAACATCTCCTTTGTGATATGTTACAACTTCATTAAAAAACAAGCATGTAGGCTAAAGCAGCTGTAAAAGGAACGAGAACATAGAAAATTAGCGTCTACACTGATACTTTTAATTGCAACATTTCTTGTCTTGTTAAATAATTGCGATTTCTTATAAAACTCGATAGGGGAAATGCACGGGTTTTTCCTCAGATTTAAGTCTCCATTTAGTCCCATTGCGCTCCAGTTTTGATAATTTAAAGGTGTAAATATGTAACCTAGAGTTTTCCTTTTTGGTGTAAGAATTTCTTAAGTCACTTTTGACTCCAAACATCTCTGGTGAAAAACGGGACGTGGTCTGTATTTGTGGTGGTGCATGGAACTTGGATTTGATTTCGCACCCATGGGTTTAGATCACCATTAATCATGCTTCCTTAACAGGCTGCTTCCCTTTCTGAAGTCGTTTTTTTGCCTTTAATCTAACCAGATTCTCCTGTCAGTGTGTTTAACCACACTCGGCCTGCTAATGACCAGACTGCATGCTTGAAAGTCCAGCACGGCCACCAGATCTGGTCAGCATATTCCTAGGAGTTGTGTAATATCATTATCATAACAGTTCCCAAGCATTTATGACTCCAGGCGAATGGACACTTGTGAAATATGGGTCACGTGATGTTTATTGATGACTAATCAGAGTAAATCTGGTGGACTGGAGTCAAAGGCAGCCGGGCATCTGGTGAAGCGCTTGGCTCAGCTCTGGTTAAAGTGTCCGGTCAGCACTGGGCTTGATCAGGGCCATGCTGGTGTGAAATCCTGTCAGACAGCTCCGTTTAGCCTTCGTCCTGTTACTGATGAGAAACAGCAGGTCTGTCCATTAGAGATGCAGACGCACTGCGGTGCATTGATCGAGAGAGAGACCGGACACGAGGAGGGTCTGTGTAGCCACTGTATAAGAGAGTGAGTGTCAGGGATGCTTAGTTTAGACTGTAAGGGTACTTTTATATGACATCAGAGTACCAAAAAATGGAAACTTCCCTTTGTGTTAGTCAAAAAAAAGTGTTGCGTTCACTCAGATCTGCGAAAACTGCTAAAAGCACTGTATTTTGCATGCAGACCAGTACCAGTAAACGTCACTTTATAAAGAAGCACTACACAAATTCATGATTTTGCACAATAATGATATCATTTTGAGCCCCCCCCCCCCCCCAAACATTGTTGTCATGTACATGAATGGCCAAAATGCATATGTTTGTTTTTGGTGGTGTTGCTGTCATTAGACCAAACGTTTCCTCAAGTTGAGGTTTGATCCAAACTGTTGCTGTCATATGTAATATAACTCCAAAAACCAAAAATAATAGGAAAACAAATTGCTGAATGAATGGAAAATTACTTGAAAGTACCTTTTTATGCATAACGTGAAGATCTGTCTCCTTTCTTAATTTTTTTTCCCTTTGGATATTGAGCTATTAGAGTAATTTGAAGAGCTTAGAACATTAGATTTTAGAGTATTATAATTTGATGAAAATATTTGAGTTTGTAATGAGAACAATGAGAGTAGCAGGTGAGATATTAAGCATCTCCTTTATGATTTTTCAAAACTTACTTAAAATGTGACCTGGACGTGGTATGTTTTCAGTTTTAGAAACAGTAGTAGGCAAGACATCATGGTCTTTTACTGGAAAGAGATGCACAGAGTGAGTAGCAATGCCTCTTGTGCTGACCACTGAAGCTTCTCTGAGCTCTCTAGATCAATGTGGAGAAACACACGCAAGCTTTCATTAGGGTTCGTGAACGCTCCTGTGCTTTAAGATGGACAGTTTCACCTTCCATGCAAATCCTTCCCTCGTCAGCATCCCTGTTTCTCTCTGTCGTCATCTCGGGATCTTTCTAGATCTCTGCGTCTCTGTAGCCTCTCGTGACGTGGGAGCTCCTGCCTCTCGCACCCCACTGACACTCAGGAAAGTGTAAAAATGTGTGTTCAAAAGTGTGAAGATTCCCGGATGACACCATAAAGAGCCTCTGATTTGCTGTCAAGGTCAGAGTTTCTAACATTTCCAAACATTACATTTTAGAAATGGCAGCAGAAACTTCAATATGGAAAGCTTTCTTAATGGAAGTTGGATGTTGGCATAATGTGTCGGACAAAGTTGCAGTCCTAGAAAGAATTAGCATGAGATTGAAATGCATCATCTCTGCCGTACTCGATGGAGGAAGTGAAAGGTGTTTGTTTGACATTGACTCGTACGGCAGCTCCTGTCTGATGTGAGCGAGACATGGAAAAAGCATAACAATCATAAACAGACTGCTTACCCAACACAAAACTCCCTCAAAGCAGCTATCATCTGTGGAAATCTGCAAGGACACGAAAAAATTTGGTCTTTTGAGTGGAAATGTGTGCAAGTGAAAGACATGGCATGTTTTTTTTTGAATGGCTCTTTAAATGTATGTTTATTTTAAAAAGACAATTTATTCACCTCTTATGATGTTTTTTTTTCATATCATTTCTGAATCAAAATTCATTTTGATAATTTTGGGAAGCATCAAAAAACTGGTACAAAACTTGTCTGCCAAAGTCATTTGGTGCAACCGTCATGCTAAAAACAGGAGACTATATAATAAGATCCCTGAACACATTCAGGTGTCAAATCTTAAAGTAGAAGATAGTTTTAACTTTGAATGACAAAGTGAAGGTTAGTTCAGGTTGTAATTGTAAAACCCCTTCCAATAAACTGAATAAATACCATAAAGTGATATTTATGAATGAATCATTTATGACATCCATAAGAGTATTTTTTTTATTGTGTGTATATATTTATGTATATATGCATCATTTTTTTTGAAAGTCATGATTTAATGTGTACAATATTCAAGATGAGTGGAAAATGTCATTAGATTAATTTGTAGGCTAAATTTAAATGATGTAAAACTCAACATAGTACACAAAAATTTGAGAGAGAACTTGTCGCATGCATTTTAAACTAGAATTTGAATAGATTTTATTGTGCGTGTTGGATGTAAGATCTCTTCAGATACAGCTGTCTGGTTCCTCGCTCCAGTCTGAAGCATTTTTAAATCTCACAAAGTGTCAATTTGCGAGACAAATGTTATTTTTAGCGAAGCACAGCCTTACTGTTTTTGCAGGCGGCGATGCTCCTGTTTTCCTCCTCATCTCAGCATCTGCTGTTAATTTTCTTCTGCACAATCACGGTTCAGGGAAAGGTTTAGTCGGTCTCATCCTGACACCCTTTACAGCTTTTCTCACAAAGCTCAGTTGTTTGATAATCTTTGATAATCTAAAAGAGCTTAGATTTCAATCCTCGGAGTTGTAACTTTGTTTCATCCTCGGTTCCCACGTCTTGACTGAAAAATCAATCTCCCGTGGTACTCGGATTCATATGCATACTAATTGAAATGCTTGTCTGGCCCGGGACGCTGGCATAGACATGGTCTTTCTGCAAGATGCACCAAGGAGACTGGCAATCATGTGAAAACTCCGAGTGTTGACGCTTTCCATGTCCCAAGGCTGTCTAAGTAATTATTTAGCAAAGCTCACATAATGAGAGTGAGTTCGCTATGCTTCGGCGGCCTTCACCCATATAAATATCCTCCCTTGGAAACCACAAGCTGTTTGCCACTGTTGCTTACAGCAGTCGCCTCAAAGTTCCCATCTGTGCCCCTGCTTGACTGCATAAGTAGACCAGCCATTGACTGGCAGTTTAATGCGTTACCAAAAACGCCATGAGCGACCCAACAGCGAACGCCCACCTTCTCAACGACCTTCTTAAAGACTTCTGCACAAACGTACTGTATACCATGACTTTAACTCTAACTTAGGCCAAGTCGTGTATGGATCTGTATTGAAATATTTATTCTAGGACTGGGTATTTAATTAAATTTCAGTTTATTTTGACTTAATTTGTTTTGTTTTTTTTAGCAGAATTAAGCGCCGAGTAGATCTGTATTGAAAGTTATATTGTGCTGCGCATTGACACAAATTTCACGATTCAGTTTGGTTTCAATAAGGTGATCTGTCACAACACATTAAAGTGACAAAATGGTATTTGTTTACATTCTGTTATAAAATTTACGATTTAAAATGATTGCTTCTGTATTGAAAGGTTTATACTAGGGATGGGTATTGATGCATATTTCAGGATTCACAAACTTTTGGATTGATTTCAGTCTAATCTTAATTTGATTCGATATCTATTCATTTGGGTTCCGAAACCAGTACCAGTGTTAATCTTACTCTAGAAAAAAAAAATTAAATTAAAAAATTAATCAGTTGTAACACTACTACAATATTAAAGGTTAAAATTAACAGCTGATTTTAAAATTACATTTAACTCTACTCCAGTTAATATGAGCTGATTACTTCATCTCCTTTTGATGTTTACTTTGTGTAGTAGCTAGTAGTAAAGTTAAAGAGATGATCAGTTCACATGCCATTTAAAACAAAGAGGCTACATTGATCTGCCACGCCACATTAAAGAGCACAAAAATAGTATTTATTTTCTTAATTTTTATAAAATATTGACAAAATGTATAAACCAAGACTTATTTTCATATGCAGTAAAAAGTAACAAGCTCAAATTGTGAAGCTCATTGCAATTCATTGGATGGGAGGTACTCTACAAATAAAGTTTAGTGAAGTTTCGTTTATGCATCTACTCAAAACAAGACATACTATAAGATTTTTGGATTTAAGAATGATGGTTCATCAAAATAAGAATTGGTAAAAGAAAGAAAAGAAAAAAATATATTTTCAGTCGCGCCCTAGTTTACATATGATTTCTAAAATTTCTACATTTTACAATGGTGAATATGAATAGGATTTTTATTTCTGTATCCCAACGGTTGTTCTGTTGGTGACAGAAACTGATGTCGCCTCATCCACTCTTTTGATGGGATGAAAGCCTTCACGGTGGATTTTCAGCTTCATTACACTTTCTGGGATAGAGCTGGCAGGGAGATGTCAAGAATGCACACACTTTTCATTGCTCCCACACCAGGAATGTGTTGTTTTGTAACCCAAGCATTCCACTAGCGCTCTGACTGCGAATCAACACTGAGGTTTCCCACCACAGGGACTGTATGTGTCACCTGAAATTGCACATTCCAGACCATTTCCAAACATTCGCTGAAACTTGAAAGGGCCTAATACAGACCCCTGACCTTCACCGGCGGAGGAATGTGGAAAAGTGATGAACGCTCATGTTCCGGTATTGGTAGGGGTTGAATTTAACACAGTTTTTGAACCAATCTTACTCAAACAGAGTAGCATTTGTCACCATTTAAATGAGCATGGACATTTGGTTGTTTGAATTTGGTTGTTTGGTTGTCTTTAAACCACCACAATAAATATGTTAGTGAAGACTCCTTGCCAAATGTGAAGATTTTCTGCTGTGTAATATTGTGAAAACTGCTTCATTGAATCATGCCCAACCACAACCTTTTAAAATAAACTGGGTCAACTTTGAATTCATGTTGACTTCAAGAAGTTTCTCTTCAAAAGGAGTTTGATGTTGGATGTACAGTTTGTGCACCTGTTACAAAATGTCCACTTCTATACAGTCTGACCACAGGGGAGTATGCTTTTATTTTTATATAGCCAGTCGCAGTAGGTGCATCTGTTCTGTCTTACATTGAAAATAGGGCAATGCCTCAGGACTTCCTTTGTTGGCGATCTGTCTTTTACACCCCAGGCTTTGATATTCATTATTTCAAAAAATTTGGAACAGAATGCAACATTATAAAAAGTGCGGAACACGGTTTAAAAATATTTAGGCATGTAAAAGAGTATTAAATAACTCATGAACCTGAAGTCTCATGCTTTACGCAAGCAAATTTGGAGAACAGAGTCTGGCTGTAAAGATGATGCATACAGTACACGGGCTAAATTTGGCACGGCTGTTTAGTGATGTCAGAAAACAGATACTCCTTATTTCATTTCCTCAGTGGAAAAACACATTTAATTGGTTATGATGAGGAGCAAAGCTCCACACAAGAGAAAATTATGTTTCTCTCTTCTAGGGCTTGTTGTACACGGCTAATGTTATTTTCTCTGCAGATTCCCTTAAGGTCCGCTTACACCTGGACGGTTTCTCTCATGAGTAATGAAAATCGCCCACCTGTCTAAAAGACTGGAATTACAACCCATGCATTATACTTAATGTCTAACAGATTCTTGCGGTTGCACTCAGAATTGGTTTTCCAGATGTTGTCAGACTCAGGATTGGCCTTAATTTGTGATCTTTTTTGCAAAGTTCATTTAGCAGCCCAAAATGCTACTTCCCATTGGAGGCTTGACAAAAATGCTTGCCCACACACTTGCAGTCTCTCTCGCTCGGTGTTTATCCCACTTGTTGAAGCCAGGATAGGGATTTCTGGGCAGGGAGTGGAGACAGCCTCTTTTGTTTTCCCAGGCTGCCTTTGTTTAGGTTAGCGGTGAAGCCTGGTCACTTTTGGTGCCCTCAACATTCCTCCGTCTAAAGGCAAAGGGTCAGCACTTATAGCATTCATGCAGTCAGAGAAGGATAAAACTGTATTGATCTAGTGTTTTGAAAAATCTGAATTTTTGCATTGGAAAAGCAAAGATGGCAATACACTTTTGGATAGTCTGAGCTCAATTCTGTTTGGCCAACCTACAGTTAGATTAATGAACAATATTTTATGACATATGAATTGTTAAGAAGTTGAGTTGAGAAGTTGAGTCATTCTGAACCAGTGCACCCCAGGATGACTTCAGATATCTAAAGTATGATAAAACGACTAATAATAAAGATGGAGAAATTATGTAAATCAATTAAATTTTATTTGATAGTGTATATATATTTTTGTTCTTCTGTTAAGCTCTAAAATATTTTTTAGAAATTGTAGATATAAAGGTAGCAAAATACATTTCTAGAAACCTTTATTTTTAATTATTGTACAGTAAACATAAACGACTAAAAACTAAAGCATGGTGACTTAGAATATTGTTGTGGACAATGTGGGATTTGAACAATAAATAAACAAACAAATATATATATATTTGGCACCGTCATAAGCCGATGTTCTGTCGATTTGTCCGACGCTGTCAGATTTTCCTACCTCCCACTAAAATGGTGGGTAGTACAATTCAACAACGAAAAATGCTACTGTAAAGTTATGGTTTATTAACGTTTACATCTACCTCAACCTTAAACCTAAGGTACTGCAAATACAGTAATTATGTGTTATATTTGCGGTTGTAGCTAGAAGGGATACAGCTACAGGAAACCAGCAATAAATATTATTTTCTACCATTTAAAGTCTACACCTACCCCAACCCTAAACCTACCCTTACAGTAATGCAAAAACATGAAATATCGTTGTTAAGCAAAAAGGACGCGATATTGAAATGCGCATACGTAGTAAACCCAGGTAGGAAAATCTGACGTGTAGGATAAAATGTCAGGACACCGGGTTTCCCTCCAAAGTTGCGAATTTAACTTATGCACACAATTGGAATATTGGAATATACAGAAATACTTTGACCGACTTTGCTCAGGCATTTCCGAATAATAACAACATTTCAGATGCTGTGGAGTGAGATCGGTCCACTGGTTAGTCAGGACTTACCGTCCCATAGTGCAAATCCTTTTTTGATTTCGCGAAATGTATTTCTATGTCACATTATTCACACCAGCCCTTTTTTGCACAAGTCAAAAACCACCTCAAGAGAGCGTAAAAACTTTTTTTGTGAATTAAGGCATTTTTATTCTGTGAAATTCTGTGTTTCCATCACTCGATTCTGATGCGATACTTCAAAATGCACATAAAAGCAGGGGGGTGGGAACCCAGCTGTAGACTCCATTCAGTTTTTACATTTGTTGCTGGCAACAAGGCCATTATGAAAGAGTATCTGCTCAGGTTATGGGTGGAAGCACTCAATTGTATGTGGATCCGGCTGGAATTCATGCGTGAAAGCAGTGACCCATTCACTTATAGGTGCATGCTTGTTCAAAGAAGGCTAATCAGTCAATCGGAGAGGAAATGTGTACAAAAATGTGAAGCACCAGCTGACTCACCTGTGATGTTGTTTGTGGGGGGCATGTTCAGGACTTGCCTGGAGTTGTTTGATGGTTATTTTGATGCAAGAGTGGGCCTACTGTGAATGGATGGGAGGTACAGTTGTTATCAGCTCTTTTGTTATTTCTAGTTTGTTATTTCCCTTCACAGTGGATGAGAATGGATTGGTGTATTCAAGTGAAATGGGACAACATACTAAGCAAATCCATGCTTTATCACTAATAATACAACACATTGCGAACCAAACACAGGGAGCTAGCTAAGTTCAAAAACCATGTGTACAAAGAAGTCCAAAGGATATGTGTGCAGTGCATGGGAATTAAATTTTATCTTCAGCATAGTACGCATATATACAGATTATTGTACTGCGCATACTCTGTAGGAGAGCGCTCACATGTGCCTTGATTTAGATTGGCGTATGGTGTGGTCAGGTGCACGGACCTAGGACAGAGCTACTCACGTTGCAGTAAAAATACAATCACTTAATTTTCAAAGAATTGTATTATTATTATAGTTTTATGTATTATTGATGTTTTTTCGTTGTTGTTTTACAAATGCTCATAATTGTTTAATAAATGTTCAATCAAAATGCAAAACATCGCGTTTTTTATTATTATTATTTTTTAGTCGACTAGTCGTTGCGCAGGACAGGACTTTGGTCGACTAAGCATTTCTTTGGTTGACTACAGCCCTACATTACATTAATGAGCCAATTAAATGGCTTGACAAGAACAGTTTCCTTTAAATGTTAATACATTTCCTATATTGAAACAACTCCGTTCACACATCGGCCTGTAAAAATGTATTAGTTTGTCCCCAAGGTGGCAGCACTGTAGCTATTGTTTCACAGTCAAAAATAATCAGTTGAGACGGAACTACAAACTACTTAGATGCAACAATAAATGTAACCGCATTAGAGAACGATTGTGTGAGGGGGTTAAGAAAAACACACGCAACTCATGTGTACAAAGAAATGTATTGGTTATAATGTCTGCCGATAAATATTTCAAACACCTGGACAAGGATGAATTGTTGTAGTGTTAATTGCATTAATTAGTTTTTCCATGAGGTGGCAACACTAGCAGCACAATTTTTTCAGTCGAAAAAGTAACTGATGAGACCGAACAATAACAAACTACTTCGATGCAACAATAAATGCGCCAGCATTGGAGAACGATCGTGTTATGGCGTTAAGAGTTAAATGTAACTCTTAAAAACTCAAACAAATACATTTATCTGTCATAATATCTGGAGAGAAATGGCACAAACACTGGACGAGGATAAAACTTTGTAGTGTGCACGTTTTTAAATCTATCTGTTCAGCTATGCATATGCTAAGCATTTGCATCAAAAATACATGTACTACATGCTTTATTGTAAAGACCCAATTAAATGGCTTGATAATCAGTTTTTCTTTCATTGTTGATATAATTTCCTAATTTAGCAACTCTGTATTCTTTGCTAGCACATGCACCTTGAATATTTTTGTTAATTCATTTGTCCACAACATGGTAGCACTGGTGCCACCATCGTTTCACAGTTGAAAAAGAAACAAATGAAACAACCACAAACTACTGAAGATGCAATCACAATAAAAGTGCTCGCATTGACAAGTGATTGTGTCAAGGGGTAACGAGATATGTACAACTCTAATTTTAATGAGTACAAATAAATGTTTTTTGTTGTTGTGACATCTGGAGAGAAATAGCGCAAAGACTAGCAAGCATGAATTTCTTGCGTGCATGTGTTTGTGCACTATCAAATTAAGTATACATTGAAAAGCTATGCATTCAATTGTACAACATATATTAAGCGTTTGTGTCAAAACTTAAGTATACTTAAGGTTTTACAATTAAAAACTCCAATTATATGGTTTATAAAGCACAGCTCTCCTTTCATCGTTGACATATTTCCCTGAAACAGGAATTTGGCCAAATATTAGCTACTTGTTATTGCTAGTAGTTACAGATGGTGTTGAGGGAGTAACATACTCTAGAGAGCATTGGCGTTGGTCAAATGTTGGGACATACCCATGAGTGCCCATTTTCATGACCCTTTATTTGTTATTTTACACATGAAACATCCTTAGCCAGAAATCTTGCTGATGCATTGCTGCTGTGGGGTAGAGATGCCATCCAAATAAATCACCATTTGATTCATAATGTGTAGAGACCGTAATAATTCTCTCCAGACACTCCGCGACACAATCCCTCTGGTTTCTCAGCACCGCATTCATTTAGTGATCATCTGCTGAGGAAACATTAAATCAGAGCCACACTACAGCTGACAGAGAGCTCCGTCCCACCCTGCCCTTGGATCTTACAATGTTTTTATTTGTTAAAGCTGCAGAAAATCAGACATGTTAGGCCATGTGTTTGTGTCAGAGTAGGTTCAAATGTGTTCTCAGTAAAGTATTTTTTAAGAAAGAGCTGTTGTTGTGTCTATATGGGGGCTGAAGATGACCGGCATCATGGGAAATATACACCTCAACAGCTGCAGCAGAAAACAGTGTCTGTACTGCATGTGAGAGGGAACAATGACTTATTGTGTGAGTTGGTATTGGATTAAACACGTGTAATTTTGCTATGGCAAATATATCTGTAAAATGTCTCAGACTGACATTTGACAAGATATGCCATTGCTTACTCTCTAAAAAATGTTTGGCTAAATACAACCCAGCTCTGGGTAAAATACGAACAAGCCCAGCAATTGGGTTGTGTTCAACTAACAGTTGGGTTAAATGTTTAACCCAACCGCTGGGTCAAAACATCCCAAGTTCTGGGTTTGTCCATATTTTACCAGGCGCTGGGTTGTATTTAACTAGAGATGTTCCGATACCCTTTTTCTCTTCCCGATACCGATTCCGATACCTGGGCTCATGGTATCAGCCGATACCGAGTACTGATCCGATACCTGGGTGTGTATCTGTATATACAGCTGTATAATATTATTTTAATTTGTTGTGGTATCTGTGATAGTTCCGATACTAGTATCGGAATCGGAACAACTCCAGATTTTTTTAGAGTGATGCCAAAATGTTTGCTAATAGAAATGTATTCGATTTAGCCTATATTGTGAAGACAAAACAAAAACTATCAATAATGAATCTTCTTTTGCGTTATATTGTGGCTAATATTTGGATGCTTTCTAAGCTAGGCGTTTGCTAGGGTGTTGCTAGGCGTTTGTTAGTTTTGCTAAGGAGTTATATCTTGACAGGCAGTTGTGAGGTTGTAAGTTGTACATTGCTAAGGCTGTTGTTCTGGTTATTAGTGTTGCTATGTGGTTTTAGTTTTGGGTAATGTGGCTGATAGGGTGTTCTGGATAGTTGCTAGGTGGTTGCTGGGATGTTTCTCTTCCAGGCAAAAAAACAACAAATCTGTATGGTTTGGAATAATGGGGGGACGATATACCAGAAGACATGATTAACTGGTAAAAATGTGTTAACTGGTAGAGATTTCTGACTTGTTTCTCGCTTGTTACATAAACACACGGTCAAAATGCCCATCTTTGCAAGTATACTCATAAACACCGATAACAGACACAGGTCTTAAGTAAAAGCAGACAGTTGAGAAAGAAAACGCGTGTAACAGTATGTGTCCAGGCAGCTCTTAAAGTGACAGCAGTCTAATATTTCTGCTGTCAAAAGAGAGAAAATCTCTCAAATATAAATCACTAAAAATCACTCTTGTAACTTTAACAATAAAAAAGATGCATTTAATTTACACCGTGAATAATATGCAGTGTTTTTATACATTCGAATACTTTCTACAATATATGTAGCTTTTCTTATGTTTTATTGTAGTCTTTTTTTCTTTTTTTTTGTCCTATTGCTTATTAGTTTCTTAGATTCTTATTATTATTTAATCACTGACTGGTCACTCGTCTTAAGATTTTTTTAATTTTATTTAGACTAGTTTTAGTTTTTTGTGATATTGACACTGCTGATGAGCATTTTTTAAAGCATTTTTATATCATAACTTTTATTAAAAGCAAAAGCAACTATATCAAGATATATATTGTTAGCGTGAAATAAAATTACTCATCCTGATTTAAGATTTTTAAATCATATTTGGAAAATTTGATCAGATTTGCACAGTTTAAGGTAACATTCATTTTCTGTCGCACAGCAAATTTTGTACTTCAGTAGATTAAGCAATAGACGTAATGCGTAACGTCAGCAATGCCTCATGAAGTATTTGCACTTCTACACTTGTGTATTAAACAGCAGAATTATAAACAGAGTGTGTGTCTCTTTTCCCTTGAGGAGAAAGATGACATTAACATGCTACATTCTACAGATGTGTGTGTGTGTGTGTGTGTGTGTGTGTGTGTGCTCATGTGAAACTTCTCTCTCTGTCTCTACAGGTTCACTCCTCTTGCTACATATCTAATACATTTACAATGAGGTATTAATGATAATAGTGCGCACTGTATTGATTTCAATAAGAACAGCTGGCTAATAGCATCTGATAATACTGTTAAGAGAGCGCACCATGCCTTCACAGTGTGCTTGTTCCTCAGGACATTTTTCTCAACAGCCCGCAAAACATAAAGAGGATGATGAGAGAGAGGAATGGGATAATTCCAGTAATCATAGCTTTCGGAGGACGCGCTCCGAAGGGAGGAGACGGGGAGGTTATAGATGTGTCTGGGGTGGGTCTGCATATCTGAAGCAGTGGGTCTGGACATGTGCAAGTGATTGTGTGTGAGAGATGGAAGTTAATGGATCTCAACGGGTTTGGATATCCATTAATGACAATTTATAAAGGAAACAAATGCCATCGTGGCATTATTCCGATGAAAATGCATTCCTGGCGTGGTCTTGGTTCTTGCTCCTCTGACTTAAATTTTCTTCATTTTCTTTTACACATGACTTTAAGGCTTGAAGATAGGACATCCATCGCTGGGTTTTTGGCAGCTGCTAAATGGTCCGCTTAGTAGCTTAGTGCTGCTATTAAATGTTTTCATTAGTTAATGCAATAGACTTTACCAAAGAATTTCATTTAATCTCACAAACAGCGGTTCATTCAGTATCTGCATGGCTGAAACATTCGGATACTACATCTTACCTTAGCAGTGCCATCTGTTCCTGCTGGAGTCAGACACACACGCAAGAACATGCCGTCTCTGAACAACTACATTCTGGCTGTCTGTTCCCCTAAGCATTCATCTGCCGAGATGCCTTTGAAAAGAGCCAGCAGTGCATTTAATTGGCGCAGAGCATTGAGTCCATCAACCTTCTGCTAATAATAACTCTTGAAATCTGCTTTCCCACTGGTCCTGATGTTCAGGCACCATTTCATGTCTCATGGCTGGAAATCCAGCAGGGTTTGAGCAATCAGGTAAAAACAGCTGAAGTACAATATGGCTGTTTTCTTCATGGATGTATTTTGGACCTTATTTGATGTGTTCAGATGGGCAGTTTGGTAATTTATTTTCTACTCAAGTTCTCAAATCAACTCCATAGGTGATTTAAATGAAGTACTTGAGTACATAGGCGGAGAGTGAACCAACACTAGGGTAAGGCTAATAGCAGCCAAATCTATAAACA
This sequence comes from Carassius gibelio, assembly GCF_023724105.1. NCBI lineage: Eukaryota > Metazoa > Chordata > Actinopteri > Cypriniformes > Cyprinidae > Carassius > Carassius gibelio. The sequence continues at coordinate 19,118,282 of NC_068420.1, forward strand.
TCATAAACCTGTCTTTTTATGCAAGAACCAGACACGGGGTCAAGTAGGCAAAAAAAAAAAAGAAATGTTTAATGGGACTGAGTTTTTATTTAATGTGATTACAATTTAATTAAAACATTATAAATCGATAATTATATAATGTTTCCTTCCCACGGTTATTCAAATTGTGAATATATTCACTATACATTATCACTCTTTTTGATCTATCACACTCTTCAAAAGCACACCTACCATTATAATCACTGAAGCTGTTTAGACTGTGAAATGAATCCCTTAGTTACATTGTACGTGCATCTGCGCTTTGTTGTTTATGAGAGAATTCCTAGAATTCAGTCATCGAACATGTGTGCATTCAACAAAGCTGATGAGTTTCAGCGGTGACTCATCTGAACACCTCTGATTGGCCACTGCATTCCTAAGCTCAGCAGAATTGTGTGTGATTGGTTAAAACGCGCAAGACTATAAAAACACCTAAAATGAAATATGGCGGAACATGAGCAAATCTTAATTTAATGCACAGTCAACACTTTCTATTAATTTACACTTTGTTAGCAACAAACATCATAGATTTAATTTGTTTGTGCAGGGGCATTATGTCTACTTTAGTGGCATTTTTACCCCAAGACCCAGTGGCCGAGCTTTACACACACACCGCCTTTGCTTAAGTATAAGGCTGTGCGAAATTGACAAAAAAAAAAACGATCGCGATTTCTTTGATCAATTTACCGATTTCGAATTTAATCACGATTTTGACACACGTAGACATGCTTTACAGTCATAAATGCATTCAATATGGATTTGAAACATATTTCCAAAAGAAAACCAATGAGAGCTTTATCAAAAAGTTTTAACATGTCTCTATAACCGACAAAATAAGAAACTTTATTTTATGACGATTCCGATGAATCCCACAGCCCTACTTGAGTATTTAAAGTTGGGACTGGGGATTCCTGCTAAATGTTTGGTTAACAATTGTCTGTCATGGATGTCTTCAGCCACTATATTGCATCTTGTAGACTGGTACGATCACATTTAGAATCAGACATGTTAGTATAACTGAAAATGATGGTGAGTTTTTGATTGTTCTCAGACAAATTTGTATTAACTTGTCACCACTGCTGCTTTTTCTCTTCAGAATCCAGACGTTACCATGCATTGCTGATGTGAGCTGATCTGTGTTCAGTGTCTCTGATGGAGCTGAAAGTTTGGGTGGATGGAGTTGTACGAGTGGTTTGCGGCTTGTCAGAAGAGACATCATGTCAGGACGTAGTCATTGCACTCGCCCAAGCCATTGGTAAGAACCTCTGAGAAGGAACTTTAGGGGGTGAGGTTAAACAAGGGTTTTTCAAATCCGATCCTGGAGGGACACAGCTTTGCAGAGTTGAAAGTGCCCCTATTATGCAATTTCTAAGGTTTCTAATAAGAGTCTCCTAATATAGCTTTGCATGTACGATTAAGTAACATGTTTGTTTTATCAAAATATGCATTTAATTTCACATAATTTTCCAATGATTCTCAAAAGATTCATTTGAAGCAGTTCTAAGATTCAGTCGCTCTTAACTTCTTCTTTCTGTGAGCCAGCTCTTCTCTGATTGGTCAGATAGCCCAGTCTGTTGTGATTGGTACACTGCGTACACCGCGTGTTTGGAAACTATATTCCCATTGTCATGGTTGCGTATTTTGAACGCACAAAATAAAATATAAACATCTATTATTTTTCATACAGATTGCGATTCAGTCGAGCCAGCTGGTTCAAATAAACTGGGTTCTGAGCCATTTTCAAGTGAATCTCGCAGTAAACTCCCCAAGAATAGAGAAGCAGTCACTATTTAAATTATGAAATTTAGGTTGAGTCAAGTTTTTTGTGGCCGGCCAGCAGAGAACATAGGCACGCATTATGACTTGTAGTCATCACAGAAGTGGGATTCGAATTACTAATGACTCATTTACGCTTTTTGGAGTTGATTCTTTCTTTTGGGAGACTAACTTGATTTCTCTTTCTAACTTTTAGATTGTTTGCTTTCACATAGAGCTACATTACACACTGCATGAAAAGCAGTATTCAAAATGGCATAATACTTAACTCTAAACCTAAATAAAAACCAAGCAGTCTTATGTTCTTCACAGTTACTAATAAATTACAGGTACGTAAGCTTGATAAGGGTTCAAAGTTAAACTCTGCAAGGCAGTGGCCCTCAAAAACTTTAGAAACCTTGGGTTAGATGTTTAAAGATCTGGGCTAGTAACCAGTAGGTTGTAGTTTAGAGGCCCACAAAGTGGTGGTCCATGATCCCTTGCCATAATGGCCTTCAGTAAGACACTTGGAGTAACCCTAGGAAAGTTCCCCTAGATCCAGGGGGATTGTCCATGTAATAAGAATACAAATAAGGTTCAACACATTTTTGGACTCTAACTACCCCTGTGTTCTCCTCAGGCCAGACGGGTCGTTATGTTCTCATTCAGAAACTGAGGGACACCGAGCGCCAATTACTGGCCAATGAGCGCCCACTGGAGTCCCTGGCCAAACTGGGCCAACACAGCAGCGAGGTGCAGTTCTTCCTGCGGCGGACCGGTCCCAGTAGCAGTGAAGAGCAAAGTCTGCACAACCGCACCCTCCCTCACTCCAAGCCGTCCACATCAGAACTCAAACGGGGTTTGCCGAAGAAATCTTTCACTTTTAACTTGGGCCCCTCCAGTTCCCCCCATGTGAAAACTAAAGACTCTCGTATAACACCCTCTCCTGAACAGAGGGCGTCCCCAGATCCACACACCCAGTATCTTCCGGGCCCATCTAAAGAGGAGGTGCTCCAGCATGTTCTCCAGCAGCGGGAGCAGCTACGTGCCCTCGAGTCCCATTTGTTGGCTGTGGACAAGGAATGCAAGACTTGGGAAGAGTCATCTGCTGAAGAGTCATCCCTGCAGGCAGAGATGGAAGTTTTGGAGAAGACCCTGTGGAGGAACCAGCAGGAGTTGGTGGACGAGGAGTTCTGGGAGGAGGAACTAAGGATAGAGACCGAAAGGGAGCGTGGGATGAAGCGGTGGATAGGAGAGCTGCATGCTAAACTGGATGATTGCGGACAAAAGTTGCACGAATTCAACACTCGCGCCATGCAGCTTGAAGAGGACATTCAGAAAGAAATGCTACAGGTGGACATCTTGCCCGACCAGTCCAATTCAAAAGACTCTTTGGGGGCAGTCGAGGCTGATCTTCAAAGTCGACAAAAGCAGGGGGAGGAATTGAAGGCGGAGCTTTTAGAGCTTGAGAAGGCTTTGGGGAGGGCGGAGACTCTGCTGAAGGTAAGCAGAGAGGGCGTGGCCTTAGAGAGAGGCTTGTAGCTGTTGGCTGCAAATGCAGGAGGGTATTACGGTCCCCTCTGCGGAGGTGCATGATCAATGAACTAAAAAAATTTGGAAGCGAACAAAGGAACCCATCTTTTAAAAGTATTTCACACTCAGAACTGTGAATTCTGCCTTCTCTGTGCACAGAAACAAATGTTTTTATTTGGACTCGCAAAGATTTATTTTATTTCCTGTGCATTTTATGCCTTGAAAGGACAAAATAAAGGCGCATACCCATTGACCGAGTTTCTTTTCCTGCTGGGCATGCATGAATTTCAAACAGTACATAATTATGCACCAGCCTTAGTTTATACAAGCATTTCAATATTTCAGATTTCCAGTGACTTAAATCAAGGACTTGCAAGTCTGTGAAATCGATCTATACTATTTTATACCACAGTGCCACTCAAAAGTCTTCCTTTATGTGTTCTTCCAGAAAGCAAGGGAATCAACCATGACTAATCGGGTATTACATCATCATAATCTACTCCGTTTAGACAAGTCATGCATGCAAATTAGGTTGATCTTCATTCTTCAGCAGACCATTGTGAATTATCGTGAATTATTCAAATGGTGATTACTTGAGTCACATTCTTTGTGGTTACCATTGACTTGTCTTGTTAAAACAAACGAAACCTACAACCAGAACAGTGTCAAAGGTACCCATATCATAGAACAAATCCTAAGATTACTGTAATCAGAGCCGCAGGGCAGACTTACTGTCTTGGCTGTTGTTGTAGTAGATAAAACATGGCCGCCTTGTGACGACTGATGGAATTACAACAAGAAGAAAACAAAAAGAGAAATAGTTGGTTATTTCATATTCAGACAACACGCACAATTCAAGGGCTTACAGGGAGTGTTTAAAGGTACTAATTAAAGCATTGCGGCTAAAATGTATAAATAAAAATATATTCTAAAATGTATACAATAGTAAGTTGTCGGCCATAAACTTCAATATAAAAAATATGATAATGTTTAATCATTTGTATTCATAATAAAAAAAATATTTGGTATTTTATTCTAGTAAGCAGACTGTTTGTGAGTGTCTGTTCTCTCTGTGCGTAGGCTAAGCAGGAGGAAGTGGAGGAGTTGAATAAAGAGCTGAGACAGTGCAATTTACAACAGTTTATCAAGCAGGCTGGAGCCCTGCCTACTCCAACTCAACCCCACACAGACCTCAGTGAACACCCAGAACAACTGGACCTGACTCAACAACAGCACGACACACACAAAGACAGCGGTATGGTACACTTTTACAATGGTAGACTTCAAAAAGCTTGCTACCTTACTCTTACTATTTCTAGTATTACAGTATAACCTGCACAATAGTAAAATACTACAAATGAAACCATAATCACCCGATAACTGGATGAAGCTTGAAACATTTAACGTTAAGAGATGAAGTGATTATAGCATACTACTGTTTTAAATGTTTATACTCCCATAACACACAATGTTTCACATGCCATTTTTAAGTAGTAGTCAGTACTCTTTAAGTATATACTTTAGTATATACTGCCCGTATCCATACAATGATAAATTGTCGCATTTTATCACTTGACTGCACTGTTATTTCGAAAACAGCATCCAGTCATTGTGAATTTGTTTACATTTCAATTTAGTGGCAAAGGGATAGTTCAGCCAAAAATGAAAATTCGGTCATTATTCATCCACACGTTGTTCCAAACCCTTGAGACCTACTACGTTTGTAGTAGTAAATTATCTTAATGTGTTTGGAGATTAACGAAGGTCTTACAGGTTCGGAACGACACGAGTGTGAGTAATTAATGGTATAATTTTAATTTTTGGGTGAACTATCGCTTTAATACTGTATGTCTAATGTAAAAAAGAGATGCTAAACATCTCAGCTCATTTCTTACACTGGAAATAGAAAGTGCATTGCATTGTGGGATACAATATACCTTGTAGTGACTGGTGTATACTGCATTTTATTTCATGCATACACATTGCATACTGAAAAATACTGTAAGCTTATTATATGGCTAGTACAGATATTTGTGTTTATATTAACTTATGTTGTTTCCCACAGATTCGCCCCCATGTCCCTCTGTCAAGCAGTTCGTGGGTCACCCGCGCAGCCTGCAGCGCCCCCTGGTGTCCGGCCTGAACCCTGAGGGTGTGTATGTGTGACAGATGCTTCCTGGGTGAAGGTGTCTGCATGAGGCTCTCTTCTGAACAACATGCCTGATTATTATAGCACTTTAGCTGAAAGGCATTGCGTCAACTATTTAACGCAACTTAACCATATATTTCAATCCAAAACGATATTTTCAGTCGCTGTATATTAGTGCTATTAATGTACAGTGTATGCATATTTGGTCTGTAAATGTAGATGTTACATGAAGTCAGTATGTAGTGCCTTTCAAAAAGAAGTGTTACCACAAGCTGTGCTCTTCATCGCTTTAGTTTAAGGGGTGGTGGGCTGGTTACAAATCACATCTTGACAAGCTGCTAAAAACTGTTGTTGGAGTCGAGATATTTTTGCTTACAAAGATGAAATTTGTCTTAAATTTTGATGCAAGCTAAAGTGTTTCTGCCATGTTCACTTGAGTTCTACACTCTTTTTCTTCTTTACACTCTTCTGTCCCAGTTTGGTGTCCTTACTGTTTGGCTGTGTGTGTGTCATTAAAGGGATAGTTTCCCCCCAAAATAAAATTTCTGTTATGATTTTCTTGGTGTCCCAAACCTGTGTGACTGTTTCATTCTTGAAATGTAAATTAAGACATTTTGAAGAATGTTCACGCTGCTCTTTTCCAGACTTTTTGTGATCCGCTTGCCTCAGCATAGCTTTGACACCATTAAACATCACTGATATCAAACAGTGTGACCAGTTTGAATATATGTAAGTGCAAATGAGAACTGAAGGATTTTCAGTTAATAATAGCAACTTCTGTTTGGGTCTCTTTCTCACACAAATACATCATGTGACTTCAGAAAACATTGGACACTTATGATACTTTAATGGATTGTTTTGGGGCTTGACGGCCTCCAGGGCTGGATTCATTAAAATCTAAGAAAACAGCTTTGAGCCTAAGTTTCTTAATAGTCTTTTTAAGAAGAGCATGAATGGCGACTTTAAACTGTATGGTGGTGCTTGTTGAACAAAAGGCCATCTTTATAAAAAGTTTGGTTTTTGCTTCTTTTTAAAGGGTTACTCCACCCCAAAATTTTGTCATTAATCACTTACCCCAATTTCGTCCATCTTCAAACACAATTGAAGACATTTTGGATAAAAAAAATATGTTTTATTTAGAAACTATTAGGGTTTTAATTGAAAGAATGTGTTGTAATTCCAGCTGCTGTCTATCATATGTATTCAAATGGGGAAAAAGCAGCAGCTTGAACATTCTGCTAAATATCTCCTTTTGTGTTTTACTGAATAAAGGCAGTCATATGGGTTAGGACATCATAAGAGTGAGTAAATGATGACAAATCTTCATTTCTGGGTGATCTATCCCTTCAACAGTGAGGGGATGTCCGATTTAGCTCAACCAATTACCAAACAAAGCTTCATTTTGTTCAGTCTGTGGTGTAGAAAGGTTGCATTAGCAATTAAAGAAAAACACTTCAGCAAAACACGGTCAGATCAAAGTTTCTGAATAATTTTTGTTCCCAAATTTCGATCAGTTTTACTGATAGTCCACTGCATGAAGAATATTCGGGTATAATATGCGTCACGGTTCACTGTATTTTCCTATCATCACTTACAGAAATAAACTATAGTGTCTTGCACCTATACTAGTATAAAAATAAATAAAAACTATATCTGGTGTCTGCTTAATTTTTGGTTTGACTGTACAAAACTGGACTAGAAACTAGAAAGTTGGAGCAGTTGCTAACTACATTATGCTGAAGGGAAATTTTCCCATGATTACATTTTCTTTGCATAAATAAGATATAAATGACCAAAGCTCATATTTTAGTAGATGTTTATCCAGTGATCGATTGCTTCTTATATCGGGACACACTCTAATTGTGAACCTGCAAAGTAAGACGGCTGGAATGTCTTTTTCTGTATTTATTTCCAAAGACCAAATAGCATCAAATTGATGACTCCCACACATTATCAATGCTTTTATATATTCATTATACGACTGGGAGCTAAAACTCAGGGAGAGACGTTTGGTTCTGTTTTCTCTCGGCTGTGTGTGTGTGCATGGGAATGTGTCTGACGTAGTTTTGTTCTTATCATGTTTTCTATGTGTCTTGCAGTCCTGACTTCACGAGAATCGTCTTGGCGGTAATAAAGCTGACGCACAGGATTTATAATGACTTTCTGCTTCTATTCAACTGCCTATATAACCGTTTATGTTATATATTCACTGTATATATGAATTATATATTCACTACTTTTTGGTACATTTCAAAACGTGTAAAATATGAGCAGATTTTATCTGGAGAACTTTTACTTTTGTCTATGTATTTAAGTACAATAAAGACTGTGTCTCTGATGTCTCGTCGTTCCTCTTTTGCTGTTTTATATTACTGATTCAGATTTGAAATGATACTTAAACTGGATTAATAATAATGTAAATGTTATGGATTCGGTGAGTATTGATTTCACACACCTGCCGCATGCCAGGGTTAATAATACCTGAAACTAAAACAGAAATACAAACTGCAGAAACTAAATTAATAAACCATTTACAAAAATACAAAAACAGAAAAACAGTCAAAATAAATCTCATTCCAGATTAAAATGCAAATTTGAGTAAAAAATAAATGAAAATAATAGTAAATTATCAGATTTTCATACTCGAGCTGACCTATAACCTCTAAAATTAGTTTGATATATTATATAAAAAATATTTTTATGCTTATATAAGTACTAATTAATCTTAACATGCATATTAGTTAATATACTTCTATATTATGTTAAAGTTATTTAATATGTAAAATATATAATATTTTTATCTGCAAAAATGTGCATATTATAATTGTCATATATATTTTATTTAATAGACTTTTATTAGAACACATTATTTATTAAAGTAACCAGAAATAAAGAAACTCAAACTGGCCCAACGTCAACAAAAATACACGTTTGATCACACGAGGTTGATCTTAAAACGCTGAACTAAACCACATGATGTATAAAAATCCCTGCAGACGCGTTTTTATAAAGATAGTCATAAGTCCGTTAAAAACAAACAGATCTCTCTCTCTTTATATAAGTCCCGTCATGTTTTTCTGAAAGTCTTCCTTAAACGAGTCTGAGATCTTTGATACAGTAGAAGCCGGTTTGTTTGTTCAGATCTCATGATGAACTATAGCAGAGTGGATTATGAGGATCAGACCCAAAGAGCCACTAACAGCAGCTCTTCACACACACACACGATGATCACGGTTTCCTAATATCCTCCATACATTACAAAAAACACATTCAGAACTGATTTATAAGATATTTAATAACTATTAAGAGGCAGGATTATACACTTTATGGAACTCAAAACCCAAACTTAACTATAAACCACTTAAATCATCTGAGATTTACATTGTATGAAGCGCTGTTTGTTCGCCTTTTCAAAACAAGAGCTTGGATTAAAGAAATTATCAACACTTATTTTGCACAATCACACCATATTTTGTTTATAAATGTATGTTTGTATTATGAAACATCAGGATTTATGTGTATATATTATTTTACACATATATACATTGTAACTTGTCTTGTTATAATGTAATACAATATAATGTATTCTGCCACATTAGGATCTGTTTTTTTATTAATATAATATGTAACATTAATATTTTCTTATTTTTATATTTTATTTGATATAATGTAATACAATATAGTGTGTACTGCCACAATAGGATTACATTTTTTAATAAATGAAAACCATTTCTTTCTTATTAATATTTTACAACCTTTAATATTCTGTCTCTAAAATCAAGTTTGTGCACTCAAACATTGAGATTTATATAATATAAAGTATATTGTGACATCAGGGTTTATTTTAAATAATATAAAATAATAATGAAACATTAATTAATATTTTAAATGGAATATATATATATATATATTGTACCAAATGAAACATTTTAGATTGTTAATAATTTTATAATTTAGTGTTGCGCCATATCATCCATTTCACACAAAAATTGCACAACTATGTTTAATATTTTATTCTTAAAAGCGTGTTTTATAGAGTTATTTCCTATATTTTTAGATTTTATATATTTCATATTATATAATGTAAGGAATAGAGAAACAATTAAAATTTATTTGATATTTTATTCAATAAATATTTTCATACTATTATCCAATATAATACAATTGTGTGCCACATCATGAAATCACCAACACACTGAAAAAGTAAAACATCCACTAAAACACTTTTACTGTATATATATCTATGAAACCTGTGATCAGATCAGAACGAACGTTGAATTACTACCATGATCAATTAAAGCTCAGCTAACAGGCCGAGGGGGTTTCATGTGACGCGTCAGTATGAGTCAGAGCTGTTTACACAGTCACCGTTTCTGGATTTGCATAACTGTACAAGTTCAAAAGTTCAGAGCTGCTGCTTACGTGCAAAAACAGCGTTATTATTATTATTACGAATAAAACCTCGAATGAGCGAAGCGGAGAGGTCTGTGACACTTTAACGCTTAATTTCTTGGCATAAGTTGCATGGGATTTGAACCCACAACCTCTTTACCATCTGAGCTAAAGGAACAAAAAAACGAAGGATGGGACGGGGCCCAGAAGAGTCCCTCTGGGGGCCGTGTCCGCCTCGGGACGCTCCGGTGGGACGCTGAGGACAGCCACTCATCCAAAAGCTGGTTAGCCGCTGTCACACGCACAGTGGAGTGGAAAACAGGCGCAATGTGCGTTAGTCAGTGGCTTACCTGCTCTCAGAAATCACAGGATCTGAAGAAGTCCGGGATGTACCTGTAAACATAAGAGAGTTCACTTCACAGCTTCGGCACCTGGTGTCTTCTTTATCATCATTTATTAATGTATGCTAATTATATGCTAATTATATGAGGTACAATACAAAACGATATCACCTATTTCTCGACCATGAGGCCTCAGTGAAACGGTTGAATGTGCTTTTAAATACAAATAAAGCTTTTATAAATCACATTTTGTTAATATAGGTCTCCATTTGTATTTTTAATTTATTTATCACTGATGGTGAAATATTAATGGCAATGTAATCGCTGTATTCGTCTCAAATACAGGGAAAACAAAGCAGAAATGTAAAAGGATTAAAGTATGAAAGCATGTCAGCTCATCTTGTTCAAATAAATGCAGTAATATTATTTTGACAGACAACTGAAGCAAAAAGCCACACTTACTCACCTCAACTTCCCAATAAACCCGTTTGTTACTGGGAGAAGAGAAAAATCTGACTGTCCTTAGTTGGTGTTAATTAAAGCACACGAGGCTAGAGCTGTTTTCGTCAAAGAAAATAATTTCTTAAGTATTATATTGAGGATAGGGCGCTCCAACAGCACAAGTTCAGCTCACTTGCGCTATCTCTCCCAACCCTGTCCACTCCCCTGCAACTGCAACCTGACCTGCTTATGCAAATCAGTGCATGATTGACGTGGCAGTCGGCCAATAGCTGGCAGAGCTCCTCGCTGAAAGCCCGCCTATTAAATGGAACTATCGAATTACAGCGTCGCAGGGGCTTGGCTGTGCGCGTCAACGGTTCGGTGGGTTTTCTCGGAGTTATAGCGGGGAGCGGCGCGTTCGGTTTTGCACGTCGTACTTTAGGAATGAACCATTTTCGGCGCACTTATTTCCCGCTTTTCTGACGTGTTTCGAGACATTTACGCGTCATGCGTTGCGTTTTAATTTTCGAAAGTGGAATCTGGTGTAAATAATGCTCTGTTGATACAACTGTGCATTGTTTTTAAGTGTTTTAGAAAAATAAGAGCTCCCCCCGCGCGTCCTGAAGGTGGTTGGGCTCTGTATAGTAAAGCCATGAAGCTGGTGTGGATGTGCACGTACGAAGCATGACCAGAGAGAGAGAGAGAGAGAGAGAGAGAGAGAGAGAGAGAGAGAGAGAGAGAGAGAAAGTAATTTCGAAAATTAGAATGGCTTTTTATTCATTATTTTTTATGTAAGCTATAACATAAGGTTGAGGATTTTGAATAAAAATATAAAGATATTTAGAGTTATTGTGCAGTTTTCCAGTACAGGGAGGGTATGTGTGGTACTTTTCAAAATAAACGTTTAATTTAGATGTAATAAATATACATACATGAAAAATATATAATAAATATATTTAGCTTTACAAATAATTAAAGAAAGTAGTAAAAAGCTGATTTAGGGAATGGCGACTATGGAGCCCCTAAAGGTACATGAAGATGGGGGAAAACGAGACTTGACCAATTGCGCTATTCCTGCATAGTTGGATGCTTGAACATTTTGAATTTATTCGATTAATTTGCGTGTTCACTTTACAACAGATGTGAATTCGCATCATGGGAGGCCCTTCTGCCAGTTGAGTTCACACAGTATTGTGATTTCAATCACCATTTATTCAGATAATTTTCAAAATATTACTGTTATCGTGTCATGAAATGTAGTTTTAAAAGTATTTCAGGTGAGAGTGTAGTTGTTTAAAACTCAGAGCTACTGTTTATTTATAAAGACAGTGCCTATTTAAAAATGTGTTTCGCTGATTTCGGAGACTCAGCGGGAGCTCAGTGCTCATGTATCTGCCGAGAGCAGTCTCAACTCGGCTAGTCCTTCTGATATTTGCCGCTGACTCTGATGTCTCTTTAGTGGTTCAAGATAAAGGGTTAGGGTTAGGTTTGGCTATATAATTAGATTTGGGTAAATCTATCAGGTAATCTTTGGTCTTTATTCAATTAATCTATATCTTCCAAGCAAGATCCTCTTTATTACTGTTTCTGTAAAAGTATGAAGTATCATACAGCTCCGGGTATCCACATACAGCGACTATGACTTTGTCCTCCATTGTTGTTTTGGATTTTCCCTCCGCTCGCTACGACGTAATCACGTCACTACTAAAGCAAGCTCATGATTGGTTAATGTGGCGCAAAATTTAGCCAAAGTTCAGATTTTTTAACTCACACGATTTGCATGTATTACGCGTTTCAAATGGCAGTAATAATCAATTCGCGCCGCAGGTTGTCTAATTGCGACTTTGCATTGACATGTAAATCACTGACACTAAATGCTTCATTCACATATTGTGTGAAAGCACGATTACTGTTCTCTATTACAGATCAGTGGACTAGAAGAAAAATTCGCTCGCATGTGAAAGAAAAAAATTACATTCGATCTGAAGAGTTTTTTGCATGTATTGCGTTCTCTCAAGAAACTTTGCATTAATTTTTTTTCTCTCATACCTCATTACTTTTAAAACAAAAGCTTGAGTGAATGTGAGTGAAAGCAAAAATTCTCAGAATTATGCAAACTTTTGCTGGAGAATTAAATCGTTTGGTGAGTAAAGTGCGAGAAAGTGCAAAGCTTGTTGGTTGAATACAATATTAGTGAGAGAATAATACTTACAATAGAATGCAACATTTCTTGAGGAAGCATACTTCTCTGACAGGATCAATACGATCAAATGCGTTGTTTTTCAGTAGATTGCGATATATCTGAATTTGCGCAAATCTTTTACAAGTTAACACAAAGTTTCACAGGAAACACAATACATTTTTGCAAGTGAATGAAAAGCTTTTTGGGGAAACAGAAAAGTTTTTTCCAAGAATGCAAAAGTTTTGCAAATAAACAAAAAAAAGCTTGTCTGAAAGGAACACTTCTGCACAGAACACAAAAACTTAAAAAGTGAACACAAAGTTTCTCAGGGGCATGCAAACGTTTAAAGAGAAAATAAATGCAAAAGATTTGCGAGGAAACGTAAAATGTTTTAAGAGCAAAATTTCTCAAGGGAACGTATGAGTTTTGCGAGAGAACACAAAAGCATTTAAATATATTTTTTCTCTCACCATGTCCCATTAGGGCTGAATTAGGTTAATTTAGATAATTTTTTCATGCTTACACCGATAAATAAATTGTTTAATACTGTGACTAAAATGAATGCATAATTTAATAGGGACGAAAACCCTTTCAGAATTTATCAGTCAATTTAGAAAATGGCGAAAAAAATATATAGTATAAATATATACAAATAAAAATAAAATTATAACCAAAATGTAAACAGAATACCTGAAGAATGGCGGAAGGACTGTGTTTGTGTCACTATGGTCTTCAACAGCTCAAAGTTTAGTTCATGAATATTAATCTAGTATTTGCTTGGTAACCTTGCTCATTAATATTCATAAGCCCAAACCTTTACCCAAACAGGATTCATTGACAGTGAAATCTGTCCGTTGACTAGCGCCCACTGTCGGCCAATCGCAGACAGGGCGGAGCTCCCGTCATCTTATTAATATTCATGAGTATGATTCGTAGTTTTTCAGCCGGCCGCGTCAAAGACAAACGCCGTGTGGACTTCAAAACACAAATAATGTCTTACACAACCTTGCAGGGTAGGTACAAATACTCTAAATTATAACCTCCCCGGTGATTTCAATAAATGAGACAATTACCGCCTTTAAAAGCTGCTTTGTACGGCCTGGTTATGAAATTGAACCAAAATAGCTGATGAGTTATATTTAGACTGAGGGCCAGAAGCACAGCTAGTGTGATAGCTTTAGCTTTAGCCCTAGCTTTAGTGCAAGTGCTCAGTGCTCAGTTTCACAAAATAAACTGACTTACGGCTGTTTGCAATGACTATTTTTCACGTTTGCAATCCAGCTCGTTATAAACTTCCAGGAGTGTGTAGTTTTAATGAAGCATGTGAGTGTTTTTATCAGCTGGCTTGGTGTTAGCCGTTAGCATCAAGTCAATAACATTGTTTCGTATAAATAAAGCAGTGAGAGTTATGTACATTGAGCCAAAATGTACGCAATTAAGACATTTATGAGGACATCTTAACATGTCGTGCAAAAAACAATCCTAAGGCATTAGTTTGTGATAGTGTGTCTATTTACATTTGGCAGTTTAATGTAGCAGGTGTTTTGCTGTATTATATTTGTGTTGGTAAAGCTAAAGCTTTGATTATTATGTGGTTCTGGTGTGTTAATGCTGTCAGACATTGGTCTCACGTGGAGTGGATGTTGACAGTGTATGATGTATTTGTGTCCCCCAGGTGGTTCAGTGCTGAGATACATCTAGATCAGACCCGAGCGTGACCATGGATGAGGAGGACAGCCAGGATGAGATGATCAACAGGAACGTGTCCCACGGGAAAGGGAAGAGACCTGCCATGTCCATCATCTCTGACGACGGTTTGTAATCACAGGAAGTGTTGCATGCCCTGAATGTTCTCTGTCCACCCTGGAAAGCCTGAAACATGAGATAATAGTCAGAAATAATCTTGTTCTTATGAAAATGTCAAGTTTTAGACAAATAAAATAAATACAAAATATAGTTTGCATATGTTTTTGGATCATATTTGATGCACAAGGCTTTTATGGCTCATATGATAATATCAGAGTTAAGATTTCACAGTGAAAATATATAAATGCTGAACTTTAGTTTTTTTAAATGTTGTCTTTTTGATAATAATGAGAGGTCTTAGAAATCTGTGTTTCAGTCAGATATGATCAATACATTGAATACATTGTTTCCTGTTGTATTTTGAATGACTTCTCTTCCTGCACGTCACTGAACCTCAGAGGACGACTCGGCAGATGAGAGGGAATCAGAAGAAGGAGAAACCGGCAGCGAGGAAGAGGATGATGATCCAGAGGAAGTCCTTGATGAAGAAGAGGAGGAGGAGGAGGAGGAGGAAGAAGATGAAAGTGAAGGTGAGATTTAACTTCAGCATGACTTCTTTATCGTTGTTAATGTAAGTTGATTAAATGAATGAATATCAAACCATCCTCAAACAGACCTGGAGGGAAAACACTGGTGTGTGTGTGTGTGTGTGTGTGTGTGCTCAGATGAGGACTCTGCTAAGGTGCTGGGAGGAGCTGTAGGGGGTGTTTCTGTGGATGCGGCGGGTCTGAGCTCAGACGAGGACTCGGAGAAATGCCCCGTTTGTCTGAACTCCTTCCACGAGCAGCCCGTGGCCACGCCGGAGTCCTGCCAACACTACTTCTGTCTGGACTGCATCCTGGAGTGGTCAAACGTAAGACTGATTAAACCGTTCACATCACTCCTGCATAACGTCTTGTCCATATTTGGTCACTGATTCTACACAGATATTCAGTATTATTCATAATATGCAGCTACAGGTAGCTGATGCAGTAGTGTTCAAACATGTTGTATTGAAACAATACTTTTATAGTTTGGATATTTGGATTTATATTGTAGTTCAAATATAGTATTTAAATTTTTTTTTTTTTTAAATTGTATTTCAGTTTTATGTCAATTTAGTGCTGTCAAACAATTAAACGCATCCAAAATAAGTTTTGTGTGTGTGTACTGTATATATTTATTGTGAATATATAAATACACACACATGCGTGTATATATTTAAGAAAAAGGTTTTTTGTATATTAATAGGTATTTATATTAATATAAATATATACATGTAAATATTTTCAAAAACAATACTGTGTGTGAAAAATTCTGCCTTGAAATCACAGGAATAAATTACATTTTAAAATATATTCAAATAAAAATAAACAGTTATTTTAAATAGTAAAACAATGGTACTGTTCAAAAATGTTTGAGTGGTAGTGTATTTTGTGATTAAATTGTTTATCCAAAATTAAAATATCACTTACCTTTATTTAGTTTCTTATCCATATTATATATCCTTACGAAAGGAGATGTTAGGCAGAATGATGTGTCATTCATTTAATTTTAATATAGTATTTAAAGGGTAAATAAGGTTTCTCTGTCATCTCATTCTGTGTGTCAAATATTTATTTGTATACATTAATTGTATAATAATTATAATTACATAATATTGTTTTCTAAAGCTGAAGTGATTAGACTATCTTTTATTTATGTAGAACAGTATTTTAACCAATTGCAAGAGCTGAATAATCAATAAGTCTATTGATTGATCAGTGAAATAATCAATGATTAGTCGATCTAATAATCATTTGATTAATCGTCTATCAAAATAACCGTTTGTCGCAGCCCTAGTCCGTGGCAACTTGCTGAAATAAAAACAAAGAAATAAGTGGGGTTTTTTTTGGTTTTCTTTTATTTCAAGTAATTATGGTTTTAGTTTTAGTTACACTGCACTGTCATGTTTTTTTTTTTTTTTTCCAGAATGCCAACTCTTGTCCTGTGGACCGGATCGTCTTCAATAACATTCTCCTGAGAAAGTGCTACGGTGGGAAAGTTCAGAAAACAGTGAGTCACATAAAGCATCATTTTAAAGGAGTTGAATACACATGAGCAACACACTATCAGAATTGAAAAAGAGTGGAAAAACTCAAGATTATGTGATTGGTTGTGAAAACATGCCTTAGTTGACAATACGTTTGTTGAAATGTATGAAATTACCTTTTTAAATCCACTATAAAAAGTGTTGCACTTACGATAAAATCATTTTATCAATTATAATAAAAAACTTTTTTTTACATCACCTTCAATAAATTCATGTGAACAAAACAACTGCACACACCTGATGCACATAACATCCTGTAAGTCACACATTCAAGTCAGAGACAACACTGAAGTAGTCTAAACAAAACACAAGTGATATATTGTGAACAATGAACTCAAATAATTACATCTGAATGTGAAGACATTTATATCTGAGAGACATCTGTCACTTACTTCTACATTGTCAACAATTAAATATCCAAGATGAGTAATTATTAGTAGTAGACCTTTCGCTACAGACTTGCTCTCCACTTGCTCTATACACACACTAGTGATACTATTCAATATTTCCACTGTATATATATATAGCTTGAAGAACCCATTGAATGCTCCTTATTATCAGCTTTGTGTTTGTGTAGATTGCGGTGAAGAAGCCTGTAAGACCTGGGGAGGAGCAGGAGGATGTGGACTTGGATCAGACCAGCTGTGAGGTTTGCGGGGGTCGAGACCGTGAAGATCGTCTCCTGCTCTGCGACGGATGTGACGCTGGGTAAGAAGTGTATGACCCTGGAGGGTCTTCAGCTGTGTTTAATTGGGTCTGGACTGAGGAGCCAAACTCTGCTGGAAAGATCGGTACCTTGTGGAGTAGTTGCAAATGCGCAAAGTTCATCAGTGATTTCATAAAAATGAGACCTTTAGCTCCTTTTAAATCAGACTTGACTTGAAATATAAATAAAAAATAGCTGATGGGATCGATTTAGTCTATGTACAATAAATGCAGCTAACATATTCGTTTCAATGTAAGTGCTTAAAGACTCAATTTAAAAATTGAGACTCTTTTGGAGTTTTGCATTGATCATTTTTATTTATTTATTTATTTTTTAACTTGATGTTTACTTCATGTTGATGTTAGCATGAGGCTAGTAACATTGACTTAGATCTGTTAATAGAGGAGCTGTGTTGCTAAAAAAATTGTCATAGTGGTAGAAATCCAACACTTTTGAACCATATTTAGTGTGTATGTATGCATTATATACTCAATAATATAAGTATAAAAAAGTTAAAGAGCCACACAGATAGGAAATCAAAAAATACCTGTATTACAGTGTATGATGTAGCTGTCCATCTGTGTAAACAATGTGCAAATAATTAAACCAAAAAGTACACGATCTATAAAGTTATTGGCTTCTAACACTTTGCATAATAATCTCCGCCTACTGTCTTGGGAGAAACTAAGCTCTGACCTGCCCCCCCCCACCCCCCCACACAGACGCTCTGGTTGGTGTGATAGCATCATGTTGAGGAGACAGTGTGTTTTTAATTGTAAAGGCAAGTTTGTTTTATTTTCACTGCCAAAGAATGAAGATCAGAAGAACCAATGGCTAAAATTCATTTTTACCACAATACCAGAGCAGTACAACAAATCCCTTTTGTTGTGTTCACAACATTTCACTGATGACTGCTTTTCTAATCTCGGTGAGTACAGCGGGATTTTCAAAGAGTTTGGCCATAAAAGATGGTTCATTACCAACTTTATTTAGACCAACGAGCATCTCAGAATCACAACGCGAAGTAGGATTATGAAGTTATGTGTCTGTTTTCTCCCGAGCGTCTTATCAGTATGTGTGCTGTCTGCAGCCTTTATCTGCGCTGATCGTCATGTACAAACACGTCATTAAAATGAAGTGTAACTCCGTGAATACTCAACGAAGAGACATGAGAGAGATATCTATAGAAAGCTTGACATGTCTACTTTAAAACGAAACAAGTGCTGCCGAAAACAGATATTCTGTGATAAAGTAATCCATATGAAAACAACGCAATGTCTGTTTTTCACGTCTCCCTTCATTATATCTAATGTGACCACGCCCCCACGCTGAACGCACTATTCAGATTCAAACTGAATACACCCACACAGAAGAAAAAGCATCGAGACTGTTCAAGTTTTTTTATTTTACTGTTTGCTTCGCGATGAGAGGAATAAGACACAATTCACCCCAAACAGATGCTAACGCATAGTTTACCGTGGAGGTGTGTGCGGAACAACCAATAAAAACTATGTCAGTTGACCAATCAGAACACAGTATGCTACCGAAAGGTGGGGTTTAAGGAAACTGAATCTTTTGACCAGCTTTGCGCGAACCGTTTGGGGATCTCTGAGAATTGAGGTAATTTTAAAATTATATTTTGACAATATGACAACAATTTTTTAACCTTGTATGGATTTAAACCTATTTTATTGTAAACCTAAAAATAAAATGCTAATACTTTGCTGATTTTACATTTGAAAATTCATAGTTTATTTTTGGCGAGTTGCCGGCAGTGAGTGCTGCCGATTGAAGAGTGTCAGTGAATGAATTGTCACAGTTTTGCATCGTGCTTTGAAAACGTTTAATTTACACCGCACATTTTTTCTTTCTTTATTTTGGTCACGTATGCGCACCTGTGTACCGTTATGTGCACCGCTGATTATTATCATTTTGTGATTTGTAATGGCAGGTATCACATGGAGTGCCTCACGCCGCCGCTGGACGCTGTGCCTGTAGAGGAATGGTTCTGCCCAGAGTGCATCGCCAACAACCGCACATCAGGTCACCTTTCATTTCTCAAACCAGCCATTACATTAACCCCTCGTGTATCAGGGCTGTCAAATAATAATTTGAATTTCAAATATTTGTCGAATTCAAATTAAAAATCGACGCAATTGAATTATTGGTGTGTATCAGACAGCTTTATCAGCGGCACTCATGATCTGATGACGATGTAGGTGTCATTGCGTTTTTGTTAGCCTATCCGGTTGAGCATTCGAAATATTACGGAAAAACAGAACATCACTGCGGAGAAGTTCTACGGAAAAACTGAAACCAAGCTGATCACACAGAACATATTTATCATGTTTTCTATAGTGGCTTCTATCACCGTTGTACTCTCATTGTCTCACACAAGACAGTCACATGTTTAGAAAGCCATGCAAAATTAATTTAAGTTCAACTTAAAAAAAACAAAATGTATGGCCTTTTTCCCCATCCCACTTAATCTCATGTTTTTAAATTAAAAACCGTACTCTTTGTGATTTGGTTTTCGGTACTTATTATTAAACTACATATGCATGCATCCAACTTAATTTGTATTTGGTATTTGTATTTTTTTTTTTTTACAGAGATAGCTATTATTTTATTGCTTTGAATAAACATGCATTAGTAATATTTTGCTCGGTGCGCCCTTATGTCCTCATGAAAGAAGTCAAAAACTTTTATTTCCCTAACTGAAATTATGCCTTTTAAACCTCTAATATAATTAGAATATTGATCATATTTAAGCACACATTTTGAATTGAGTTTTCCATCCGTTTTGACTGTTATGTATTGCTCTAATAACCATGTTTTAGGTTCTGAACAAATCAGTGAGGAGGAAAGCAGCTCTGTCCCCTCCACCAGCCACCCCCGGTCCAGACCCACCCGTGCCATCGCTCGCACCCAGCACAGCGAACGAGTGCGGGCCAACGTCAACAGGCGGCGCATCACACAGGCACGCACTGCAGCGCAGGTTTGCATGATGCTTTGCTGTCTAACCACAAGTGTGTAACCGTGTCTTCACTGATGTGCTGCTGGGCTGAGATTGGTGTGTCTCTGAGCCGATGAATCCGCTGTAACCCATGTTCGCTTCGTTCAAATACAAGTAAATGGAATAACAAAATGCTAGACAAGTATGAATTCAAATATTGTAACTTAAGGTCTTTGCACACTGAGTATGACATTTTTGAATGTTAAAATAAGACCCTTCCGACCATATGGAAATTTCAGACTCTGTGTGCAAGGAGCTTTACTTTGCTCATACTTGCTTAGTGAGTGAACTTTGTGAATGTTTTGTGCAGTACTCCTTCAGATATGAGCTGATGTGGGTTTGATTCTGTGTGGTTCTGTGTTTTAGCTCGCTCCCAGATATATGATGCAGTCCACATGGTTGGACGAGACCATCAATGCTGTAGTGGCCGGACTCAACACGGCCGTTTATGTGCGAGACTTGACCCCTCGCTCCAAACCCCGCCGGAGGAGAAAGACCGGTGAGACAGACTGGTTCTGGTTCATCTCATCACACATGGCCTGAATGAATAAAATCTGAAAAATACTTCAGAATCTGAAAAAAGGGTTTTTTAATTGGACAATTTTCTGTTCTGCTATATTCTGAAATGTAATTTATTTCTGTGATGTGCAGCTGTATTTTCAGCATCATTACTCCAGTCTTCAGTGTCACATGATCCTTCAGAAATCATTCCGATGTGCTGATTTCTGATTATCAATGTTAAAAACGCTAAAGTGCTGCTTCCCTGATAGTCTGTGATGAATCGAAATGTCAAACGAAACCTTTTTTTTTTTTTTTATTACAAATGTTTTTACCATTGCTTATGACCGATTTAATGTGTCCTTGCTGATTAAAAGTCTAAACTAATGTTAGGGCCTTGATTGGGTAACCTGAGACGGATCATAAACATAACATGGTTCCGTCTGTTGTTTCTGTCTAATCTGAATGGGATTCTCTTACGTGTTCATGCAGTTAAAAGAAGGAAAACCAAAAGCAAATCCTCCGCAACCTCAGGGGGAAAAACAAACATGGGAGTCAAGAGACGGAAACGCAAAGTGAGGAAGTCAAAATCCAGAAGAAAACTGGTGAGATCTCAGCAGAGGTGTAACCGCTACAGTTTGAATTGAAGTTTCTGTAGCCTGTTTTTCTACCTCCGTATTGAAAGCTCTTATATAAATGTTTTGCTGATTGACACTTTTGTTACCGTGTCCATGCAAGAGGACGTGACAGTTTGTAGTTATATGTCCTGCCTTTTCAGGTGCTAAAGAAGGGAACCAATTCCCGAGGTCGTATTGCACGGAGTTTAGGCATTAAGAAGCCCAAGTCTGGCTCCATGATTCCTTCAGTTTATCGGCCTTCAGAGTACAGTTTAGGAAGCATGCGTGCAGAAATCGGAGCAGCCTCGCTCTCAGTGTACGGAGATCCCTTTGACCTGGACCCCTTTGACGATAGGTGAGGTTTTATTACACGTACAGTAATGGTCGTCTCATTAACAGTTTATATTTCTAAACTTAGTTCTTGGATTTATGTTTTCAGGGAGGATGAGATTCAAGTCCCAACACCAGTCTCTGTTCTGGATGCTAAACGCCGTGGCCTTTCCCGCTCTGCCTTGCGTTCCCATCAGCCTGTGGCCAGACCCATATCTGCAGGACTCTCCAGGTAGCTACTAGAGGGGGGTGGGGGGATAACTTCTGCTTAAATGTGATGAAAATCACAATGGAAATAAGTTTTTGAGTTTGGGATGGGTGATCCTAGTCATGTGCTGGTTTCCAGGGGAGGTGTGGGTGTCCCAGAGGAAGCCCCTGTATCAGATCTGCTGGGAAGCATCCTCAGTGGTCAAAGCATGCTCCTCATGGACAGTTCAGATGTGGTCATCAACAGAGATGGTTCCCTCAAAGCAACCAAAGGCGGTAAGTCATGCTTTGGAGATTTTAATATCAACTCTTTGCTACTGGTAAGCAGGAGAAGTTTTTTTTGGGGTCTTTCTCAATTAGGGTTGTGTGCTATACAGGTGCTAAAATGATATACTAAATGAAAATGGCAACAGAAAAACAGGAAGTGAGTTTGGTAAATCGTGAAATTGGGTGTCATCATCAAAGCTCGTGCAGCCAGCGATGACTGTAAACCTCAACTGCTTTGATTTTACCATTACATTTTTAAATGAGCATAAAAAAATTGTTGTCTGTGTTTGCAAGCTAGTGTTGGCTCTGTTATATTAAAAGGAACGTTTTTTTTTATAAATGTACAGGGGACTTAAATGCATTTTATCAGAGATCATTCAGTGTAACGGGAAGCAGTTATTCTGAAATCAAATTAAAACTGACGGTCATTCGACAGTCTGTGACATTATCAAATGGCTCCAGAAAAGTAGTTTTATTGCTCTTAAACACTTGATTTCATCTTTTCATGGTGTGGTAACAGGTTACAAAAACACTGGTCATTCTGTGAATTGCCAAGAAAAACTCTTTCTGTTAGATTTTTTTGAAAAATAAGATGGTTTTGAATAGTTGTGATTTATCTTTACTGGTCAAGCTCAGTGTTTGAAATGGATGGCCAGTTGATTGCCTGCAATATCAGCTAAAATAGACGTTTCTTCAGTCAGTGTAATGCAAATTCTCTGTTACACTGTAATACTGTAGAAATAACAATTTATCTTATTGATGTTACAGATAAATGAGTGACTAATATGTGTTAAACTTAAAAAATATAAGTTTTTGTCTTATTGATTAATTATAAACACCCATGAACAGAGGGAGACACTAGGCACTGTAAAAAGCCAAAAAGCTTTATGAAGTAAGTGTGGATGCAGTAGCTTAGGTGTCACTCTTAAAGTCCGTTCACACCAAGACCAAACCCTATGACAGTAACTTTGCCTCCACACCGATAAATAATAGCACTGTTCGTTCTGAGCATGTGCTGCAGGTTTGTTCTCTACCACTTTAAATGTTGGAGCTCTTTAAAGTTTAAAGGTTTCTGATTGGCTGTCAATGCTTTTATCGTTCATCAGCTGGAAAAAAAAAAATCCAACAATATAAGAGATTCCAGCAACATTGTTTCTCTGTGCAGTTAGTAGGGCTGCACGTTTTCAAGTTTTTCATTAACCGTTAACCGAGGCCCTTAGCGGTTAATAATCGGTTAACCATAGTGTGCGCCAGGGTTTCCGTTGTCCGGTAATTTCCAGACATTGGCCAAAAAAAAAAAAAAAAAAAAAAAGGACGACAAAATTTAATCTCACCGGTCAAACTGTCCTATTAAAACTACCTAATAATCCCGCCCACTAACACAATCTGTATTTGAGAATAAGCCTAAAATGTATAAAGCAAATATACACCGACCTTTGGCTATGTTATAAAGGAACAGGCTCTAGTAATGGTTATGTAACTTTCCGTGTTTCGGCGAAGGTAACAAGCAGGCTCCGCGGCCACCTCGCTAAGGCTATGACTATGATCATGTTTGACAGATACAATATTTGAAAATCGATAATTATTTTTTTTAATTACATTTATATCTGAATTTATGTCAACCTATAGACTTTCAAATATCAAAATGTCATGAATTAATATGTATTTGTGTACAAAATGACATATAAACATATTTTCCTATTATACTTTGCCTGGAAACGCTTCCAACAAGGCGTCAGTTCTATTTCAAGCATGCACGCGTCGAGCCGCGCCTGAGCCGCGCGTTTCACGCAGGCAGTCTGCAAGCTCTAACCTGTTAACATGAGAGCCGAATTAAAAACAGACACGCCACGCAGCTGAGATGCTTTCGCTCATCGCCACGCATCCAGTGAGTCCTGACCGGCCTAATGATGCCCGGGTGTTGGCTGTTGAGATTACAACAACGAGGTTGTACTTGAAGTATATCTAAGCATTGTATTGCAATACTTGCATTTTGCCCCGTCACTCTCAATTTTAAAGTGCTCCAACGCTGTACTTTTTTTTGCCCGCTTCATATTAGAAAAATGACTTCTTCTTGTGGACATTACAAATGTCTGGGAGCGCTCTGGCGGTCTCTGGTGGTGCAAAAATGTATTACAACTAAATTCAATGCACGCCATTGACGTCACTTAACCGAGCAAAATGTTTCACTCGGTTACGCAATTTTTAACGGTTAATCGGTTAACCGGTTAACCATGGACACCCCTAGCAGTTAGCGTTAGTTGTGCTTAGCGTCATATCACAATTTTTTTTCTGAAATGTCATGATTTTATATGTATTTATGGCTGCAAGCAGCAATTTTCAGTCCGAACAAGATCGAAACGAAGTGACAAGCTGAGCAAGCATAGCAGGGGAGCATCAGTAAAATGCTTATTATATTTCATTATCAACATTTGCTTTTGCAGTCATTTAGTCAGGAATATTATTAAAACTAATGTAATGACAGATTAATACTAAAAACATTTCAGTTATGGGAACAACAGTGATAATGTTGCTCTTTTTGGCAAATTGTCATTCAGAGTAATAAACCATTGTCATTCAGCGTAAATATGCTTATAAATGATATTTATGTAAAAATTAACCGATATAAACTTCCCTACAAAAACTTTTTGCTGGCAAATGGGAAAAACTTAGTGGTTTAAATGACATTAGCAAAGTGTAAAGATTAAAAAATTAAAGTTGATTGATTTTTGAGGGCTGTGCTGTGATGCTTAGTGTAAAATGCTATTTTTATATATTAAATATATTTCTTTATGATATAAATTATGAATATAAATATAGACCTGTAAATACATGTTAATATTTTCTAAATTTACTGTATGTTCGTGTATTTACATAACATACACATAAAACACACATTATGCAAACAGAAACTTTTATTTTGGATGTGATTAATTGCAATTAACCGTTTGACAGCACAAGTATTCCCATATTTATTTTCATGAAATGAGTGTCAATCTATTTATCCCAAAACAGCAAATAAACCTGGAAAGAGTATTGAACAAACACACAAATCCAAGACTAACAACTCTATAATCCTAGAGTATATAACAGTCATGCACAATGTTTCAGTGATTCATATTTGTTCTATAATGGATGCAGCATTAGAATTTTTTTTATATTTGCAGCCACACACATAAGCCAAATCTTTTTGTTCTTTTTTTGTAAGTGCGCCTGTGCGCATTGTTTTAGCAATAGTAACTTGTATGTACATCCTTTCAAAAGGAAAATGTTTCTTTGTTCCTTTCAGTGTCCCTGTCCTTGCCAACCCCTAGAGGTTCAAGCTTAGGGGAAACAGGAAACACCCCAAACTCAGAAACAAGTCTCATTCAACCCTCTGGAGGGGCTGGTCCTTCCTCCAGCCCATTGAGGAGGCCCCCACCAGCACACAGCTCTCCTGGGTCCTGTTCCACGCCACAGAATCCTACGTCTCCACTCTCCCCTCATTTTCCTCACTCTCACCCGTCTCCCTTGGGACATCCCCGATTGCATCCGGGAGCTCCTCATAGACCGGTCACCCTACACCCACCGAGACCTGGGAATAGCCACTTGAGCACCAATGGGATTAGAAGTCAACCCCTCTCAAGGATGCCAAATGGCCCTTCTGATTCTCCCCATCAAGACAAGGATGGTCCTGTCAGACAACCACCTGTCAAAAAGCCCCCTCCTAAGCCTGTATGGGTGGATGTTTCTGTATTGCCAAGAATACCAAAAATTAAAAGGGACAGTGCCTCCAGTGCAAATAGTAGCAGTACTTTGCCTGGGTCTTCAGCCAACAGCTTAGCAGGCGATACAGGTAGAGAACATACCATTGACCAACAAGGTACAGGTGCGAGTCAGCAAAACAGGACGGTGGATTCTCAGAGGCAAAGAGCAGACCGAACTGGTGCTTCATCGTCATTTTCCAGCTCTTTCACCTCTTCTACATCATCTTATAGTGCCTCTTCAAATTCACGTCCCTCGTCGTCTTCTGTCAGTTTCCGTATAAACGCTAGCGGAAACCCCTGGCAAGCTCGGCGACTTCCTGCATCAGGAGGGACTCTGTCTGGAGGTGATGAGAAATCATTAAAGAGGACTAATAAAAGTAAACGGATGCTGTTGTCTTTAAGAACAAAAGCCAAAGAGGAGAAAAGTGAGGTCTATGATCCCTTTAACCCTACGGGGTCTGATTCCTCTGATAATGAATCAGAAAATGAGGGTCCTGATGTTGGCGTCCAACATGGTGGACCTCGGGTGCCAATTGAAGCCAGTGAGGATGCCTGTCATCCGATCAAATCTGAGCCTTTGGATTTACACTCTGATACAGAGAGAGGCTTGGAAATGTGTGCAGAAGTTAAAACAGAGCCAGAATATTTGTGGGACAGACCATGCAATGAATCTCCACATCATTCAGACATGATTCATAGTCCATATCCCTCAGGAGGTCCTGCTTTGGATTCAACTAGATGCGAAGCAGGCATGGATACTGGAAGTGGTGGATCTCCAGGAAGCCCTTTTGAGAAAACTGAAGAGCACTCCAGATCAAGCTCGTCATGCAGTGAAATAAATGTTAAAGTGGAGGTGAAGTCTGAACCTGAGACTGGACCTCCACCCATCAGGCCCCAATCAAAGTCACTGGAAGAGTCTCCAGCCAATCTAAAACAAGCTTCTAAAGGAAATGGGGTGTGTAAAGAGCTACCTTCAGTCAGTGGTGCTTTTAATTCTTCTAACACAGCTAAAGAAAAGGAGGAAAGCCCTCAGAAGGCCCAGTCCAAGGATAGGAAGTGGCCACCATTAAACTCGCAAAGCCTTTCATCTAAAGACTCCCATAAAAAGAAACACTCAAAGTTAAAAGAGAAGAGAAGGTCACGCTCAAGGTCAAGAGATCGGCGGAGATCGAAAGAGAGACAGCGTTCCCGCTCAAGATCAAAAGAAAGGCGACGTCCACGATCAAGAGACCGGAGGTGTTCCTCGAGTTCCAGCAGCAGAGAAAGGAAGACGAGTGGGAGAAGAGGGAGTCGCGAGAGGAATGACAGCCGAGGGAGAGAAAGACATCATAGGAAGAGGTCTAAAGAAAGAAGACACTCCCGATCTCGTTCATTTTCCAAATCAAGATCCAGAGAAAGGAGGAGAACATCAAAGGATCAAGGTGAGACTAGGCTTAAGAGGCAGAAGTCAAGATCAACATCTAGGGAGCGTAAACGGCGGGAGGATCAATCTGAGATCTCTCTGCGTACAGAAAGGAGTTCCCGTAAGTCTACAGAGTCCATGTCCACTGAATTACATGAGCCTGCTCTTCATGCAAAAAAGATCACAACGCCTGGGAAGACACAGAGAGATGCGAGACCACATGAGTGTGAGACAGCTGTTGCATTACCATCAGTTAAAGTTGAGATCAAGGCTCATGGACTTGTGTCATCAAGTCATGATGACCAAGCCAGAACACTTGAAGAAAGCAAGGATGATGTTTCACTTGAGCTGCTTAATCCTAATGAAATTAAACCGGAGGAACCTTGGCTCTCAGGTTCTTGGAAGGAGTTGAAAGACATCAAAAAGGAGGAAGAAATCTGTCTCAACTTGCGTGGAGAATTAGATGGCATTAAAGAGATAAAGAAAGAAGAGGTGACATCTTTAGGCGTCTTCAGCATGGAATCACCAAATGTTAATGCAATTAAATCAGGCAGTGCTGATTTAGAGAAGAGCCATTCTAGTTTACAGGATGAGATGAAAGGGCAAGAAATGGTTGTTGAGCCAAAAACAATAAAAATTGAAAAAATATGGCCTGATGAAGATGATTCACCAAGCTGCAGTGAAAACCCTCTTGTCATCAGTTTTGATGTGCCTATCATAGATGCAGTGAATTGTAAAAAGGAGCCCACTGAGTCTTATCATACGCCACCTTTGGTGGAGGACATGGAGATGTCACCTCTTCAGCCGCCCGACCTGCCAGTTAAACAAGAACCTGTTGTTTCCTCTGATGAAGATATCAGTGTTGATTACTTGATTGATAATTTAGACTTCATTAAGAAGGAAATGAGTGAGAGCTCTGTGGCCGACTCAACAGAAGCTGTCGATCCACAGTCTGCCATCCCAGAGGCTCCAGCAGAGAATAAACAAATTACTGAAACAGTTACACCTGGTGCAAAGTCTAAATCGCAGGGAAAACGAGTTACCTGGAATTTGCAGGAACCAGTAGAACCCCAGTCTGACAAATTAAGCAGTGAGTAAAAATGTTTTCACTGCAACTTCTTGATTTGCCCCAATTAGTTTTGCTCCCTATTCACACCAAGTCTGAATTTTAGATGGTTTCAATAGTTGCATTACAGTTGTTCATCAATGACCAGTGGTGTCCAATCCTTCTCCTGAAGGACCAATGTCCTGCACAGTTTTGCTCCAACCAGATCCAACACACTTTCCTAGAAGTTTTTTGTGAATCTGAGGACCTTCATCAGCTGCTTCAGGTGAGTTACGTTAGGGTTGAAGTGCAGTGGCCCTCTAGGAACAGGTTAGGACACCCTTACTTAAGCTCCAGCCTAACCCACCATACTTGTGTGGGAAGTTTAGTCTCCGGACAGATCCAGCCTTCGAAATGAGACCCAGCATTGGACATTTAATACTGGTTCAGTATTAGGAGAATGATTGGATACCCCTGGTCTGTAACGAACTCTGCAACTATTGAGATGATGACTAAGGGTGTGTTCACACTTGTATTTTGGTTCATTTGGTCCAGACCAAAAAGGAAAATTATACATTTGGTCCTGGTCCGCTTAGCGTTCACATTGGCATCTTTGACATCAAACCTTAAGGCATAGTGGCAAGTTCACAACTTGATTGGTCGACTTGAATGACACATGCATGACAACACTCACTGAACACCCAAAACAAAAGGTACGTTAGATTTAAAGCAGCACTGCTGGTGAATGATATCTAAGCATGATATCTAAGCTCCCATTAATCGATCAGTCTGCACAGCGCTGCTTTAAGTTGAACACACCTAATGCCGTCTGTTGGACGAAGCTCACTCATTCTTGCGTGTACATATTATTTTAATTTCACCACCTGCAAACTCACAAGGAGCTCATAAAATGCACTTTACCTTATCGTTCATCCACGTTTTCCCTCAGCTCATTTTGTTTTGGTTACACCGTGCTGTCAAATCATGCCACATAGCATCGTATCTTGTCATTTCATCCTGTTTTTGGTGCCTTTAGAAGTATTTGGTCCAAGCTGCTTCATATTTCATTCGAACCGCATCCGAGTATGTTTGGAAGGGGACCGAGACCCATCTTTTTAGCGGTCTCTGCCCGCTTGTTTGGAGTGTACCAGGGTTTTGATAGCAGTTCACACTTACTGAAACAAACCTCACTAACAGAGCAATTGCTCCAGGTTTCATTTTAATCGAAACAAACATGACAAACAAGTGTGAATACATCCTAATTGACTTCAGTCACAGCAGATTTAGTGTGAATCTTTCAGGTAACTTAAAACTAAAAAGTTTTTGAAAACTAATTAAAATATTCTGAATGTTTTTCAATGCCTCTTCTAGAACTTGCACTC
The DNA here is from genome assembly GCF_023724105.1 of Carassius gibelio. Taxonomy (NCBI): domain Eukaryota; kingdom Metazoa; phylum Chordata; class Actinopteri; order Cypriniformes; family Cyprinidae; genus Carassius; species Carassius gibelio. Next base: position 19,148,207 of record NC_068420.1, read on the forward strand.
TTCAAATTAAAACTCAAGCAAGAAGGATCGCGAAGGTCTGCCACAATCCCACATAATCAGGTACAGTGTCTTAAAGAGATATGTTCCCCCGACACCCTCATTTAACATTTCAATTTAAAGGGTTACTCCGCCCAAACATTTACATTCGGTCATTAATCATTTAACTCCATGTCATTCAAACCCGTTAAAAGCTTTGTTAGTTTTCGTAACACAGTTTGTTATTTTGGATGAAAACTGGGAGGCTTGTGACTGTCCCATAGACTGCTAAGTAACTTACACTGTCAAGGTCCAGAAAAGGATTGAAAACATTGTCAGAATTGTCCATTTGCCATCAGTAGTTCAGTCTGAATTTCATGAAGACAAAAAACTATTTGTCTCCCAAGTGATAAAGGGTAAGTGATTAATGACAATTTTTGTTTTGGGGTGGAGGAGTATACCTTAAGCTGGCTGATTTCATGTCTTCTAACTTGAGATTCACTATTCCATGACCTCTTCAGAAGACAACAGATATTTTGAAGACATTTGATTTCAAATGTAACCCACATTGACTTTGAGATTATCATAACCAGTGTCCATCACAAATGTGCATTGATATCCAAATTTTTTTATTAAGATTTATTAAAATGCCAACAATAAAAACAATTAGCTAATTAGCCGATTATCTCAAAATTCCAGATCACCATAAGTTCATACTGCTGTTAACAATTTCTCTGCCAAGCGAAATGTGGTGAGACCCGTTTTCTGGGTTTGGTCAGGTGACACTCAACATATGCCCCATTATATTACATAATTGCAGAATTATTATAACACTTTCTAACTGAAAAGGAACTCTAAAATTTTGCCTCTTGAACAAGCTTTTGAGTTTTAATAGCACAAAAATGAAAACGAGACTGTCACTTGAAATTTCTCCACTCTTAATAGAAATTATTTTGGATACCAGTGGATATCATGATTATTGCCCGTCATATGTAGTTGCTTTGAGCTTCCAGAGGGTGTCATCGTGTCACTCTTTGCATTCATAGTTTGCAGCTTGCTCGCTTGAGGCGGTGAAAACAATGTTGATCCCATTTCTATTGTACCCATGTGATCGAAACTGAAAGCAGCCGTACAAGGATTCACTTCAGAAGAAATGAAAGTTAACATTACTCTTGGAAATTGCATCCTCCTTTCACAAGGAGTGTCCCAGACAAAAACAAGTTCATTATGATTTATGAGGGTTATTAATATGTCTTGGGGTTTTTTTTTCAGCATTTGATGCTGATTGTTTCTGTGAGGTTTAGCAATCATCAGCTACATAATTTAATGAATTAAAATAAAAATAAGAATCATTCGGGTGCAACAAATCTGTGCTTGATAAATTACTTGAACTTCCCTTGAGCAAAGGGAAATCGTTGAGACACCTCACAAATCTTTTAAACATTTAATGGGAATTTTCATTAACTGAGACCATAGGAGTGCTGTTATGGTACCTCAGTACTACCATATTGTTTCGTATTAAAGGATAAAGCTTCATCCCAGGCTGAACCAAAACTTATGGCATCAGCCTCCAGCCTTCCTTCCCAAGATGAATCCATCAAACCAAAATCCCGCAAAGAAGTTATACACGACCCCAATCAGACCGAGAAGGTGACTAGAGCACAATTACATCACATCTCATTTTTCATTGCATTGTCTTGATGTCATGAATTTTTAAACAGTGTTCGTCTTTCTGTAGTACATGAAGAAACTTCATATGCAAGAGCGAGCAATAGAGGAGGTCAAACTGGCCATAAAGCCCTTCTACCAGAAAAGAGACATCACCAAGGAAGAGTACAAAGAGATTTTGCGCAAAGCCGTCCAGAAGGTAATTGCGTGACGTCAGATGTTTTCTTTTATGGTTGTTTTTCCATATCCACTTCCTTGTATGGTGTATTACGACTGAAGTAAACTCCCGTGATGAGCACAGTTGCATATACAAATGCTATTGTGTTTCCCTCCACTCCAGTGGTCCGTTTCTGAATTATGAAAGCATACTCATGTTGCCATGCGAAAAGAACCCCATTCATATCATCTTTGTCTCATTCTCAAGGTGTGTCATAGCAAGAGCGGGGAGATCAACCCGGTGAAAGTAGCCAACCTTGTCAAAGCCTATGTGGATAAGTACAAACATGCAAGAAAACACAAGAAAGAGGAATCTGGGCAAATCCAGCATGCAGACGTCCCAAAAGACACCCAATCCCCAATGTGAGGCCGAGGGTAACGGCTGCGTACTTTTCAGATGGTGTCTTATATATAATGGTGATCAACAGTAGATTTGGATGATTTTTTTTTCATTATTATTCTGTTCATTTCTAAGACATGGGAAACTCTTAAGGGCTCAAAATCTTGTCATCAGTTATCCAATTAACCTTTTTGAATGTTTGTATGTTTTCTTTTGAATCTAAAGATCATCTGGAAGTGCCCAGATACAGAATGGGTTACAAATCTTTGTTTGCCACTGTTCAAACCTGCTATTTAAAGATGATCATCCAACAGGAAGCAGAAGTTGTCAGACAGGCTCTTGCATTGTCAGACGTGTGTGTGCATGTTAACGTCACACACACACAATACTCTTGATCCTGTAGTTCCACCATGAATAATTGACACTGGAGAGTATAGTAATTGTTTTGTGGTTAATGAGAATAAAAGCATTTCGTTGAGGAACAAGGTGCAGGAGAAGCTCTGCGACGTTCTGTGATCTCTCCGAAAACTCGAGAGTATTTATTTGAATTCAAAAATCTTTCTGATATCCAGTTTTTATGAGACTCTGGAATCAATTTGGTTCTTGAAAATCTTTTTGTGTGCTAATATAGGTAAACCAGGAAAACTTGCAGCAGACCTCACCCTCATTAAAATGCTTTTGTTGTAAATACAAAAATAATAAGGGTCTCTCATGACACACGTGAATGGCTGTAATTAGCCTTTTCTGTTCAGATGAAATATGACTGTTTTCATTTTAAAAGCTGAATGTTTGCCAGTTGTTTTTTCTTCTGTTTGCTATTGTTTTCTTTGTTTCTGTTTGTGGATGACATGCTAACAAATGACATTCAGCCTATAAAACATCGAACCATTTCTTTATGCACTTCTAGTATTTCAATGAGAAGTATTAATTAGAAAAACTGGTAGCTAAAAGTGTATTTCAAAAGCTGTTTTTCTGAACCCTTTTCACTAATTATGTCGTTTTATTTGCTTGAGAAGTGTTGGTAAGATTTCTGAATGGATCATGTAACTTGAGTTGTATCTCGCGGTGAGGCGTGCAGAACGTTTGGCCTGTTTTCCTGTGGCAAACCACATCGAGTCGATTCATTTCCAGACTTGAGAGAGATGATTCTGATCTTATATGAATCCAAGCAGTCACAGAATGCATAATAAGTGATGTGAGTTGAGCCATCCATATTGCTGTCTTTGTAAATAATTTTATTAAACCCTTTATTTAATAAAAATAAAATAAAAAATACTTTGGCATGTTTCTTAAGGGGGTATGTTTGCATTATGGTCCAAAAATGGGTGAATATTGAATGATTAATATACAGTAAGTAATACATTTTGGAATTTTTTTTTATGTTTTTTAATGAATTGTGCTGTATAATTATATTTTATTCACTGTCTTGAAATTTAAAGACACTTGTGTGTCTGTGTGTGTGTATTTAAAAGTATTACATAGTATATTAATAACAAAATATGTCATATTGTATATGTTTATTACGTTTTATATGCATAACATTTTTATACACAGTCCATCTTTAGGTATTGGCTTCAGCATCATTTAATAAGATGGCACCCATAACAAACAAACAGTAGTTTTTAAATAATAGTACATTTAATGATACCAGATATTACATTCAGAAAGCGATAGACAAGGAGCGATACAAGTGCAGCCCTTTGGGCGAAAGGTGAAAGATTCTTCACTAGAAGACAGGGTATTAAAATGAGGTTCTAGCTCTCATTAGGAAATAAAAAGACAATGTTTCAGGTCATTTGAACAATACAGTTTCAGTGAGATCGCTATTAAACTAGAGTGACCAGCAATTACAGAGCAATTACAAGACTTTTGAAAGCCCCACGGAAATCACCTCGGGACAATTCTCTCAGTTTGCATTGTGCTTAAGTATAACAGTAACAAAATGTAATTCTCTCTCTATATATGTGTGATAAGGAATGTAAGCTGGCTGATTTCATGTTGAAAAAAGCTGCATTAGGCCACTGAAGGCAAACCCAAAGAATTTATAAGGTCATAAAGGCTGTTGTGGGAGATCTGCAAGCTAATGTTTTCACTGTGAAGAGAGGATGCTCCATCCATTTGAGCTTTCTCATGAAATACACGGCAGATCAGAGGCACAACCTGTGGAGATGGAAAAGATACGTTACAACGCTGAAGCACAAACACAACAATAACTCAAAATGTGTTTCTGGTATTGTTTGTGATGCTTACTTTGACAGTAATAAGTTTCTTCTCCAGGGGTCTTCCATCTGGAAGCTTCTCTCCGAAGCATAGGTAGATGGTGTAATCTGGAGATCCCCGTTTGTTCTCTGTAAAATCTTTCAGATCTGAAAAAATATATATATCTGAATCAGATTGGAAACATGAATTACATTACAGCTTGGGTTGTTCTGGGCTATTTTTAACTGAATTTCAGGATACTCCATTGGTAAACTCCATTAGTAAAGTGTACACAAGGCTTTAAAAGCACGAGTTTGGAGCTTGTTACGCATTTGGTAAAAAATTCTGTCACTTTCTGTAAACTACTTAAATTCATGGATAGAAATTAATTCTCACCCCCACAAAATGACTATGGTAACGGGGTTGAAGGGCTAAGCACTCAATACTGCAATTTGTGAGAAGGTTGAAAAATTGAAATGGGATGTGTGTGTTTAACTTGTCTTCCAGCCATGGAACAATCATGGTAACAGGGTTGAAAATATATGTTTTTTCTTTCAATTTATCAGTGAAAGGAGTGACAATAAATTTACATTTATACATTATACATTTATTTTATGTAAGGAATAAGTTTAATAATTGTAAACTAACAGGGTTGCATACAAGTTTTTTTCCACAAATTAATTTTTCACTCATTAGATTTCAGCAACTTTGGGACCAAAGTCTGGTTTTGTGGTTAGTGATAAACATGTTATAAACATCCATATATTCAATAAAAATATTTGTTTTTCCTCAAAATATCTAGGATAACAGTGTGGAAGGCTAATTAGTCAATTCTGCATTCTGTGAAAAAGTTTGGGGGAAAAAACTGAATTATATTTTTTTACTTGTCTTCTTTCCATGCTGTAGAAGGGGCCCAATCATATCACTTCCTAAATAATCACAATTTTAAAAAATATTCTGTTTTTGTAATGGGGAACAATCATGGTAACAGGGTTGAAAATGCTTTTTTTTGGGGGGGGGGGGGGCAAATTGACAGTGAAAGGAATTGTTTAACAGTTATTCTAAATGACTGTATTATACATTCTATATTTTATAATATAAAATTAATTTCAAAATAATGCCAAACAGGGTAGCATACAGTGCTTTCCCATGAATAAATCTGTCACTCAGAAGGTGTACGCTAGTTTTGGACCAAATGCTTTTTTAGTTAGTGATTTATGTATTTTCCATAAGTTAATTTTCTATGGTAACAGGGTTGAAATATGCTGCAATTTATGAAAATTTGAAGAAAACAATGTTTTTTTTTTTTATTGGCTTTTTGCCATGGTTGTTGAAAAGTGCCTAATGATGTCAATTGTCGCAAATGATACCTTTCTATTCGTTCATACCTTTTAAGTACTTCTCAAAGCTGAGTAGAAGCTCTCTGGTGTTCTGATGCAGTTTTCTGGGCTGTGGGTTCTGGATCTCAGACGGGTCACTGGTGCTGACAAAGACATTACACTGGTCCTGACGCAAGCCGAAGATGCCACACTGGTTTACCTCCAGCTGCAGGCCTCTCTGAATGCTGTCCAGGATGCGGTTAGTTAACTGGATCTGTCTTTGATCGATCAGACCCTCAGTGGATGGGAAGCAGATTGGCACTCCTCTCAGCTCAGATGGGTTGCACTGGTAGTGGAAATTAATGAGTGGCGAACACAGGCGAGTTTTCAAAACTTCTGTTCTTCTGTAGTTGATCGAGATCTCCAGGTCCCAGAGACCTGGAAGGTTACTTTGCTGCACTAGAAGTAACATTATAGGCCATAGTTTTAGAAATCATTCAAAGTTTAAAAGATAGGCACGGTCCACGTTACAACTAAAAGCTAACAGCACAGAGTAACAATACCGTTGAATAACCAATTTTTACATCTTTTCCAGCTGATTAACAATAAAAAACACTGACAGTCAAATGTTTAGCCTTTTAAAGTACTGGAAGCCATTTGATAGCATGCGCTACGCACTCTGGAAGGCTTCATTGTGTCTGCGCTATTTCGCTTCCATAAGTTATGACTGAAAAAACAACTTGGTTACCTGTAGTGTAGAGTTGTGGGTCTGGGACAGGTGTGTTATTCTGAAAGGGCTGAACATCTGAGTAGGGAGTCTCAAAGTAGTTGCTCGAGGTGGTCGGAATGATTTGTTGGGAAGAGGTTTCCCATGGTTGGGTTTCTAAAAATAGAAATGATGTTGTATATTGGTATATTCCGAATATGCCAAAACATGAGCCAATCCATCTATCTCTCTTCCTGCTGTCAAACAAAACTTGCTAATACAATGTTGTGTAATTTGAGTAGTGTTTGCATGTGCAGAGTGTTATGGTGTTGCTAAAGTTTTCTGGTTAGTTTTTAGAGTACTGCCATATATGGGTACTTTGGTTCCTTTGATGATTTGAAAGGTGTGGTCACTTAAAAAAAAAAAAAAAAAGCTAAAAAGGTTTGTTGTCAATGCATGAAGCACCATACACAAAAAAAATGCACTTTCAAAGCAAGCAGCTTTTTGTTGGTCAACGAATCCGCGTGAACTTCAACACAAGTGATCGCAATTTAATTGATTCTAAATTTTAAACAATAGTAGAGGTCACACCACAACTGTAACAATACTAGAAACTATATTATTGCAATAACAATAATAATTATGTGTGTGGATTCATAGCGAAATCACTGGATTTCAACCATGAAAAATTTGAATATTACGATAACAAAATGGTTTTAAAAGTCTTAATTTAAAAGAATAATAGGTGACACCACAACCATAAAAATACCGTCCGTCACAGAGAACCGATATTATTGGAATATTTTTCATAAGTTTTTTTTTTTTAGCTGATTAAGCTTAGGAATTCTTTCACCTTTGTGCAAAATTTTGGATTGTGGGGATTATTTGATGCAAATATTTTAAATAGTGTTACTATAAGAATACATATTTAAGTTCGGTTTTTAATTTTTTTTTAAATCCGAAAATCTCAATTGTGTGGATCTGTAATTTAATCGATTGTACGGATTTCAGAATGACTGGATTTCCCCACCCAAATTTTTTTTAAAGTATTAATACTATAATGATAAAGATATAATAATGCTATAGTCTTATAAATCAATAAAAAAAATATATATTTGTAAAATTTTAAATGTAAAAGAATAGTAAATGTGCCACCACAATTATACAAATATCGTCACAAATGTATTATAATATTATTAATTTTTTTAACTGACAATGCGTAGTATAGTGCAGATTCTTAGTGAAAAGACTGGACTTAACCTACAAAAATTCACATGGCTACAATAAATGTGACCACACCTTAAGATGTTAGTTGCAAAATCATGGTTTGTTTGAAACGCTAACCCTAAATATAGCCATCATAGTGATTTTACCTGCGTGATGATGATTTAGATCCATTGTCTCCACCTGGCTGAGCAATTCTTGCTGCATTAGACATAATATATAGATTTATTATATATTTAAAAACATTTTTGTATTATTTTAATATTATAACTTAACATTTTAAATTTTTTCCATATTTTACTAAAATTATAATTCTTTTATTATATACAAATGATCATGTCAACAGCCAATCATAAATCTTGGCCTTACCTCCATTTCATCAGACATACTGTAGAGATGAGGAATGAATGGAAGTTGATCTGGCTCTACACTCTGAACCTCTTGGTGATCTGAAGAACAAGATTAGATTTGGGTTTCTAATCAACTCATTTCCCCATGACAAGTGCAGATTATGCAGTTTAACTCACTTTGAGGACGGATGATGCGATAGACCTTGTGTTGGTCGACCGGATCTTTGGAGTGATCCTCTAACATCTCAAAATTTTTTAGACTAGAAAGCGCACAGCGGAAATTTGTCTTCCATTTCGCTTTGTCGTTAGGGTGCTCTTTGATCTTCCCACTGACCACAGCCCATGCCTGTAAAACACCAAAATTGCAACAAAGCCCATGAATATTTTAAGTCAGTATAATTAAAATGCATTGATGCATCAGGTGTGAATGGCATGCAACATCAAACATTAAAGTCAAAAGGGGCGGGGTTCTACTCAACAGGCACTCCTTTTGGGAATCCCGCCCTCTTTGGAGATCTCCTCCAGCTTTACCGGCATGAATCATTGATACAGAAGTGAAACCATGCCAAAGGTGATTGTGACGCAAGTTACCTTAAATATTTTAACATCGTCGTCCCCGAGGTCTCTTCGTGAGTTGTGTTTCCAGGGGATCCGAAATGTGTCATTGCCTATCATGCACAATCCCTCATATTTCCCACTTTCCACCTGCTCTATGAGCCATGGGCCAAACTGAGGTTTGGCGATTGCACTTCTTGAGAAAAAACAAAACAAAAAAACAATGGGTTTCAAATAGAGCCATAGATTAGACAGAAAGCAACGTAATGACTTCATCATATGCTGTTATTATGCACTATACAATTTACATTCATGACGTTTTTTAAGGTATAAAAGTTTTTTTTAATAAAAAAATATATTGATATAAGATTAAATTGCCTCATATGTAGCACCACAATTGGATCTAAAAACCTAGTTAGCTATATGCATAGTTGCGCATTATTTATAGCAGGACTTCCAAATTAACTCAGTCAAAAACTCCTTACTATGTACACATGCAGCAAACGGACGTTTTGTTTGTTTTTTAGTGTCCGTGCGCGTCGCGTTTTTAATGCGCCTCGCCCAGCTTCTTGTGAAAACGCGTATTGGTTTTGAGACACATACTAAATTGTATATTTATGACAATAATGTAATGATCTTACCCCTGTATCGCTGCCATGATTTCAGGTCCTGAAGCTGTTCCACTGCTTGATAGTTTCCAGAGATTTGGTGTTTCTCTTGTGTTTTATACACACTGACGCGTCACAGATGCGTCACACAGTAGGGGGCGTGTTTCATCATGTTCAGTGAATTCCGAGAGTAAGCGAGTATACGAAAATAAAAGTGACATATTCCATTAATTCGTCTTCTTGCATCATCGCATCCGGTTTAAGGTAAAGTCTGGCGATGCAACATCTTTTAAAATAATAGTCCACTGTCCTTACAATACAATACATTTCTTGCGCAAACCAGAATGATTTCTGAAGGATGGCGTGACACTGGAGTAATGATGCTGACAATTCAGCTTTACATCGAATAAAAAATTAGATCATACTATTTCATAATAGGCTATTGCTGGAAAATTTACCCAATTAAAAAAAAACATGCTCCACAGCATTAATAGCCTAATAGAGTTCTGCAAATGTGAAAGTAAAAAAAAAAGAAAAAAAAAAGAAAGAAAGTTTCAAAAATTAAATCATGGAATGTTAAGAACGTGTTTATATAGCCATTTAACATTCAAAAAAATTATTTGTTACTGGTCCATCCAACACAATTAGCCTACGTGACTCTTGCATTGTGTGTCAGCTGGGTATTTATTGTGATCATAATATCTTATCAAAAGGTTTAGGGCATACGTCAGCTGTTGTGCACATTATACCGTAAAGAGGAAAGTCCTTGAACTACATAGCCTACAGAATGTTGTATAATCAGGCTACTACTATAAAGGTGCGTTCACATTTACAGTTGTTTGGCCAAATCCAGTCATTCAGAGAGAAAAGGGCGCGAAAACCTTCCCCACGCAGATTTCGCGTATTCATCGCAGTACACAGCAGAAATCTGCTTCATCAAACTGTTTACAGTTGACAGTGGAAGTGTTTTTGCACGGTAAGTTTCGCTACTTGTACTAATACAATGGAATTACGTTAGTTATGACATCCACCCTTCTGGGTAAACATGAGCTGTAAATCCGTTGAACCACAGTGATTTACCTCAAGGCCTGCACACTAATATGCTTTAAGCCTTGACTCATGTTAGTTTTACGCGCTTAGTTTTCTTCTTCTTCTTCTTCCAAGTAGGCAATTAAACCTACTCAATTAAGACTGCATTGTTAAAAAATAATAATAATAGTTGGCTTAATTTCAATGAAATCGTTATGTTCACTCTGTTTGAAGCCTATTTCATCACAAAACCAACGTGGCCCAAAACACTCTATTTGGACCCCACTGGCTTTAACTGTATTAAGAAAAAGACATCAATTGTTTTTTGCATTCTACTGAAGGTCATAAAGATTTGGATGCATGTCATGATAATGAATTCATTTTTATTATTATTTTTTTTGGGGGGGGGCGGGGGGCTATGTTGTTACACAGAGACAAGCGCTATATGTTAGTGATTGTAAATGCTTAGTAATAAGTAAGTTTAAGTGTCATCAAGTCTATACTCATTCAGTATACTTTATCAGCTTTATTTTATTGAACAACACTATGATTAAATTGGAATCATGACACATTGTGGTTATGAGACCGCAGTTTCAGTTTTATCAGTTTTTTTTAACAGGTGTTTGAGTTTCTGCCCTCAATCTGTCCTTTATTTTTCACGACAGCTGTAAGAGAGGAACCTGAGGGAACGGTGACAGCGCTGTTATAAATATTACACGTTCACTGCACTTTTCACTGCATGTGTCTGTTATTAGGGGTGGAAAAAGGAACTGAATCTGAGGGTAACTGGAGCACTTCTCTCTGCAAACTCCTCGGAAGAGCCTTCCTCCGGCGTGAGGTTGTTCCCCAATACCAAAGTCTCTTGACTCGATTCCGCTGACACGGGCCCTCGCCTAAAATCGAGCAATAATGGGTGTTTTCATTTCCCTTTTTTACGATTTCATGAAAAACTGAGAAAGTTTAAGACACCTGTGGCTGCATGGAAATAAAAACCTACAGTAGGCCTATTCAGCACACCATTACTGGAATGACATCTGGACAAAACTACAGCCAAACCTTCCCAGAACTACTCTACCGGTCCTGTGATTTACTATTTTAACGGATTAAAATGTGTCGTATGATGTCAGCGCTGCATAAAACGAATGTGGGCTGTCGTTACAGGTGCATCTCAATAAATAAGAATGTTGTGGAAAAGTTCATTTATTTCAGTAATTCAGCTCAAATTGTGAAGCTCATGTATTAAATATAAACTCAATGCACACAGACTGACTTTAAGTCTTTTGTTCTTTTAATTGTGATGATTTTGGTTCACATTTAACAAAAATCCACCAATTCACTATCTCAACAAATTAGAAAGAAGCTGGCTGTTCACAGAGTGCTTTATCCAAGCAGGTTAACAGAAAATTGAGTGGAAGGAAAAAGTGTGTAAGAAAAAGAAGCACAACCAACTGAGAGAACCGCAGTATTATGAGGATTGTCAAGCAAAATCAATTCAAGAATTTGAGTGAACTTCACAAGGAATGGACTGAGGCTGGGGTCAGGGCATTAAGAGCCACCACACAAAGACTGTTGCCCAGTAGTCCAAAGTCCCCTTTTCCAGATGAGAGCAAGTTTTGTATTTGATTTGTAAACCAAGGTCCTGGAGTCTGAAGGAAGGGTGCAGAAGCTCATAGCCCAAGTTGCTTGAAGTCCAGTGTTAAGTTTAAAGTAAATTAAAAAGTAAAAAAAGTGTAAAGTAAAGTGTCTCTACCAAATATTCACTAAAAAATTTGTTTTCTTTTTGGTCTTATGAAGTATTCTAATTTGTTGAGTGAATTGGTGGGTTTTTGTTAAATGAGAGCCAAAATCATCACAATTAAAAGAACAAAAGACTACTTCAGTCTGTGTACATTGAGTTTATTTAATACACAAGTCTCACCATTTGAGTTGAATTACTGAAATAAACGAACTTTTCCACGACATTCTAATTGATTGAGATGCAGCTGTGTTTTTGTTGAATCATTGAAGAGTTAGTAATGATCAGTGGTTGCTGCCCTCTACTGGAGATTAAACCTCTACACAACAGTTTTAACGCTTCATGTACTTATATTTTAACAACAATAAATTATGCATAATTAAATGCAAGCAACCATGTAGTAAACTTAAAAAAGCATCTTTTATAACATACATAGGATTTGTTTTTTTCTATTTTGCGACAAGAATTTTCAATTCTTATATATATATATAAGTAAGTACAAATGAGCATGCACATATCTTTCAATTAAATTCCGTATGGAGCATACCCCGGTCTGCGCAGTTCTCGTCTTTTTTCCTCTTTCCTGTTTGCATCTCTGAATAAAAAAACATTAAATTAAACACTTTAAACATTGTGTTGTCCATTGTTAGTTTATCTAATAAATTAAAAATCCGATCATTATGATAATGTATTAGCGATTTCTTTTTTGATGAAGTACCAGGAGCAAAAGGCCTTTCTAAAGAGACTTTTACAAAAGTTTTGGAAAGTATAGTGCCACTCTTCACCTCTAGAGGGAGCAGGATTCCGCCATACACCTGTTATACACCTTATAGTTCTACTGCTCCAGCTATTATGAAGCATTAAATACAGCTAGACGAGCAAATAAAACAACAGACTGCCTTGAGTAGTTTTGACTGAATATGTATTCTGTTCACTTTCAGTGAGTTTGTATTTAATAAAATATAAAATATAGTGTGATCTGGGCTAAATAGATAAAATATTCAGAGGTGGCTTTTTATTTGTAGTGACACACTAATTGCAGGGCAGCTGGGTGCGTCTGTCTGAAGCGTTCAGCTCTGATTAGAGCAAATGGCCATTTGTAAGTCACAAAGAAAGATTTCATCACGTGACTTTTTAATTTTCTTTTTTAAATAAACGAAAAACAAACCGCGCTGATTTTTAAAATAATAATAAGGCTAACACTTAAGTATCCTATAGCGACCGATTCTCACGATTAATTAGTTGCTTATTGCTAACTCACTAATCAATTGTAAGCAACATAGTGAACTCATCAGGCTTTCTCTCTCTTCTTAGCTCGTGCAACTGCAATCATCAGGTTTAGTCCGGTTTGAGTACTGATGCCATATTCATGCATTTTCTTCCATATTTTTATATAACAAAGTCAGCAACAGCATTCATTAGACTTTTGGATTACACTTTATTTTAAGGTGTCTTGGTTACAGTGTAATTATACATTTAAGTAGGCTACTGAGAAATATTAACTACTTAGGGTTAGCACTAGGTTTAGAGTTACTTGTATGTAATTATGCATATAATGTCGGCTATTGTTTTTATAATAGTAAGTGGAAGGTGTAAAAAGGACACCTTAAAATGAAGTGTTACCGACTTTTATGCCACAGTATTAGCAGTAATCAGTCCATGCTTTTCACATGCATTCTAATACATGTCTTATCACATTTCTGTACGTTGGTATTTTTGTTAGTCCAAAAGAGAACAAATCTAAACCGAACCCCTTTAAAGACTCGTTGTTATTTTCAAAAGCATCTATGAAGCCATTCGCCTTTTATTTCGCACATTTTGTGGTTTCTCATTCAGTTTAAATCCACCAATGGGCTTTGAGGCTGCGGATATTGGGATGCAAATGAGCACACCGCGCGTGCTGGCGCAGTGAAAGCGTCCGATTGTTTATTGAGCTCGCGGAGCCACGCGCCCGGCTCGCGGAGCGTCACCCGGCGGGCGGAGTCCCGCGCGAGAAGCGTGCGTCTTCAGAGGGGGTGGGGTGTCCGACGCGTGTTGAAAAAGCCGAGAGCTGCCAAAGTTTGTAGCAGAAGCGAGGGACCACAACATCACGCAAAGGGCGCGAGAGTCGTGCGTCGCTAGTTTTGTGACAGTGACACTGGATTTGTCGTGCGAGAAGATTTGCCAAAAAACCATGGATGCTGCGCAAAGTGCATGCGACGCGTCTCTCATCCTGCAAGAGTGCGCGCAAACCAAGTCGAAGGTGCTGAAGAGACAGCGCTCGCGATCGCCGGAGCTGTTGCGCTGCAAGCGGAGGCTCGCGTTTAACGGGCTGGGATACAGCATCCCGCAGCAGCAGCCCGTCGCGGTGGCGCGACGCAACGAACGCGAGAGGAACCGCGTCAAACAGGTCAATATGGGATTCCAGACGCTGCGCCAGCACGTCCCCAACGGCGCGGCCAATAAGAAGATGAGCAAAGTGGAGACGCTCCGCTCCGCGGTGGAGTACATCCGCGCGTTGCAGCAGCTGTTGGACGAGCACGACGCGATTTCTGCCGCGTTCCAGTGCGGCGTTCCGTCACCGACGCTCTCCAACGCGTACTCGGCCGATCCCGAGTCGCCACACTCCTCGTATTCATCCGATGAAGGGAGTTACGAGCACCTGAGCTCCGAGGACCAAGAGCTGCTGGACTTCACAACCTGGTTTGATCGCTACTGATGAGATTTTACGATCCTCACCCAAACCTTCCTTCACGTGACTGCTGGGAAACCCAGATTATGGAAGTGGTTGCTGGTTTGTTACTGGTCCGAGATGATCTAGAAACCAGCTACTGTGTTCCAAACAAACCTGGACTCTTGTAAACTTCACAGATTCAGCTGTTGACTCGATGGGCAGCAGTCTGGGACGCTGTGGCTTAGTGGTTAAGCTGGAAAAGGTTGCAGGTTCAAGCCCCAGTGGGGCTGATGAGCTTTACAATTGCAAAACAAGTCTGACTGGATGAACACATTTCATAAGTGCAATTGTGGGCATGATATGTTGACACAACTGATGCCGTTTAGATGAGACCAACTTCCCTAAGAATGTCAAGTTAATGGGAATATTGATTATTATTACTACCTACAACCAACTACCAGGTCTGCTTAAGGACCTACGTTGAAATTTGTACAATAAATGTTTGTATTGTTAAAGATGAAGATATATTTTTGTAAGTGGAGCACAACGGCCTCTTTGTGATGATGAATGCTGTTAGATTGTTTGTAATGATAATAATAACTGTTCCGTTTAGATCTAAGTTGCTTTTAACACTGGAGAAGAGTTGATCTGTCGATCTGTATTTATCAAAATTGTATTGTAGATGTAGTTCTTCCTGTGAAACCATACATGGTGGACTTTTTCAATGCACTTGTCCATTCTTAGTAGTGTACATAAATGATTTTAACAAATATATTTTGTCCAAATGTTTTATAAATAAATCTGCTCTATTTATACGTACGTCAGTCTTTCTGGTTGATTTTCAAACTCGTTCAAACTAAAAATAAAGGTTCTTCAGTGGCATCGATGGTTCCATTAAAGACCTTAAACATCCATAGAACCTTCTAAAAGTAGAAAACTGTACACTGGAAGGTTCTTTTTGGAACCAAAAATGGTTCTTCTATGGCTTTGCTGCAAGAAAACCCTTCTTTATTTTTAAGAGTGAGGTGATTAAATGTCCCTGTGGTTGTGGAAGAACCACAAAACGCCCTTTATGTCTCTTTACAAAGACACACTACATAGATGGGCTATTTCCACCCTTTCTAGGGGCAATTTTGTGATGACAAAGATGGGTCAGAATTCTCATCCGAGGGCGATTGGTCTTTTTTTATTGTCGGTGTATAACCCCAACTGAGTTTTTCAAACCCTGTCAAACCAAACCAAAGACGCCATTGTGCCTCCCAACAGGTGCCTTTATGCATTTCTATATGTGTAATGACACTGCTTATTGTTAATAATTAAAATAATGACTGAATATCTCCTGCAGGCTTTTACATTTCAAATGGGCCCAATAAAAACTCAAAGATCTCATTTAATGATCCCTCAGTAGGCGGCCCATCAAGAGTTGTAATGGATGCAGTTCATGCATAAAAACTTTGATTAGATTTAGTGGCTGTAAAAGGCAAGATAAAGATCTATTTATCTCCTACAAAAAACAGGCACATGATGCCACCCCCCCCCACCCCCATCTAACGTGAGGGGGGCACCTATGGCCCCTCGGCCCCCATAAAGTGTTTTTCTAAGCAGGTGTGAGCCACGTGCCTATGTTTGGTGGGACACATCTGCTCCACCCCATTGGTTAGCTGACGAACCCTCTCGGTTGGAGTTAAAAAAAATAAGGGAGTGATTTATGACAGTAATTATTCATCTCTTTATGGATTCTTCTATATCTTTTAAGGCACCAAAAGAAAAATATACTCAGCATAAATCACTTACTAGTGGGCTATTGTTTAATTTTGAAATATAGTTCATCTTTGCTGACCTTCACGGGGTCTGAAATGACACGTCACTGTGTTTAACGCCGGGCCAACTCTAGTTTCTAAGAGAAAGAACACTTGAAGTGTAATTTATGTCATGATATTTAGTTGATTGACTGGATATTCGAGTGCACCCCCAGAAAATTAGATAACATGCTTGTGGGTTTTAAAAGAAATCTAGTTATCTGTTTTTATTTCTCTACTGTATTTATCACTATAGTAATTATGCTCACGAAGGCTGCATTTATTTGATTAAAAATACAGTAAAAACAGTAATATTATGAAATATCATCATTACATAAAATAACTGTTTGCTGTGTGAATATATTATGTGACCATAAACTAAACTAAGGGCCCTATCATACACCCGGCACAATGTGACGCAAGGCGCATCGCAAGTGTGTTTGCTAGTTTCAGTCCGGCGCCGTTCACATTTTCCCGTCCAGCGCCAGGTTCTTTAATTAGCAAATGCATTTGTGCCCATTTTTGCGCTCATGTGCGTGCTGGTCTAAAAAAGAGGTGTGTTCAGGCGCATTGCTGGCACATTGCTATTTTAAGGAGCTGAAAATAGACTGCGCCATAGACCAACTCAAACCTGGTCTAAAGTCTAAAGTCAATGGGCAATATTTGTGCCTGTATATGTATTAAAGGCGTATACGGTGTGAATTCAGATGGTCGGAAGATCGTATGTCCACGATTACGTCAAAAGTGAGTTTATCTGAAAATCGTACGGACGAGGTGATATACGACAAGATTCATTGGTCACTTTTCTACAACATGGCAGGAAGAAACTAAAACATTTAATTCCATTTTCTTTTTTTTTTGGAAATTGTGGCTTTCACTGCCTTTGCTTTCTTACTAAAGTAAAAATTTTTGGGGGGGTAAGTATTAGTTCATCAATATCTACAAACTAGTATCTGATTGCAACTAGTTAACTTTTAAAGTTAGCCTAAATTTGCCATCCTGTTACTAACCCTGCTGCCAATGCATGTTATACATTTGTTCTGTTTAATTGTGATATTTAATGTTTACTACTCAATTAGTCACACAAATCAGGCTTTGAAACTATATTCAGATGTGTCCCCATTTTTAGTAACATGGTTGAAAATTGTTGTAGTTGTTTTAGTATTTGTTACCATAGCTCCACAGATAGCACATTTTTTTGTCATAAGCTTTTGTTTTCTTGTCTTTTCTTGCATGTTAACATCAGAGGCTCACAGCAGCGTCTCGCCATTCTATCCACAGATAAAACTCCTCTGCTTTCTGCAAAAGCCTCAGGATGCCTATAAATCCCAACAAAAACTCACAAGACTTCTGTCTTTAAGCAGGAGAGAGATAAAACATGCTTTTCACTTAGAAAAAAGAGTTTGAATACGCCAAGCCTAACACTTTGACAGCGCTAAGCCGTCTAAACTTCAGACGACCTAACTGTGTCTCACAGAGCTGTGGACAGGGGGTTTGCTGTCATTTGCATGGACCATTGTACCGCACAAGTTTGGCTTCTCTCTCTTTTTTTTCTGATTAGAGCCTTTTGGCCATTTACTTCCACCCTGGCTGGCTGTTTGGAGCAGTGAATAGCCTTCACTCCAGGCCCACACAAAGAAGCCTTTGTGCCACAGCCGCACCATATTCATCATGTAATGCCTGTTAGACAAATCTGATTGGACGCTCCTGTCACTTTGATGCGTGTCCAGCGGTTTGGTAGTGGCGAATCTCACTCTCTCACTCGCTCTCTCTCGACCTTTCGGTCTAATATAGATGGGAGGTTCGGGTAGGGGAGCCCCTCATTGTGTGCCAGACCAATTTCATAACAATTTCTTAAAATATATACAAAAAAAACTGTTGAGATGATTGACGTTACTTTACTCCGGCTCGAACAAAACCCAGATTTGAGCCGAATAACGGATGAATGTGCCAAGCGTGGACTCAATTGAAACTATTTTAACCCCCCCCCCCCCACCCACACACACACACACACACACACACACTTTATTCAACCCTTTGCACTCTTTGTGGCTCTCTCGCTCCTTTCAGCTTTCCATCCAGTTTTTTCCACCCAGCATTCCTGATTTTGGGGGTAATTCCACAACGACGGAGCTGCTAATTAAAGTTGATTAAAGCAGGGGGCTGCTAGACTTCTGATAGTGAGCTTATATGTGTCTAATGACTGCTGGGACTGGACCCTCGTTGGGTTTGTTGTTCGCTGGATAAAGGAAGAACCAGGGGGTCTGGTTGTCAGTTTTTGCACTGTGTTGCTTTCAAATGGAATTTTTATGCCACAGACTCCAAACTAAGTTTTCAGATGGTCTTCACACAAAAAGTATAATTGCTGTACACTAATCTAGTGGCATTAGTATAGTAGTAGTAGTAGATTTCTGGAAATGATACCATGGTGGCCCAAATCAAAAGAAAGTGTGCAGATCTATTAATTCATTCAAAAGTACATTTAAAATGCACATCATGGATACAGTGAATACACTTCTTCTATGATAAATATATGTTTAAAATAAAAACATGGTCAAAATGTCAGGGTGGTACAACTATGTGATACCATAATAATAATAATAATAATAATAATAATAATAATAATAATAATAATAATAATAATAATAATAAAAGCCTTATTAAAGAATCAAATTTGGCATGATGTTTTAGTGACTAGTGAGAAAAAGTATTATTATTGTTTCTCTTGATGTCTCTTTATGACATGATAAGGTTCATTGGGGTTGTGAGATGTCATGTTGTTTCACTCTCCTATGACGCATTTACACTTATCAGTTAATAATTTTTTTGTAAATGTAAAATATAAAAACCTAAAATTTAATCACAAATTTTATATATATATATATATATATATATATATATATATATATGTTTATATATGTTCATTTACACATTTACACAGACATGTATTATGTATATGCCACATTTAAACTTTCATTTGAAATTTTTAAATTGTTCTCAAAAGTACATTTCTGGATATGTGTTTCAAAGTAAAATTTTAAAAGATTTTTTATTTTTCTTTACTCTCTTGTATATCATTTTGGCCCATTCCACAATATAAGGGGAAAAATCACGCTTTTGTCACGATTATGACATAAAAAGTCAAAATTGTGGGGTACTTAGTAATAAATATGACACAAAAAGTTGACATTGTGAGATAAAATCTAAAAATCTAAATTATGACAAAAAATTACATCCTAATTTTGACTTTTTATCTCATGATTATGACTTTTTATCTCAAACTTTTGACTTTGTCATAACTTTTTAATCTCATAATTATGGTTAAGTATCTCATAATTTTCATGACAAATAATTTCTACTTTATCTCATAATTTTGATCATCATAATTTGATTTCATCTCATAATTGACTTTTACGGTCTTAATTTTCATTTAAGAATTTTGAATATTATCTCGAATCGAAACTGACTTTTTGTTGTAATTATCACTTTTTGATCTCAAAATTATGGCTTAATATCTCAAAATGTTGTCCTTTTATCTCTAATTATTACAAATAACTTTTTACTTTTAATGTCTTCATTTTGAGTTTTTATCTTATAAGTTTGACTCAAAATTTAGATATTATGTAACAAGTAGTTAGGCTATGTTTTCCTTTAATAATTATGACACTTTCGACTTTTAATGTCTTTTTCATTTTTGTCTTATAATTTTCACTTAGTATCTTAAAATTGTAGAATTTTAACAGAATCATATTTTTATGTAAAAATTTAGATTTAATATAATAGAATTATCTCACTTTTTTAAATCTTATAATTGACTTAATATCTCTTAAATTTACACTCATAATATGACTTAATAAATAATGATCTTTAAATATTAAAATTTGATGTCATAAATTAGACTTATTCCCCTCGGTTTCACAGACAAGGTTTAAACCTAGTCCCAGACTAAAATGTAAATCTGCGCTGTTTCAACTGAAAGAAAATGCACTGACTCATCTTGTATCTGTATATAGCCACTGAAATAAATTTGTGTTCTCCATTGTGCTTATGCACAGAAGCATATACACATGCTACTTTTAATCATTTATCTCTAAGAATTAAAAAGCAGTTTTTGAGATAATTTCACATGCTAAATTCTTAAAATACCATTCCTTCTTACTGATAATACTCCACATTGCTCTTTTCCCTTTTCCATTCTTAGCTTTTTGAATAATGTCTCAGCAAATAGGATTAGTGAGCACCGTTTTGTGGGACTCTTTTCATTTCATTAGTTTGTGACCCCTCCAGTTAATTATCTTGATCTGGCCAAAGAGCAGGCTTACTTTAACTGCCCTGAGTGACACACTGGCCAGAAACACACACATGCACAAACAAACACACACAATAGTTAACACACCGAGGGTGAATGAATGAAAAGGCAGAGAATGAGAGAGAGAGATTGAGTGTGCCGCTGATCGCTATAAGAACCAGGTTGAATTGATGAGGAATCTTTTTTTTGGGAAGGAAGTGAAATGCCTTAATAAGCCTTTTGTTGAAATATGCAATTGTTGCAGATTGATGGAGTGCTCTTATTGACAAGGCAAAATGGCATTAAGCTGGTTTCTGTGGAAAGAAAGAGAAAGGAATTAATGGCACCTTCCTTTAAAAAGACAGAAAATTTGATTAAGCCACGTTATACCTGAATATATAGGAAGCCCTTTTTTGACTTTCACAACTTTTCTGGTTTAACTGAATTTTAACAAAACTAGTCTGCAATTTTATGGTGGACCTATTATATATATTTTTGTTGTGCCTTTAGTTTTTAGCTTTATATTAAATTTTAATCTACCTTTTTGTTGATTAACTTTTTCTTTTCACTTTTAAGTGAAGAAGCATAATAGGACCCCTTTAATATACTTTAGTATTAGAGAAGTAGGTATATTTGGACCAAATTCAAACCAATTGTGCATCCTTGGTATTTTTGCATTAGTGTTAAAAAGATTAGCTTTAGCTAAAGTTAAGCTTTAGTTTTATCTTTAGGTTAGCTACAGCTTTAGGTTAGCTTTAGTGTTAGTTTTACCTTTAACTTAGTTTTAGACTAACTTTAGTGCTAGTTTTGGCTGTATCATAGCTTTAGTTTTAGCTTTAGGTTAGCTTTAGTGGTAGTTTTAACTTTTACTTAGATTTAGCTTTAGATTAGCTTTAGTGGTAGTTTTAGCTTTTACTTAGATTTAGCTTTAGACTAGCTTTAGTGGTAGTTTTAGCTTTAGGTTAACATTACTGGTAATTTTAACTTTATCATAGCTTTAGTTTTAGCTTAGGGTTATCATTAGTGCTAGTTTTAGCTTTACCGCAGCTTTAGTTTTATCTTTAGGTTAGCTATAATTTTAGCTTTAGGTTATCTTTAGTAGTAGTTTAGCTTTACCTTAGCTTTAGTGTTGCTTTTAATTTTTCAAAAAAACAAACAAAACAAAAAAAAGGACCCCTTTAATATAGTTTAGTATTAGAGAATTAGGTAATTTGGACCAAATTCAAAATAATTGTGCATCCTTGGTATTTTTGCATTAGTGTTAAAAAGATTAGCTTTAGCTAAAGTTAAGCTTTAGTTTTAGCTTTAGGTTAGCTACAGCTTTAGGTTAGCTTTAGAGTTAGTTTTACCTTTAACTTGGTAGCCTTTAGTGGTAGTTTTAGATTTTACTTAGATTTAGCTTTAGGTTAGCAATAGTGGTAGTTTTAACTTTTACTTAGATTCAGCTTTAGGTTAGCTGTAGTGGTAGTTTTAACTTTTACTTAGATTCAGCTTTAGGTTAGCTGTAGTGGTAGTTTTAACTTTTACTAAGATTTAGCTTTAGGTTAGCTGTAGTGGTAGTTTTAACTTTTACTAAGATTTAGCTTTAGGTTAGCTGTAGTGGTATTTTTAACTTTTACTTAGATTTAGCTTTAGACTAGCTTTAGTGGTAGTTTTAGCTTTAAGTTAGCATCAGTGGTAGTTTTAGCTTTACCACAGCTTTAGTTTTAACTTTAGGTTAGCTTTAATTTTAGCTTTAGGTTATCTTTAGCTTTAGGTTAGCTTTAGTGTTAGTTTTAACTTTAACTTAGCTTTAGCTTTAGACTAGCTTTAGGTTAGCATTAGTGGTAATTTTAGCTTTATCATAGCTTTAGTTTTAGCTTAGGGTTAGCATTAGTGCTAGTTTTAGCTTTACCACAGCTTTAGTTTTAGCTTTAGGTTAGCTTTAATTTTAGCTTTAGGTTATCTTTAGTAGTAGTTTAGCTTTACCTTAGCTTAAGTGTTGCTTTTAATTTTTTTAATTAAAACAAAGCAGCAAAAAAAAAAATAAAAATAAAAAATAAATAATTTTAAATGTTGTAGTCAGTTGAGAAATAGTAAATTTTACATGTAGGTAAATGTATGGAGTAAATGTAATGGAGTATACTTAAATTATTATATCACATAATAACAGTAAATTATTATTTCAGGTTCAAATTTCACATCACTTGCTGTTTGTAAATATTTGTTAAAAATTGCTAGTAATTTCAATAGTTACTAATTTTTGCAGCAAATACTTTTGAAGTAAATCCTATGCCATTTTTCCGTGTACTAAAACCTGACTGTAATTTTTTTACTTTCTGTCTGATGTACAACTCAAAATGTGTCATAATTTGTCACAGCCGAGACACAGCACTGAACGAACGCCGGTCTAGAGCGTCTCATCTGAAGGGTTTCTCTCTTTCTCTTCTGCACCTGTCTCTTCAATATTTAGCTATACAAATCTTCTCTTATTTGTTCACTCTGTTAATGTTTGCAGAGAGGTGACTTGAAGTTTGCTCTCTGCTTCATATGCAATATTGAAAACAAATGCAATCAAATCCAGTCCATTTGCATACTGTGACCTCCATTGTGGCCAATAAACATTTTGTATGCAAAGAGGAGTGAAAATCTCTTAAAATGGTTTGGGTGGAAATACTCAAATGGTCCGTTTTTAGACTTTTTTTTTTCTTTTTTCTTCTGGAATCCAGAATAGTCTAGTAGTCTGTCTGGCTATGCATGTAAAGAGAGTCAGCTTTTTGTTCTAACTGTGGCTGAGAGCCAAAGTCTTCAAACATACCCACTCCGCGTCCTCCACCCCTCGCCCCATCCACCCAGACCACCTCACTGGAAAAGTGCTTCAACACAGGAGACGGCCGTCATTGAAAAAGCAGGTGTTTTGAGTGCTAAAGACACCTCCAAATGGACATCCTTTCACCCGTGAGCTGCCGCTGGTTGAAGTAGCCAGTCGGCCAATCGGTGCACTGAACTATGGCAGTAGCTCTCAGAATAATGCTGGCCATTCGGATTGATTGTGTCTCATTTGGGTCTGAAGTGTGGCTAAGCCTTCTTTCAGACTATGGTCAGGCCACATAATTGTTAATATGTGAAAAGTGTTCATTAAATAGGACAGTGAGAGGCTACAAAGACAGAATTATGCCTATTAGTACCTCAAGTATTGAAGAAAATGTGCTCTCAGCAGTAATTACTGGCCATACTCCAAAATCTCAGACAATTTTGCTAATCTTAGCCGTTAACTTCAATTCAGTATGGTGATATAAACAGAATCACGTTACCATCTGTTTGGGTATAATGATTATTTGGTTAAGCAGTAGATGAGTGTTTTAGCTGATATTACTGTACATTTAGTTTCCAGGATGGACATAGTAAATATTTTTCTGTTCTTCCTGGATTATTGTTCCAATCCTCCACCTCGGGTCAGAATGAGAGTCCAAAAAACATCACAATAATTCACAAGCAATCCAAACCACCTTTTCTTATATGACTGTAAGGTACTAGAACATCCTGGGCTCTTCTCAGTACCTCCTAAAGGATGTTACCATTGCGTCATGGTCAACCAGAACAGAACGAAATACTTGATCTCAAAATTCTTTTTCTGACAATTATGAATAGAAGATTCTTGTTTCGGCCAGAAGCAACAGTTTAAAGTTAAAAATGGTTTGTTTTCCACTTGTTCCACTTGAGAAAACTATCTCAACAGCCATTTATGAGCACTGTTTATTCATATTGAACATTTAAGCTAAATGTTTTCAAACTTGCGGTATACAGTACAGTCTCAGTGCTCACAGCATCCCAAACAAAAAAATTATTTATATTTAGATTTTGTTGTTTGGCTTTCTGGGATTTCCAACCCAGGCTCATTTGAAATACCTGCCTTCTAAATGCACTTCTGCAGCACTGTTATTACCTACCTTTACTGCATGTTTCGCATTAGTTTCAAACTGAAACGTTCAGTGAGTGGTGCAAAAACACGGGTTCAATACATGACCCTTGATATAGGCACCAACAATCTGCAAAATTTCTTCTTCTATGATACACAGAAGAAAGAAATTCATACAGGTTTGAAACTTGAGGGTGAGTAATAAGGGGCCGTTCACATATCGCGTCTTTTGTGCGCTCAAATTCGTTATTTCCAATGTAGGCGCGCAGTATGCGCACTCATAATGGAAGCGACGCCCCGTTTTTTTCATGCGCGTCCGCACCGCATCGAGTTAAAAACATTTCTACTTTTCAGAGAGCCGCAAGCGCACCGCGGGTCATGTGACAAGAACTAACCAATCAGCTTCATCCTTTCCCGTAACAAAGTTGAAAGCTCAGCCAAGATGAAGGAACAGCTGATCATAGCTATATATGGATTGCCATTTTTAAATACATTTAGTAGCAGGGCTACTGCAAGCGATTTTTAGTGCGGAAAATCCATTTATCCATTTTCCGCGTCTTCATGGAGAGAGCACGTCATGATTGCTTAGCAAAGGCAGACGCCTCAGGGGCGCAACTGCCCGAGCGCTTTGGAAAGAAGGAGAAAGCGGTGCGCCTAGCGTTTTCCACGCGTTTTTAGGCGCGATATGTGAACGGCCCCTAAATGATGAGAGAATTAACATTTTTGGGTGAACTGCATCTTGAAATAGGCCTATTAGATTCTGAACTAGAAATGTAAAAAAATAATGAAGGAAAAACATTTTTTTTTTTTGGATGAAGTCAAATAGTGATGCATGAGTGTAATTTTAAAGAACATTATTTTGCATATTTGGTGTAATGAATTGTATTTATGCAATATAAGGTTAAAAAAAACACATTATTTTCCACATACTGTACATTATTGTTTCTCCTCTCTGCCCCGACTTTCTGAAACGCATTGATTTTTACAAAGCTCATCGCTCTGAGAATCGAGGTGTGCTCTGATTGGCCAGCTATACAGTGCGTTGTGATTGGTCGAATATCTCAAATGTGTGACGGAAATGTTACGCCCCTTACCATACTGTGATGCCCTGTCCGGCAGGAGCAACGAGACATAAACATAAAACCCATTATAAACGTGATATAAACATGATTTCTAGTCGTGTCCTCTTAATGTCAAATATTCTTATACCATATTAAATATAATCTTCAATTTAATTGAGGAATATTTGTATTCCCATGTTGAGACTGTGAGCGCGGTGTGCTCTGTGCACGTGTTGGTGATCTGTCTGAGGTCTGAGGATAGATGAGGATAGATGAGGATAGAGGATAGGTCTGGTGATAGATTCATCCCTCCTCAGTCAGATTCCTGAGTGTCAGATCTCAGATACGCTCAGAGCGTGAAACAGCAGTTCAATCTTATTAATGTCACTGTGCTGGACAGAGGTTAGTGTGATTCATCAGATCAGAGTCAGGCCTGAGCTGCTCACTGTAGTCGAAGACTGAGCCATTACACTGGAGATTTTATAATCATTACTACCACTGACACCTGTCGGGCAAGAAAATAAATGATCAAATAATTACTTTTGCAATTAATATTTGTATATAAAATAAATTAACAACAACAACAACAGTTTAAGAATTGTTTTTGTTTTTATTGTTAATAAAAACATGATTATAATTATTATTATTAATAACTGTTTATTTATCTATTTGATCATAAAATCACAGTTATATTATTATTATGGTCATCATTATTAGTATTAGTATTTATTATTCAGTATTATTGTAATGAATAACATTTATAACATTTTGAACAACTTGTAGGTTAAGATTAAATCATTTAATTGAGATATGGTTATACACTTTAAAATTAAGTGTATAAACCTTCAGTTAGTACAGCTCTGAAATGAGTTTGTATAAAGATCTATTACTAGGATGAAATAAACAAGCCTATCAGTTTTAATGGAGGAAAAACTCTACCCTATCTCTCTTCTTCTTCTTCTTCTTCTTCTTCCTCTTCTTCTTCTTTGTACTTGCAGATAATGTGATATTAATAAAAGTAAAGGCCAGTTAAAAAATAAAGAAAGTAGACTACTTTAATGACTGTTTATTAAAGTTCACTTTTATAAAACTGCACTTTCTATAATTTAAAATTAAGTGTTGAGATACTAAAGCTTGTGTAAATTATCTGATTATAAGTTTATTCAGCATACCATTTAAAGTTAATATATTTTAAATGCAATAAAATGCAGCTAAATTATTACCAAAAAAAATAAATTAATAAAGTGTATTTTGATGACCATAAATGATTGTCAGTACATTCAGCAGTACGTATATGAACTTTCGTTCTTAGAGAAAGTAGTTATGAAATTGAATATAAAGATGTGTTTAAGTCCATCTTAAGTAGGTGAGAATTTCTACTAATTGCTTTTAATAAAAATTATAAACTAATACATTTAATTGCACTACTTTCAGTTTGCACTTATGTTGTTTTTTATATTTAAGTATATTATTTTTGTAATAATAACTATTTTAAAAAGTATGCTAAAGTCGACTCATTTACAAAAGATATGTAATTTTACTCTACTTATATATCTTTTTATTGCATACTTTTTATATATACTGTGCCGTGTACTAACAGGTTTTATCTAGACTGTGACTGGTTGGTAAAAGAGGTAGCCCCGCCCCAAACTCACACGATTGGTTGAGCCAAAGTTGACAGTTAGGCTGCTAAAACAAACTATGAATGTTTTTCTTATAGTTGTCTGAACACATTTAACTGGGATAGAAACAAATGTAATTTTAAACGCACAAAACCTGAACTTTACCTGTAAATGTAAGGCAGTGAGAAGAATTGACTTATTATTTTGCTATCAGTACAATCACAAGGCCATTGAACAAATATATTTGCATATTCTTATGTGGATCATGCAAATGCATATAACAGCAATCAGCAAATCCTTCTGTAAGCTAATATTGACTGACTTTTCTCTCTTGCGTGGACTTTCTGACTTTATGTTCACACAAACGCGGTTATCCAAACTCTGGACACATGCGTAAAATGACAAATAGAGAAATTAATTCCAGACCTGCAGATAAAATCAAACAGCGTGTTTGTTTCTTGCCGTATTCAATTACCCGGGGTTTAGTTGATTTAGGTTTTCATAATTGAAATCACATTCTTGGACGCTCACGAGCAAAGCAAATTATGCTAATGACTTGACTGCACTGAATGTGGATC